>NC_092207.1:42373504-42408739 GCF_043381705.1 Parasteatoda tepidariorum | reverse complement strand
TACATTGTGCCTTTCATTTTTAAAGGTACGTTGTGCCCTTAAAATTCAGAGGCACAAACGATCCAAATGTGCCTCTGAAATCAGAGGTACATTGTGCCTTTCATTTTTAAAGGTACGTTGTGCCCTTAAAATTCAGAGGCACAAATGATTCAAATGTGCCTCTGAAATCAGAGGTACAGTTTTTAGAGTGTAGAGAGATTTAAATAATAATGTAGTATTTCCAAAAAGCGAATTGAATACAAAGAGAGAATATACAAAGAAATTTAATGTCGTTTCAAACATGATTTAAGTAAGTGTGTCTGCCGTGTATGTGTGCATGCATCAGTCATTCAGAGACAGCAGAAGCAATATTAAAGAAATCAAAACTTTCCTGAGCTATGTAAACGCATCAACAGAAAAATTACTTAAATTGGCAACCTCAGAGTAAACATGTGAAATATTTTAAAATTTTATCTCTTTCTAAAATAAACATATTATTTTCCAACTATCCTTAATTTTCAACAATTAAAAAAATGTGCAAAACATCAGTTGCTAGTATGTTGATTAACCATTGATATTTGTAACTGTTTATTGATAATCAATATATATATCTTTATGCTTTTAAACATCGCGATATGCTGTGTACTTTTAAAATACTTTTTTTGTGCTAAACGAAGCAATATTCATGGAATTTCAGATTAATTGAACTCTAAAAACTATATCTAGCCTCTAGTGAATGTCCTACTAAGTTCATCTGAATGCTACTCAATTTAAAATGTTTTACCAAGATTAACATCGTTTTTACATAGTCTTATTTAATTTAAGAAATGAAGTAAACAGCACGAATGTTGCATTAGAATTCGATTCAGAGCATTTGTGGTATAATTTTAAATTGAATTAGTCAAATGTTGTCTTTAAATTCTGAGGCTGGTTAAAAAGGCAAATTTTGAGAAATCCGGAAAAATTCTACCGACCGCTATCTTCAAATTCAAGCGAATCCTATTAAGAAATGATGGTAATATTTATTTAAAAATTATGGATAGTAAAACAGATAATCCTTATTTAATACCACGGTAAACAAATGTTTTTTTTATTGAAATTTAAAAGAAATTTGTAACAAATTTCGTCAAAAAAATTTTATTTCCAGTATTTTTCTATTTCCAGCGAAAGTGCAGAAAAAATATTGCTAAAAGACATTGAAAAGGGACAGATATCACACCCAATCAAAACATTTTTGCATAAAAGTTTATTTTGATTCAAAAATAATTATTAGTCGAGTAATTACAGCAAAAAAGGGTGTTTCTTCGGAAAAATTAATACTCAAGACGTTTTGTCACAGAAAGCTTTGCTATGAATTCTAAACCGTTCTCCTCCCTGTACACTTCGGTATATGGGGGGGGGGGGGTGATTTGGGTAAATAAATGTATATCTTTTATACAGGCAAGTGAGGTATTGTTTATCAGATATTTTCTTTTTTTTAACGCTGAATCGAATGAAACCTATCACGTGACAATCAGTCCAATAGTTTAGAAGTTAGAAATGTTTTATGTACAAAAAAATATACATTTTTATACTTGTACCTATTTATGCATCAGGTGCTGCTATCTAAACAAAAAGGCATTGTTCCCTGTGTATTTTCTCACACTCAATCGATTATACACGAGTCAACAGAATGAATAGTTCAGAAGTTGCAAGTGTTTTCTGTATAAAAAGTACTTCTTTTGACATGCACTTATGTACGCACTTTACATTACTATCCAGAGACTATCTATACATGAAACGTAATGTATATTAGTTCATTTTTACGCTGAATTCAATGAAACTCCCGAGACGAATCAGATTAATATTTTAGAAGTTATAAGCGTTTTATGCAGAAAAAGTATAATTTTTTATTTGCACTTATTTACATTTCTTATATTACTATACAGACAAACAAATTATCGTTTTTTCTCGTTTAATCGAATGAGATCAAACACGTATCAAAAAGACTTATATTTAAAAAGTTTAAATATAAATTTTTTTTTATAAAAAAAAAAACTGTACTATTAGTACTATTTTAACATTGCACTTAACTTCAAAACTACATATCCTATCAACTCGAATTTTATCTCGTTAAATTCAGTACAAAAAGCTTCATCGGAAAATGTACCTCGCATGTTCAAATATCTCCTAAATAAAGTGAAATAAGTAAAAATTGTACATAAGTATTATCAAAAATAGTACGCTTTATACATAAAAACGCTCACAATTTTTTAACTATTCGTTGGATTGACTTGTGTATGGTTTCATTCAATTAAGTGTATAAAAAAATAAACAATGTCTCACTTGTTTAGATAGATATATATCAGATGAGTAAATAGGTTTAAGTTCTAACTTGTACTTTTTATTCAGAAAACCCTTATAACTTCTAAACTATTCGTCTGGTTCTCGTGATTGACCTCCTTCGATTCAGTGCCAAAAAATACATGCGAAGCAATGCCTTACTTGCCTGCCTAGAAAAAATTCATTCCTTCCACTCAAATCACACCTATCAAAAATGAAATCGTACTGCGGAGAATAGGGGAATTTTCAGGTATCATTTATAAGGATATAATCTTTGGATATTGGATTTGAAAACTTTGGAAATTGATTTTTTTTTTTAAAGAAAAAAATCTCATTTAACTGAATTTTAATCCATAACTTGAAAATTTACTATATTTCACCTTCAAATGTAGAATAAAGAGTTATACAAATGATTCATACCTATTTGGTTCTAAATGTAGCTCTTTAGTGGTAAATTAAATGTTTAATGCTAAGAACAATAGTGACAAAAAAAATTAAGGAAAAGCGGTTTTCTAATAAATTGTGAAAATATGAAAAGGCTAAGGAAAAATGTAATATGCATTTCTAATAAATTTAACATTTAAGAACAAAAGACAGAGACAAGGAACAGACGTGANCAATTAAGTGTATAAAAAAATAAACAATGTCTCACTTGTTTAGATAGATATATATCAGATGAGTAAATAGGTTTAAGTTCTAACTTGTACTTTTTATTCAGAAAACCCTTATAACTTCTAAACTATTCGTCTGATTCTCATGATTGACCTCCTTTGATTCAGCGTGAAAAATACATGTGAAACAATGCCTCACTCGCCTGCCTAGAAAAAATTCCTTTCTTCCTCTCAAATCACCCCTATCAAAAGAGAAATCATACAGAGGAGAATGGGGGAATTTTCAGGTATCATTTATAAGAACATAATCTTTGGAAATTGATTTTTTTTTAAGAAAAAAATCTCATTTTACTGAATTTTTATCCATAACTTGAAAATTTACTATATTTCACCTTCATATGTAGAATAAAGAGTTATACAAATGATTCTTACCGATTTAGTTCGAAATGTAGCTCTTTAGTGGTAAATTAAATGTTTAATGTTAAGAACAATAGTGACAAAAAAAATTAAGGAAAAACGGTTTTATAATACATTGTGAAAGTATGAAAAAGCTAAGGAAAAATTTAATATGCATTTCTAATAAATTTAACATTTAAGAACAAAAGATTCTAAGTACAGAGACAAGGAACAGACGTGACCTTTTGCACATTCATATCGAGTTGTTAGTTATAATATTCATATTTTGTAAGATATTTTTATTTTATGCTTTTAAAGTGTGTAAAAATGCTTAAGTAAATTGAATGCTTTAAATTGTGTAGTGGGAAGATTTTATTAATTTAAAAGAAAAGAAATAATATTAGCAACAAAAAAAATAGTAATTTGAATAAAGGTATGAGATACAAATGTTACACTTTTAACGAATAACTTTCATCCGTGTTAAGATTATCAAGAACATTAAAATACTTTGATTTTTTTTCAAGTAGTTAAAAATAATTTTTAGCGGATTAATTCATAATTTAGTGTCCATGAAGGCTTAAATAAAAATTTATTAAGAAAATTTATCGAAATTACTATTCAGTAACTACAGATTCTACAATTTTGTCAGCTGTCCATTTAAATGAATGTCTACACTAGTGTTGTATAATAAAAAATAAGTTTAAAAGTAAGTTACTTAGAGTTACACTTACAGAAAACATAACAAAAACTAATAGCTAGAGAACAAAGCTAGGTAAATAAATAACACCTATATTTCTAATAATATATTAATTTTAAAAAATTATTTCAAGACCAATTTTTTAGGAAAGAATCTTAGATTTAAATATACCTCACAATGAAATTAATTCATTTTCCCAGACTTTTCGGTTATTTTAATTAAATTCCCTGACATTTCCAGATCAATAAAATTCCCTGACTTTGCGATACCTTTCCTGATTTTCCTGTTCTGTGAGCACCTTGTAGTTTCGTTTTCTATGCTAGTATCTTTGTCTAATATTAAAAGTGATACATTAGAACTCAAAATAAATATTTATTTTAAGTTACGACAATAAATCAAAACTTTTTAATAAAAACTTCGTCATCCAAAACATTTTATTTTTATGCTTCATTTTAACCTAACGATAATAAGACAAAAACAACTAATCTATAATAGCAAATTTTAAAGAACATCTAACTAGTTTTCAAATGATTCTACAGGATTAAAACCAACTATTTTTTTAAATACCGCACTTTAAATATGAAATAAAACCCTATTTTATGATTTTTACAAAATTTAAAAAGCAAACAGAAATTCGAAATTCAGGATATATAAGAATAAAAATTTAAAAATATCAACAAAATGTCATAATTTTTTTTTCTAATATTAACACCCAACACACTTTAATTACATCATTTCCTGATTTAATATAAATTACTAATCCCAAAAAGTAAAAAATATAAATCTAAAAATTATAAAAAGAAATATTTCAATTCAGAAAATTATTTATTCCAGCATATAAAACAATGTAAAAATTTAAAAAGTAAAAGCCTGTAATTCTAAATAAGAAACGAAATAAAGCAATCAGCTATTGTAATTTGTTTTAATTTAACTATATCATTAATTAATTACCTTTCAACCAGTGGCAGTAAAATAGACCCAGTAAAAGAGTCATTTAGTCTTATTAATGAAGAACGTCAGTGAGTTCAAATATCCAAAGGGGGAAGCATTTAAGTTTTATGATACGCAGAAGAAAAAAAAGACTTTCAAGAATTCATTCATGGGTATGGGTATCTTAAGAATCGATGGGCCTCATCCGAAAAGACCACAGAAGTCAGCGCCATCTTGGAAGATCCAGGAGAACAGAGGGATCATCCGCGACGGCGCGAACTGATGCGCGCATATGATCGCTCCGACCTCTGACTTACTTACGATAACGGTAAATAAAATAGCCAGTTAAGAATCAATTTTAATGGAAAAGAATAAAAAAAAGTAAACTTTTTATTTCGCCTAATGCACAGCTAAAGTACTTAAATTTATTTTTAAATGGATTAAACTTAAACGATTATTGACAGAGCTAAATTTAATTAAAGACCATTTCATTCCAATTTCAAGAGAAAACTATATCTATTTATTATAATATATATATATATATATATATNATATCTGTTCTTCTATATATATATTATATTTTATATTTTCTTATATATATATATATTTCTAATAGATTATAGATATGTGTAATAAAATCCATAGAAATAGCTTAAATCAGAATGAAATAGTACCTTTTTACAGGTCATTTTATTCAAAAAGAGCTCCAATAGATCTAATAATTTTGCATTATAAACATATTTTTTCTACGAAAAAAACAGTTCAAATAAATGAAAAAGTTGAACAAGGAAGGTTAATGAAAAAAAAATGGTTAACACTTATCATTTATAAAACTGTTATCAATATAAAAAATTAAATACTATTTTAATCTTGTCAACTAAAATAATTTCTTTTTGTTTCTAAAATTGACTGCTGAACTTAAGGTTTTAAGGGATTTATGGCTTATATAGGTTATGCACCCAATAATTTGAAGATGAAAAAATATTTCTGAGTAAAACATCAAGACTGTTTCATGATGAAATATTTTTTTCATGAATCTAACTTGCATTTTTGTCACATTGGTGTTGAAAAAAGGGGAAACAATTTCCACAATCAACATGTCCAGAATTATTTTAATGAAAATATCAAGACTGTTTCATAGCAAGATTTTTTTTTCGTGCATCAGACTATTATCTTTTTATATTGATGTTGGTAAAACGGACAAAACACTCCCACTGTTTACACGTTTAGAATTTAAATCAACATAGAATTATAGAATTTGATTGATAAAACGAAGACAATAATCTAATAAATATATCTTAAAACTTGATCTCGCTTTTCAACAATAAGGTGCACTATGTATATAGCCCTTTCCTAATAAATATGCATTTCTAGTTATTTAAAAATAGGAGATAGTGACGTTTTTCATACGAGTTTTTCTTTAGTAAATCATAGATAAAAATAGATTATCTTACTAATTTTTAAAGACATTTTTAACAAGTTAAAGAAGTTATAATTCAAAATAAAATAATAATATTTAAATACATATATCAGTTTCACAAATATTTTATTTTGATATTATGAAGTGCCTTTCTGTTATTCTTAATATAATTAAGAAGTTACTTGATATCAATCTTAAAAGAGATATAGATAGTGCACTTATTGAAACAGAAAAAAAACAATCAGTAAATCATTGTTCTAATACAATCTAAAAGGCTGATGACGAAATAAAGATTGATTAAACAAAGATTAGTTATGAAGTCATGACAGAGATTGTAGAGGCAAGCATAAGTTTCAGTGATTCAATTAATAATACTTAAATCGAAGTTGACTTTATTAGGCTCCATTGTTGTAACGTAACAGCCGTACGAAATTTCTGATTAAGATGTAGGCATTAACCTTTTAGACTACACTGATGATGGCATCAAAAGTCACCACATTAAAATTTACAATTTTTTGCGTCTTAATATTTCGTTACTACATGTTTACCACGTTTTATGATTATTAGTTGTTAGATAGTAATATTAGATATTTCAAAAAATGCTACCTTAAGTGAAATAGCATTTTAAAGTACTTAGAGTTTAAAAGGTACTTGGTAAACAAATACTATGGTTTTTGTAAATTATTGTTATTATTTAAATACACAATTTCTTTAAAATTATATTTCTCGTGAACTATTCGACCGATTTCGTTCAGATCTTGTATTTTACTATACAAAATTACTTACTTTAAAATTATGTAAAACTTTGTATACCTTACATTTCAAAAAAAAGTTTCGACTTTTATTAAATATATAATAATTTATAAATTATTAAAATATATATATAATTATTACTATAAATAACAAATAATTGTAAAAAATTAATTTTTGCACGGTAGTATTTCTCGAAAAACGATTTTAATAATTGTGTGCAAAATTTTTTTTAATTCGCTTAAAGGTTTCTCGAGATATGGTGAAATAAGCAAGAGGTAAAATTAACATTAATTGGTAGAAACTTATGACCGTCTCCAAAGCAAACTATTACGAACATATTTCCTAGATTACGGCTACCTCTTGACCCTATCTAGAGTCAAGAATTCAATGTATTTGGAGAATTCGGGGAGAAAAATTATGTTTATTGCGAGAAAGTACGTTTTTTCGTCGAATTTCGTAAATTAAAATATCGTCTGCTATAGCTAGCTAACATATTCGAGGTGACCCTCTCAAATCATTGAGATTGAGCTATGTGAAAATCCGATCATTAGATTAAAAATTATTCAGAGTGTTTCATTCATTTATTTTTTATTTTCTTAAGCACTTGTACATGAATGAGGCCATTCGGCAATATCCGGGATTCAAACTAAGGTCGCTTGTGTCTGTTGCCACCGTTTATCCAAATCAAAGATCATGAATGCATTTAAGTCACAGCTTTTAATAAAAGTTTTGAATTGTTAACTACATACTAATAGAACGTTAAGCATAAAACAAGCCTTTGAGAATAGCAAGTAGGTATCGTTATCATATAATTTTACTCCATCCTTTTTTCATGAAACCTTACTTATTTCATAAAAAAACATGATTCGCTGATGACTTGATTCATGATTTTAAAAATATCGTAAACAATAAGAGTAATACATTTATTTTAGTTCAAGTAAGGTTTTTTTTCTTCTTTTTTACATAATCATAAAAGCGAGATTTTCGTTAATAAGGAAATAAAAGTAATTTCCGGAAAAGAAGCAAGTAAAGCATTTCTATAAATGGTTTAATTATGCATTTAGGAGAAAATTCTAGAAAAATCTGCTTTCAGATTGCATGGAACAGTTGCGTATAAATTTTGGGAAAATTAAATAACTACATAACATATTTCAAATTGTTTTCCCTTAAACGAAAAGTTCGGCAAACTATAAAAGTACTTACATTCTCTATAAGAAATAAACTTGCTTTTACATTCCACACAAATTGCAAACTATTTCTTTAAAATTATTCCCCAAAAAATTCCCTATACTACTTAATCTGTATTTTTAGAATCCTCATCAAAAATGAATACAAAACGGCATTCACATTAGAGGTCGCAAACCACTATTTAAGGAGGAAAAAAAACACAAAAACGTTATCGAAAATTGGAAAATTGCAGTAGAAGAAGGTGGATGTAATAAACATCAAAACAGATTTAATTGGTGATTGAAACATGAAGATAATTCTAATAATTGTCTTTTAACTCCTCTCTGCTTCTCTGCAAATAAAACATGCTATTACATTCCTATGGTGATTTGCCAATTTCGATAACATTTTTCTTTTCACTATTAAGTACTAATTTGCAATTAAGGGCAGTTTTTAAAAAGGGTACGGTCTTTTTTCCCTTAATTCTTTTAATAACGCAGATTTTTTTTTATTAATTAAATAACAGAACCAAACTTTTGTGGGAACTGAAGTGTTCTTAATTTCACTCCCTTCTGTTCTAATATGTTGCTTAATATCTGATTTTATTACTTAATTATAGTTAAAAAATATAAACGCTATCAAAAATATCCTCTGCCCAACTAACGATTCATTAATTATATATAAGCAAGGATGCAAACTGCTTCGCTTTCTGTGAGTTTTAATAAATTGGTAACGAATTAAAATGGAAATCATGTAGAATAAGGGATCATTTCGCCTACTCTTCAAATGTGTCCCTAAGCAGGGCTAGTCTTGGTCCCTAAGAGATAACTGCATTAAAAATACATTATATATAAAACGTAGTAGTGGATGCGTAGTGCGTAGCGGTAAATGCGTTTTCGATGCGTAGCAGTGAAAAAATAATTTCAAATAAAATTTACTAAACTAAAATAGCTAGAACTTCGTTACCACTAGAAGACATATATTTAGAAATCGGAGCAAATTGGCATCTCTATGTAAGTAATCATACAGGATTCGGCCAAATATGTTCAACTCGAAAAAAATCGCTGTAGTTTTTTAGTTGAAAGCCACTAAAAAAACTCACTTTTTTGCATAGCGGATTATTTCAAATTTTAGTACAAAAGATTTATTTTTATAACAGTATTGCTTCAAAAGCAAAATAATTGTTAATTTTCATTTAAAAAAACTTCCCAACAGCTAAAGATAAGTAAAGTAAGTTTGATTGTTAGATAATTTATCTGAATTAATATATATAAATTGAATATATAAAGTGAAAGATATAAATTGAAACGTATTGATTTGCGAACATCCTAAATGTACCTTTAGTCTCTATGCTTATGAAGAGCACACTGAAACACGAGAAACATTACAAGTGCTCTTCAAAATGATATGAGATGATAAAGGTTTTTATTAATCAAGTTGTCATTACTAGAGCTTGAATTATAATTTCAGCTTATGAGATCAATGTTGCATTATTATGGCATCTCGAAAGATTGTCGTGATTTAAATCATAATTAAAAGGAATTAACTTATTTATGAGGCATTATCAACTTTAATGAAATATAGCATTTCAATTAATTTGAAAAGATTATTGAATTTTCTAAATGCCAAACTGCCTTGGTATATTTTAATCAACTCTATAAAACTAATTAGAATTTAATTTTTTTGAGATAGCACAGAAATGGTCCGGCCGTTTTTATTATGACAGGTAGAATTAATTACCTCTTTTTTTAATAAGCAAAAATTTAAGAAAAAAAAGCAAGTTTAGGGAAAAACATTAAAAAAGACTAGTAATGGGATTTCCTGTATAAATATTTATTTTATAAGCTTAGAAAAACATTTCTATATTATGGGTTTAGAATAAAATGCTTTTATATTATTCGGCAATAAGCCAATTTTGCAGAAAAATTTTTTTTTTCTTATAATAAAATGGTTTTTCCGAAATACTAGTAAAATTAATGAGCAAAAAAAAGAAAAGAATTTTTTACCAAGCTTAAAAAATTTATAATTTTACACAAAAGATTTGCATTTATTAGAAATCAGTTGGTGATAAATACATAAAATGTACAGCATTAACCAGCATTTCAGGAAAAAAGCCCCGAAAAAAAAACCAGAATTTTGAAGAAAAAAAACCAGCTAGCTTTCTTTTATTTATTTTTTTTTTTTTTCATACTCGGTCGAAGTTTCGATAGGAAAAGTATAGCGGCAATGAACAATTAGGTACGATCACAATAATACAATCTTCATATAAATTTTATTTAAATAACTAAAAACTTTTTTGCTGTTGTTACGTATGCCACTTGCCAATATCAGCAAGCCTGCTATCGAAAATCACAGCGAATTTTTAAGGCAGAAGGTGCGTTACTTGTTTTTCAGTGGCGCTATCTATAGCCAAGGATACGACTTCAGCCACACACGCGTCACTGCCCGTTTCACAGGGAGAACTCACTCATTCTTCATTCATTCTCAGATCGCAATTTTGACCAGAAGATAAATGAACGATCAGTATCCTCTGAGGTATTGATTTGTTATGGGAACTTAGTAACCCCGACCGATTTCACAAGTTACTAATTAATGTGCGAAGATTCTTCGGCCCGGCAGGATTTGATCACACGAACACGAGTCCAACATCCTACTAACCAAGCTATCTGCCCATTAAAAATTTAATAAACAAATTAATACAAGTGATATTGCTACTTAAAGCAACTCTAAACAAATAACTTAAACTATAAAGTGACAAAACAGCAAATAAAATCGTTCATATAATCAAAAAATTTAATTTTTAACACAACCTATTAAAAAAACAATTTTACATTCGAATTATCACGTAGTAAAAACAAACATCAAAACAACAACTATTGTCCCAAATCTGCAAATTATTATCATTATTTTAGTAAAAAGTATTATTTTTTTAGTA
The DNA here is from genome assembly GCF_043381705.1 of Parasteatoda tepidariorum. NCBI lineage: Eukaryota > Metazoa > Arthropoda > Arachnida > Araneae > Theridiidae > Parasteatoda > Parasteatoda tepidariorum. The sequence goes on along the minus strand of NC_092207.1, from coordinate 42,397,529 downwards.
ATTGTATGAATAAACCATTAACATTACGCTTCAAAATAATTACAATCATTAATATTACGCTTCAAAATAATTAATCATTAACATTACGCTTCAAAATAATTAAACGATTGTAACCACACAATTTAAAAAATGGAAAACAAAAAAACAAAAAAAAACAAAAAACTCAACTTTTTTAGTTTTTGTGTATGATAATCGAAGTTCCTGAAATGAAAATTAATACTAAAATATAAAAACAGATAATTTACGATTTAACTAATTTGAATAGTAAAAAAAGAAAATAAAGCATGGTAAAAATAAAAGTACACACAATGTCGCATATACAGGAAGCGGCAAAAAATAAAATAAAAACTCTAACAAGTTTACTGCATTATAGAAAAGTAGTACGCGAATCTGTTTTTATCTACCACACTTAAATTATAAAATATTTTAAAAATTATTTTATACTAAATCTCTTAATTTACATGTTTTTTTTCTTTTTTTTTACAATGTCAAATAAAAGATCTGTTATTTTAGAATTACTTATCCAAGGAAAACGACAGTGTGAAATCCTTCCTTAACTCTGTACACAATCGTTGTATAAAGAGTTTGGACCCTGTATCTTAAGCAATCGCCTCAGCAGAAAGAAATGAGATAGATTAAAGGTAGAAGATTTGCGGCCCATTGCTGAAAATTTCAACAAGCGGCTGTGCCTCTTCATCGCTGCAAAAAGCGGTCACTTTGAAGCCAATTAAATGTATTGATTAGTCTACTCTTATTATTATTATTTTCAGTTAAGTTATATTAAAATTGTTTGTCCAGTTTTTCTACCGCAACCTGTATCAACATCTGTAGTTCTATAATGCAAAATCTTCTTCAGTGTCGAAACCGAATTAAGAGAGGGAAACACAAGGATGTAGCAGAAAATTGCAAACAAGTTATAACGTAACTGGCAAGATGCTGTATAAAACTACAGGCAGGCTGTAACTTGTTAGCAATTTTCTGCGGCATGCCCGGTTTACCTCTTGACTCCACTTGAATAGTAAAAAGTTGGCATTTTCTTTTTCCCTCTCGAACTTCCATTGCTTATGTATTCCCTTTGAATGATTTCTTCGTTTTGATCATCTAAGGAACTAGGGTTTAAGAAACACGAAACTGTTTTGAAAATTCAGTTAATGTTTATTATTATTATTGCCATTTTATGCATTTTATCGCTACCAAAACTTCTAATTTTTTGGCTAAACTCATATCATTAGTTTTCGCATCCACAAGTTATCAGTATTACTGGAGTAAATGATCAAGCCATTGTACAAACGAACGGCACCAAGCAATAAATTTTCATTTTATTTTATTCACATTTTAATTCCATGTTTAAGTAATAGAATGTTGCAATCTTTCTATCTGGACAATAAAGTTAAATCTTCAACACGCAAACTGTTTTAAAAATTATTACGGTATTTTGAAACATTATTTTAAAATTATTTTAAATCAGTCTGGAGTAAAAAATACATAAAAAATGGTGGTCCCAAATCAAATAACCACATTTTGTATTCCTATTTTCAAATATCAAACGGAAATTGAGACAAAATTCTTTACACAGAAGAAAGTTTTTAATCTCAGTATCTAATCTCTTCAAAATAAAAAATAATGGGAGAAAAATAGAAATGGCTGAGAAATTTTATGGAAATAATTTGGTTCCCCAAATCTATTCCTTACAATGGAATATTCCATTATCCGTTATGCCATCATATGAAGCTGACTGTACTTGAATAGTAATATTATTTGAATATCAAAAAAGTAAATAAATAAAGCTTGTATAAAAGTTTGTTTTTACTAAAAAAGAAGGAAAAAAAACTTGCCATAGTAAAATTACTATTTTGAGGTTTCCTGAAACTTACGTAGATAATCTGGAACACGGTAAGAGATTTTCAAAAAACTGTGATGGTAAGAACTTAACCAAGATAAGACATGCAGGATGTTCTTTAGCTGTATAAAAATACAGAAGTCTTTATCTTATCTAGTCTTCGAAAATACAATAATATTAAAACCTTTTGTTAGCTTTTACAGAACAAGCACATTTTTAAGGGGAGAGAGGTACAGAGAAAAAAAAATGAAAGTAAATTTAACTTATCTCGTTGCAGATAACCATTTTGGACGAAAGACACATTACATACATATATATTAATAAAAGAAAAAGTATAAATATGACCTGCGTTTATAGATTCAAGATTTGATGAGTTATGTGCTCATTATTTTCAAGATGTTAATATGAACATTACCTACAACTGGTTGAATGAATTACCTAGTAATAAATCCATGAATTGCTACAAATATTTATGAGGTAGGAAAAAATTGATCTAAAAAGGATATCTCGTTCTTATACTAATTCTGCATATTATTTATAACGGTAGTATGTTTAAATTTATCGAGAATTAAAAATTATCAGTTAACATTTTTTATTGTTCAAAGGGATCAAAATATTTTTCTTATTTTTGATTAATTTCTGGCGACCAGCTGATCCACCTCTTCTCAAGAACAGAATTTTAAGTATCTCGAGATTTAAAATCGCGCAGTCAAAAATCAAACCAACATAACTATATATAAATATATACTCATATTACACAGAGTGAAAGGTGTTTTAATTTTCAGTTCATATGTGTTCACACCTTCAGATCTTGGATGTTTTTTTTTATTTTGTGTGTGTGTAACTTGACAAAAATGGTATCGTGAAGTTTTTATAATAGGATTTGTTATTCAGTGAAACACATGCTGACATTTTAAATAAAAAAAAACTGTTAATTGTTTCAAAGGTATTTTTGAAGAATGCCAAAACAAATAAATAACTTTGCAAAAATCAGACGGTGTACATATTTGTTATTATTGTTTAGCGTTGTGTTAGTAATTAAAATGTTCCTTCGCAAGCCTATGAGTTTTATTAGTAAGCCTTTTTCAACGAAACGAGCTTTATAGTATTATAAATTTCTTTCAAGTAAATGAATACCCAAACCTAAAACAGTAAATAATACAATTTAAATAAAAAAAATAATAAATTAAAAATAATAATATTTTAGTTTTATGGTGCTGTTGAAGAATTTGCTGTTTTCATTCACGGAAGATAATCCTTCTCAAGTATGCAATAGTAAATAGATAAGCGAGGAAAAAATAATATTTAAATCAAGTTTAGAAAAATAGATGGTTCAGAAACAAAACCTGAAAAATTTTAAAAGTTATGTTTTATATCATTAGACTACAAAATATAAAACATAACTTTAAAAAATATATATCTGATTTACAATATCTTTCATCGAAAATATACGAATTCGGCTACAAAAGATTCTGAAACACGACAAAGTTTAGAAGCCTGTGAAATGCGAACTAATCCAATAAACATAAGAGAACATATTTAGACTAGAAGCTAAAACACTGATTATAGAAGAGAGAAAAAGAAAAAAATAACTATTTTTACATCACGCTTCTATCAGAGAACTTAAGTATAGGATATTTGAAATTAAAATTTCAAAATAAGCGACTTTATAATTGTATAATAAAAAGTAAATTATATCAAGATTAAAAAAAACATTTAAATATTTTTAAAAAAAATCACTCAAATTCTGTTTATTTTTTCTACATTTTTATGTAATTTTAAATGACAGAATCCAAAATTTGAACCCAATAACTGCGAAGTAAAAAAACTTCCAAAATGCTGTATTTTCAAATTTTTATTTCTCAAGAGCTATTCAACAAATTTCATTTAAATTTTGATTTTGTCTTTTAAAATTACGCAGTTTAAAGTTATATACAAGTGAGTGCATTTTATTATGTAAAATCTTTCGTCCGTTATTAAAGTAATTAATTGTTAATCATAAAAAAAAAAGCTTTTTACTCAGATTTTTACACCCGTGTACAAAATTTTTTCGGAATAAATAGCCCCTGTGATATAAGGGAAATATTCAAAAAGGGAAAGTAATTTCAAGATGTCCACATTTTCACCTGCTCTTCTACCTAAACAATTGGGAGTAGGGTTCATATTATTCAGAATGCGGATGCTCCCCTTTATTATCCCCCATGATTAGAAGTTCGCCGAAAATAATGCATACGTTTATTCAGTGAAACTGTGTTTATGTGCCCGAATGCGTAACTTAAAATAACATAATAATAAATTAGCTATTCTACTAACACTATAAAAATTAGTTTTTTTTTTAAGTTTAGTCACATAATACATTAAAGATTGTATATTTTAGAATATAAAATCCACATAAAAAAACGTTATTAAGGAATAATGCTTTTTCATTTTGCGCACAGTGCAATTAAAGCCACTTAATTCCCGATAGAGAACCAGCTAGCTTATTGCAAAATTGAACTTTTCACGTTTGATAGGGTCTAAAACAAAAATCAATTAAATATTAACAGCTAATAAAGACATAACTTTTAGAGAAATTTAAAAGTTAGTCCAAACTTTACTATTTTCATAAATACAATTGTGTGCCGTATTTTTTTGTACTTTTATATTACATTTTTCAAAGCCTTTCTATTTTAGAATTTTCCGTCAGAAAGCTTAAGCGTACAAGTCGCTGTAATCAAAATGTAAGAAAAAATTAAGTTAAATGAGGGTTTTTTTTTTTTTGGTTTTTTTTTTAAACGAAGTAATGAACTAAAAGACTATCATTATGAGGGCAAGAACTTAACTGCTACATCTCTGAATGATGTTCCGTCATAAACTGTCGTTAATTAAAACAATTGAGGTTAAATGAGGTTCCATCAAAGTTTAGACGTCAATACAGAGTTTTCTGTTTAAAAAATGTCTTAGATTTCATAAAATTCCTTTTTTTTTATTTTCTAGTAAAATTTTTATAATATTCTATTGTATCCCAAGTAATAGAAGACATCTCATACAAGAGGAGGCTTCTCAACTTCAGGCTAAACACTTAAGAAATAAAATTTTAAAAAATTAATACGTAGCTGCGAAAACTAAAAAAGAGGATTTCATAGTTTTGATGTGCATTTATATTTTTTAAATAGTATGGTTTAATATGTTTCTAAACTTGAAAAATATTCCAAGTGAGACAGTACACCAACTTAATAAATTAAATCTAATAGCAGAAATTAAAATATAACAATGCTAATTTTAAAAAAAAGATCAAGAACAAAATGATGACCATTTCTCACTTTAATTTACCCCTCTGAAAGTTAGTCTTCGTTAGATAAAAATAAATCTAAGGACATCGAGGTACTCAGGTGACCTTTCACCGGTTCTTAAACTTCTTTCTTTTTTAATATTGTCATTTTTTTTTATTTACTTATCAGACTTAGTTTGCAACACCATTTGATCAGCTCACCTAAGTAGGTGGTGCTATTTACGTTTGCCAAAGTGTAGCGAATTATGCTATTAAACTCCTATTTTATCCTATCATTTAAGTTTAGGTAGACAAATTCAAGAAATCAAAACTTACTCATAAAACTTAGCTTCTAAGTAATACTTGTTTGTACAATGAAAAAGTTCGTTCAAATTATACTATTATTATTTACGGAAATGGCACTATTACAATTATTGAAGCTCGTTTTTAGTTTTATCTAGTTTACATAGCTTTAGTTTTATATAATATTTTGTATTTTAGTCAGTATGAAATGCTTGTTTTAAATACTTAACATAATGAACAAAAGGTAAATAAAATTTAAAGCATTAATCATAATTTTAAATCAAATATTCTTAGTTAACAGAATTAATAAATATATTTTTATTAATGCATTTGGAAAGAAAGACGTCTTATTATTCATAATTCATAACATTTTTCTACATTTTCTCCCTGAAATATATTTCTAAAGGACTGTATAATTTTTAAAATTTTAGGACATTTCTGTAAAATAACAATATTTCCACAAAACATTTTTTTAAAAAAAAACTTTTCTAATTTAAACCAACTCTGCAATTTTATTTATTTAATTTTAAAATTATAATAAATTTGAACCTAGAAAATAAACCCTACACTTTAAATTCTAACAGGAAATCAGTTGTAATAAGACTCGAGCTGAAATCAGAACCTCGAGAAAGAAAAGAATGTTCAAAGGTGTTGCAAAATTCACCTTAACCCTTTACACCTTTCAGTGTTATTTATTTTCTCTTTCTCTCTCTCGATCTCTTTGCTAGCTAGAATGCAAGCAATATTTGTTATCTGCTAGCATGCAAACAATTTTTGGTAAAACAAAATGGTTTGTTAAAAAAAATAGTAAGGCAGCCAGAACATAACATTACATCAAAAACAGAGAGCATAAATCCTATTGCGTAATATTACGTCAACAACAGGTAACGGCTTAAAATAATAATAATAATAATTACGTTGAACCGTGGTGGCTCAGGGGATAGTGCGTTCGCCTTCCAATGAAGTGCACCGGGTTCGAATCCCAGCGATGGCCGGTAGATGCGAATTCCTTACCCGACTCGCACCGACCACAGTGCTGACATAAAAATATCCTCAGTAGTAGACGGATCATGAGTTAGAGTCCCTTTGGTGTCAGGCAGACAGTGGAAGGTCTTCGTAGTTTTCCTTCCATATACCGCAAATGCTGGTTAGTTCCATCGAAAAGTCCTCCATGAAAGCAAATTTCTCCCAATACTTGATCCAGGAGTTCCCTTGCTTTTAGTATTGGGTACAAAAGTACAAGGCTACGGAGTTGAACATTAGTAGTCGTAAACCCTAAATGGGGTCGGTTGTTCAAAGACGTTTATAAAATAATAATTACGTTATTAAAAAGACAATTTTATCCTAAGATGATACAATAAAATAATTATTTTCTTCACGAAAATTAAAAAAAATTTTATTATGGTATGTATCAAATCGATCTTTTTAGTATGAATTTATGCGTCATAATTATGAAACCCGTTAGCTCTACAAACCTATTTTATTCACGTTGAAATGTTGAATCAAATTTTGTCCTATTTAATTATTATATTATTTTTGAGAAATACTTAATTTTCACTTGAAGAAAAACTTTGAATAATGCTTAATTGAAAAATACTTATTTGAAATTGAGAAATACTTAATTTTCACTTGAAGAAAAACTTTGAATAATACTTAATTGAAAAATACTTAATTGATACTTATTTGAAATTGAGAAATACTTAATTATCCATTTCGCATATCCCAGGAAAAAAATGGCTGTCTTACTTATCCTCAATTAAAGGTATTCTTATTTTTAGGGCATTGAATCAACATGTGTGTTACATGAAGGGGGGGGAGTGAAATAAATATTGCCATAAAAACGTAAGTTACAAAAAAAAATGTAGCAACATAATATTGTTTAAAATAATACAAAAGGGTAAAAGTCGAACTGATTTCGCACCTCTCTAAACTAGAAACTTCGTTTATTAAACAAGCAATATACTATAAACCCACACTCTCAAAAACCCTAATTGCATAAAAAAAAAAAAAAAAAAAAAANAAATAAAATAAAAATCCTAAATGACAAACGTCAGGGTCAACTTCGCGAGATATCATTAGAGTTGGAAAATGTCAATATATTTCTATATCTATGAAAGACGAGAGAGGAAAGGTTGCGTTGACAACTCTCTTAAACAGAAAACATCCCATCCAAAAACCAATCATCAACACTCCGATCCGTAGTTCCCCCTTTTTCAGAAAGCGAGAAGGACAGAACACGCACACTTCACCTTTGATATTTACGGGTTCCCGCGCCTGCGCCCGAATTCGTGTTCCCGGGATCCCAAACTCTCAGTGTCCCAGAGGAACGTATCCTACCAGATGCTCCGTTCAAAGTGCAAGTTTTTAAAATAGATCGTAATTTAAAAAAAGGCATTAATTTTTTTATTTTCTTAAAAAGCCTGGATCGCTAATTTTATTCAGGAAAAGAAAATTGTAAATGGGCGACCACTTAAGCTCTTTTACCGCAGAAAATTAAGAAAACTCTCACAAGAAGAAAAAAATTATAATTCTTCGGTAATTAATCGAAACATTTTTTCGACAAATAAAAAGGACTTAAATATTTTCAAATTAAGAAAGTTTTACAATTTTTTAGCTATTAATGTTTTATTTGCAATTATTAATATTTGTGGTCTGTAACCTCTTTAAAAGCGTATTTTTTAAAGTTTTTTCCCTAATACATTTTTTAATTGTTTTTTATTGCAATTTTGCAGCTAAATTACGAACTTTGAAAATGTTAACGCCTCGTGATTTCGGGAAATTAATGATATTTTCTTAATTACCTCCTTCCCAAAATTTGTGATTTCTCTATCAGTTGCTAATGTCAATTTTGATCTAACAGCAAAAACTGAACAAAGTTTTTTCCTTAATCGAAAGAGTGAAAATGCGAAAAACGTGAATTCTATTTAATACATTTTTTTCCACCTCTTTTCATCACCATTCAAAAGAGTAGGCTTAAGATAAATAATTAGAAAACTGTAAATTAATATAAATGCTTTGTTTCATTTTACTATAAATAAATTGGTATAATAAGCATTTTTAATCAGTTGAATAATTTCGGATGAGAATGCGAACCATCGGGCCATATCCACCCACTGTGGTTTTGTCGTTGTCCGGGTAAGCGCAAAATTTTGGCTAATTTTTTAAAAATAGTAAACATTAATTTAAAAAAATAACTTTTCTGTTTCAAAAATTTTATTTCTTCTAACGACTCATGTTAAATGATTAATTTTGAGGGGGGAAAAAACATATTATTTACATCTATGATTGTCTGAGTATAAATTTTTTGACATAGAGCCTTAATCAGACACTAGTTACCATAAATTAAGAAAAAATCACAAAAATGATCATATCTCAAAAAGTTACGCATTTAAATTAATGAAACTGGCACTCATTATAGTGCACATAATAATGTATAAAATAAAATAAAAAATATTAACTAGACAAATATGGAGTTACAGAAATTAGCATATGTATGAAATGAATAAGTCAGATGTGTCAGTTTGGAATCGAAAAAATATTTTCAGTGTGTTCAGTTCCTGCCTGTAGTCTTCCAGTAGATCTGTATCGATATTCTTCGAACAAATGATGCCTCATGATCGGTCATTGTTACAAATTATCTATCTTAAATTTCTAATTTCTGAAACATGGCGAATTCATGCTCATAGCAGATGACGTCATTTCATTGCATAGCCACTAATTAACATGTTGCAGTTTTACTTAGCAACTTTTATTTGACTATACATTCAAATTCAATGAGATTGGCTTATTTTTGGGAGAGATATCGTTCATTTCGTAATAGTTCCTTAATTTATGATAACCAGTGTAGACATGTTCAAATGTGTTGTAAACTAAATCTGACGAGGGGAAGGACGGTAATAAGCAGAAAATGTAGTTTAGTTATCTTATTTTGGATTGTTAGTCCGTTGCAGTGACTAATATTTTTCTACCTGGGGACCGTGGGACAAATCACATGGAAGTTTTAAAATTAAAAGTAATGTGCATTAGATCTGCAACATACACACTAAGTAACAAACACATTTTATCAAACTCAAAACAGAAATATCTATTTTAAAAAGATTACAAGAAGAAGTTATTGTTGTAGTACTAATTAAACTTAGTCACGTAATCTTTATAATTAATGGAATGATTCAGTTTATTTTTCATTTGACTATACGTGGTTCCATGCAAGAAACAGATTAAAGCAAATTGTTAATAAGTGATATAACAGACGATTCCTGTATTTGATTTTTCACGCCATCATAGGTGAAAAACCTTTTTCACTAAGATATCACAAAAGGAATTAATAATTTTAAGGCTTTTGAGGCCAAACCTTATTCACTACATTCACTTCGACGAGCAAGCTAAAAGTTGTTTAACCCTTTTAGAATTATCATCACAAAAACGGCATCGTGCAACTCCCCCTTCACGACCCACGGTATCACGTTTAAAACGAGTCTTTCTGATTCTAGCGGCCTAAGATCTCAACATGGTACCTCGTATTACATTTCGTGTTAGCTCTTTAGTACGTATCTCGGTGCATGCGGGCCTAGGGAAGCGCTTTTTTCTCATTCTGCTGGTGATGAAGGGGTTAAAGCACGATGCGTAAATTTATATTAAATTTAATTAGAGCAAATAAATGTTGGTCCTTAAACATTATTTTTTATTTCCTTTAATTTCAATTATTGAATTTTTTTTTTTTATTTCGCATTTTTTATTTTACATTTCTTTGCTCACTTATTAAGGTATCGCATGACCAAAAAGGTTAAAAAACACTGACTTAAGTAGTGCAGAACCAGTGAAAGGAAATATCAATGAAGGCGATAGAAATGAATTAGAAGAATGCATTTCTATGTCTTTATTTTTCGCTAATTGGCTTTACAAGATTTCAGGATGTAGATTAACAAGTTCAATAATTTTAACTCAGTAAACTAACCTATAAATTCGTTTGCGACCGAATTTAAAAAGCTAAATAAATTTTTTTGAAAGGTAAAATGAAATAACAAGACACTATTTGATAGAAAGAAGAAAAAAAACTTCGGGTATTTAATTATACTATTGATGATAAATGCAATTAAATAAAAATTATTATTTTAAAACAAATACAAAAAATAATTTTTTTTTTTAATTTATTTTAAATGAAATGACAACAACGAAAGAAGCAGCTGTTTTGTTTTAGCCTAAATTTATTTTTGAACCAGCTTTTTCGTGAGAAACCTGAATTATGTAGCTGGCTTAGCATAACCGTGACTAAATTGACAGCTGAAACATTCGAGATTTCACATATGGGAGGTGAATAAATAATTGCAGATATAAACTCTGTTTAGTAAATATGCTGTGAGTAATGTGCTCATAAATTAACGAACTGACTTTAAAGTCTTCGAAAGCGGTATGGCGTGAAAAGAGACGAATGGGAATGAATAGTAAACCATATAAGAAAAAAGTATTTTCAGTCTACACTGTTGAAGAGTTACAAGAATTTATGCCTGTCGATTCGGAAATACTTTTATATACTATTATGACTTAATTACTTACAAGCACTGTGAATACATAAACGACTAATTATTAAAATTTTGTTCAGTCACTCATCATCACTTTTTGACATGCAGTTCTCATCACTTTTTGACATGCTTTATTTGTGCAGATTTCATAGAAAATTCCAAGTTATTTTTCGGCAGTCACTTAACTTTGCTTTATATTGATATTTTAATACGTGATATTTTTAATACGATATTACTATGAATCTTGAAGTTGAATCACATTTAAAGAATCACTTTTTAACGTGATTTCATTGTGCCGATTTTATCGCTCTTTGAAATAATTATTTCTACGCTTTTCCTGTGATTTTGAAAAATCCCTTATTTTTATTACGATATTATAACGACACGATAGTTTCAAATCGCACATTTAAATAATCACTTTTTATGCACTTTATTTGTGCCAATTTCATCGTAAATCTACGTCATTCTTGATCCATTTTTTTTTTGGCAGTTAATGCTACGCATTCCTACGTGATTTTAAAATTCCGATATTTTTATTACGACATGCAAGTTTGATAAGCGCTTTCACGCCGATTTCACCTCCTAAATGTAATTTTTCAATTATTTTTAGACTTTTCCATGTGATTTTCACTATTCCGTTACTTTAACTACGAAGCTATTACTACATGCGAATAACTAATCTCGCATTTAAATTAATCGCTTTTTGATACAATTTATCTGTGCACATTTCATCGTAAATTCAAGTTACTCTTTCATCGTTTTTCAACAGTTAGAGCCATCCATTTGCAGAAATCGTTGCTTTTTTTTCCTTCTTTTTTTTTTAACCCGTTGGCAAAATGGGTGTTGTTTTGGGTTCAATGGCGTGCGTACCTTATTAGGACGTCATCACACTTTTCAACTGTGTTCAAGAGTAATAGTAAACAGCAAGCTTGCGTCGTCATTGCATGCGTTGCGATGGAGATCGCTGCTGTTTGATAATTTTTTTAGAATTCCTTTTGTCACTTTTAATTTTGTTATACTTGGTGAGTTTATTTTTGAGATATGGGACCAGAGAGATCCCATAAATAGTTCTTGATAATCAGAAATTCTAATCTACAATTCAAACTGGAAGGGGGGAAAAATAGATAACAACCATTTTGCCAATGGGTAACCTGTGATGTGATCGCCTTTCGGCGTTCACAATTTTTTTTTGGTTTGTTCTTTCAATAACTAATACAATTTGAACAATATACGTATGCATAGATTTTGAATAATATGTTCATCGACTTCTACAATATATGCTTTTTATATATATTTTACAGGAAAAGGCAGGCCTAAACAAAATTTTGTATGACATTACGTTTTAAATTCAACGCATTTTACATGCTCTAATGCTTGCTTTTAATCAAACTGCTATTCGGCAACTCTTTCCCCAATATTGCATGAGTGTTTTCACGCCCATAACTTTTCAGTGTAATGAACATTTCTGTCTCTTTCGCTCTAATGATAAGAAGACAATAACAAAAAATTTCTGTGATTTTTTTTTTTCTTTTTGTATATTAATATCAATTTAGGGCTTCAAAGCAAAAATTTGTCATTTAAAAAAAAAGCTCATTTTTAGTATGTTCTCACTAATTCTTTCAACTAATTGTTTGTTTTTTTCGCATTTATAACTACCGATTTCCATGCGTTTTGTAAAATCCCTATACATTTATTACTATATTACGACTCGTGAGTTATACATCACGTATTTAACTTATCACTTTGTGACGTGCTGCTTTTCTGCCGATTTCATCTGAATCTAAATGACTTTGTGGTTTTGATTTCTTTTTTCTAGAGGCTGTTTTTGTCAAGATTTTCTACGCTCTTGAAAATCCCGTATTTTACTATCATATTATTACTACGCACGAATTTCAAATTGCTCATTTAAATGATCAAATTTTTGACGCGCTTTCCTTGCCGATTTTATCTTAGTCCATATTATTTTTCGATAATTTTTTCGGCACTTCCTGCTGCGAATATTGCCGCATGGTTTTAAAAATTCCAATTTTTATTACAACATGAGAATTTTAAATCACGCATTTAAATAATTACATATTGCATATTGACCCGTTTTATTTTTGCTCATTTCAACATACATTTAAGCGGCCCTTTTTTTTTCTTCTTTTTTTTTTGTAATTGCGATGCTTTTCTATGCGGATTTGACAATCCCGTTATTTTAACCACGATGTTATTACGGCACGCGAGCTTCTAATCGCGCATTTAAATCATCGCTTTTTGATACAATTTATTTGTGCATAGTTCATTTTATCTCTCATCCATCATTTATCTATCATTATCTCTCGATATTTTTATTTTATATAATCTCGCTCTTCTTTGACGTTTTAAGTAAAAAAATAAAACGAATAAAATAGATAATAGAAAAAAGACTATGTTGTCATAATATCGCTAAAGTTTATCACAATTGTTTTTTTTTTAACTCATTTAACCAAACAAAAAGAATAGTTTGATTAGGAATTTCTATACAAATTTCATTTTCAAACTAAAATAATAGTGGTATTTGGCTTTCAAAACAATAGCACAGAAATTAAAAGTTCAGGAAATAATTAAATGCTTAAAAAAATTGGTAAACACCGCATTTTAAGTGAGAATCGATTTTTTAAATACATATATATTAATGTTCTCACGGATCAATCATTGAATATATTAGCATTCAAAAAATTTATTGTGATAGCTAAACTAGCAGAGAAAACTGTACTATTTACCAATTTCCGTCATAAATTATAAGTCGACTGACTCAAATATGTTGAGAGTATCACAAAAACAAACTTTTTTTTTAATGAAGAAATAAAAGAAAAAAAGTAATATTACTGAATTAAACTATTTATAACAATATAGGTAATATTTGCTCTCAAATACGCATCTATGCTTTATTCTTTATAATTTTTATTACAACAGAAATTGATGCTACTATAAATTTAAAAAAATTGATTAGTATAAAATCACACTTTTGGCAAAAACTGTTCGGAGAGGTTGTTAAATCGAAGGTGAGAGTTCTTTTCTTGTAAGAAAGCTGGAAAATTTTCATTGTTTGTTACAAATGTTCTCACTACAGAATCACCAATAGATTAAAAAAATAAAAATAAATAAAAAATAAAGAGATAAAAAAATATAAATAAAATATTGTTTGCATAAAGCCACACTTTTGACAAAAACTATTCTCAGTGGTTTTTAAATCGAAAGTTAAGAGTCCAACCTCTCTTTACAGAACATTACAAAAAAAGATGAGAAAAATATAAAATATAAACCACATTAAGTTGGAATAAAAAAAAATATTAAAAATGTTTTATGAATGAAATATTTATTCCATTGATAAACATATTTTATTAACAAATTTCTCTTCGCCTAATCATTATACCCCATTTGTTTATTTACTATAAAAAATATCAATATTTTTTGGGGAATGCAAAGATGAATGTGAAACAATCATATATGGGGTTCAGTAAGCGGGGCCTCCAAGTAATTATAGCTTATAATAGCTTTACCTAGAAAATTAATAAAAATCTCAATTTAAAATTCAATTTAAAAAATCAAATAATCAATTAATTAAAAAATAATAAATATTTAAAAAATCGATAATAATTTAAAAAATCAAAAAATAAGAGATAGATGCATAAAGCTATTATTTTAATGAGAACCCTTAAGAATCTTTATAAAAAATCTTTAAAATGGTCAAAGTAAAAGTTGTTAGATAGGTGTAACCCTTCCTTCAATTTTAAAGCTTCTTGAACAAATTTGTAAGAAAGTTCCTTTGCCATGCATAGTTTTTAAATTGAATACCAAGAAGAGAAGAAAAAAAACAGTGCAATTAAAGATAAAGTCAATTTAAGATAGAAAACTGAAGTTTTGCTGTTGTATAGAAAAGAAAGAAAAATTCTGTTCCTTATACCATAGTATATGTAAATGCCAAATTCCATTAGAACAAAAACTGTTACACTATAATAGCATCTCCCATGTAATTGCCACGGAAAAAACTGTAATTCAAATTTTAACAATTTAGTTTTAGTTTGCACAAAATAAAATAAAGTATAACAATGAATGAATGTTTATTATTTAATATCCTTTATTATTAAATGTAATAATATTAGTTATTTTCATTAGCAAGTCATTAAAAGACATTATAATAAATTAAATAAGAATAAATAACAGTTACAAAAATGGTATTGAAAACTGTAATTACAAGGTATGATGTCAATGCAATAATATTTATTTATATAAATGTAATAAAACAATTTATATTAATCAATCTTAATTAGTCTGCCACTGATAATATATAATGCCAAATTAGAAATCCTGTAGTAAATTCTGTGCTACACCTTCTGCGCTTAAACAAGAACTCTTAAAAAAAATTTCAGTATTTCATTCATGATAGGTATAGTTTAGTTCTGCATAGGGGCATAATCTTTCATACTTTTTTATAATTTAAAATAATCTGCCAGCTTTATATGACATAAATAAATTTTTGATAACTGCATAAAACTGTAGATATCATAATTGTTGTCTTCATATATAAAAATAAACAAAATGTTAGGACTAAAATTTCATTCTAAGGCATTTTAAATATTTATTTTTTTTCTTTCATCAAATTTGTAATCATATATAACAAGTATCATTAACAATCATGTTTACTTAATTTCAAGTAAAGATTTTTTTTTTTTTTATGCAGAGCAAAATCTTAGTAATTTAAATTTAACTGAAAACTTATAATTAATTACAATCCTAAAAGTGTCTGTAAACATACATATAAATATTTAAAAAAAACAACCATTAAAACACAAACTATACAAATTTTAATTAATAAGATATTTAGATACAACTTTTCCATAAAAGTGTTCAATAAATTTTAAACAGAAGATATAGAGTCATTTTAAAGTTGGGACAAACAAGCAACGACCCTGCATTTATAGGACTGTAGATGATCTCATACCAGTTATATTAAAAAAATTAATTCATAAATGAAAATTTCACAAACCGTGTTTTCTATTTCAAGCATTTCTAAGCCCACGTACAAGAAAAATATTAATCGAAATCAAAATTACAGAATTAAGAAATAAAATACATTTAAGCATTTTTAGTTGATTACTTAAGCGGGACCCTTAAACACGAAATTTAGCGATTCTACTTCATGGATCGCGAGCCTGATAAATCAATAATAATACTTCAGTAATAATAAAAATTTGAAAACAAAATTGTAGAATAAGAAAAACAAGTTAAGTTCTTCATTCCCAGGACAAGATATTTCCACTCGCTAGCTCTAGCAAGCAAATATTTAAAGCTGGCAAGTAAGTTTCATTTTTTGAAATGTTTAGTTTTAAATTGAACTTTATCCACTTGGATTATTGTACCTCAGCAAAACGGTGTACACAAGTGTTTTGATATCAAGCGACAGCATTTTTTTTCCCAATTACAACAAAAAATGCTGGTTCACCCGCCTTTTACCCCCCGAAACCATGACTATTAGAAATATTAAAACATTGAGACATACTTATTTTGCTTTAATATTACTATCGCTGTTTTGATTTTACATTTTTTGATTACTGTTTCTACATTATTTTATGGTTTCAGTCACCAAAATGTTCTTCATACTGCATTTGTTAAGATTTTAATTAATGTTCATGTATTCATGAATGTTAAACAGTGGTGAGTAAAAATTTTAGTCAAGCTTCTGCCTTTAAAACTGAAATTTCACGCCCAGCATTCTTAAGAAAGAAACTCCTAAATAAATAGTATGATTTATTTCATTAACGTTGGGGTAATCTATTGTTGACAGAGAGGTAATGATTATTGCAAACATTAAAAAGGGTCTTGTAAAATGCTTTGCAAGGAACATAAAGTCTAGCCACGGATCTGGCGAGATATGAATAAAAATAAATGAAAGAATTTTGCTCTCATGGATGCAAGTTTCTGACCCCCTTCAATTAAAAATAGTGAAAATAATGCCTTAAAACAACTTTAGAATTTTATTTTAATACTTTCGACAATAAGTGTATTCGGACAAAGAAAAATTTAGTAAAAAAAATTTTTAAATAATGTCCAGAACAGCTTATAACAATTTTTGTCATTTGTCATAAAAATACTATCATAGACCGAGTAGGTTCGCGGTACAACAGTTTTCCCTGCTGAAAATCAATTATATATAGAATACAGTACGTAAAAAAGTTACAATCACAATGAAATATTTGCAACTGTAACAACTAGTTAATTTTATTTAAAAGATTCGAAACTTAGAGATCTATTAAAAAACAGTGCACTTTAAGAACACTTTCAAAGCGCAATATATAATTAATCGTATTAAAACGTAGAGAAAATCTAAAAGAAAAAGAGCTTTCTAGCTAAAGTTAATAGACAAATGAAGAAAATGTTAAAATAAATAATCTCATTCATTATTTTTAAGATAAAGACTTCCTTTGAAACATCAAACAATAACAGTAAATAATTTAGCAAATATAAAAATTCGTTAAGCAGGCTTCAACTTACCAAAATCAACTCGCGAAAAATGTTTTTAATCCATTTTTCGATTTTAAATTCAAATTCAAATATTGATAAAAAAGAAATATCTGTTAGTCGTTTAATAACATTCCATTCGATACTCAAACCACCGTGTCAATCTTATCGTCTGCAATCACTGCATCAGAGAAGATTCGGTTTGGTTTGTTTATTTCTGACGTCACAATTTGAAATGAAGTGAATAGACTCAACTGATATTATTAATTTATTACAATATTTAGGAGCAATAGAATTAATTTTTTAAACATTGAAATTTTTAACAAAATTTGCTGCATTCAAAATCATTTTAACTTAAAATTTTATGAATTTAATATTTTTAAGAATTATGTTTATATCATTCAAAATGGCATTGCAAACAACTGTGAAAAAGAAAACAATGGCTATGGATCGCTGTTTGCGCTTTTGTTTTATAAATAGTATTTTTATTGTGTATATAACTGCTGCAAGTAAATTTGTCCTAACTTATGGTAATTATATATATAATAATTTAAATTTATCAGTAAGTTATAAATTTTTAAAGCGATCTTCAATGATAGTACACAACAATCCCTGCACATTTCTTAGGTCTATCTTTTTTGAAAAAAAATAATAGGACGAGAGAAAGAATATTTTAAATATTCGATTGCAATTTCCAAATAATTTGTTTCATCTATCTTAGTTTGTATGTATATCTGCATTAATAAAATAGTATTGATTATGGTTTTAATTAATTTGTAGTTGCACACTCTTAATTCACCGAATAAAACTTTTCTTTTTATGCTTGTCAAAGTGGCAAGGAATATTATTTAAACTGCTTAAAAGAAAATTTTACTAACGGAGCTCTCTAATACCTCATGCATCCAATTGTAATTAGAAATATTTTTAAATGTTTTATGATGAGATGAGGTACGTACTTTATTAACGTCGCACTAGAGCTGCACATGGGCCATTGGTGACAGTCTGGAAAACATCCCCTCACTGAGGATTATCCAGAGACATGCCATCGTAATTTTGATCCTCTGCAGAGGGGATAGCTCCTGCGCTTAAGTACCCCGATGACCTGCGCGTGAAGTTGAGCCCTTTACAATAGAACAATTTAACAAGGAAAGATACCGCGCACCCTCGGTCCCTACGCATGCTGATCAAAGTGGTTGCCCACCCAACCAGTGATACTTGACTTCGGTGTTCTACTGAGAACCGTGCCTTTAGGATCAGTCCACTGCGGGACTCATGATTGTGATGAAGCAAGTTGAAATATTGACAAGTTAGCAGCATTCTAACATAACATTTTCGCGTCTTTACCTGTGCCTAAAATGTCACCAAACTCATCAAGAGAGACATCAAAAGAAGCTTTTAAATTTTTTACCATTTAATGTAATGGATACTGGGTAATAATGTAAATGTCAATGGTTGTAAAATGGAATGGTACTTTCTCTTTGTCCTAACAATTATTTATATGAAAAAAAAGGGATTACTTTGTGTTATTAAATATTGCAAATAGAGTATAAATTTGTGCTCTTTTCTGGTAATGTGTTATGTATAAAAAGTGTGTTATGTATAACTTGTTGTGTTATGCATAACTTAATAAAAACTTGTGTTATGTATAAAAAGTTAACTTGAATAGAGTAAAAATTTTTGTCTTTACATGTTTAGTTTAATTTCTATGATTTAAAGCCTAGTGACTATTTTGGTTTGGGTATCAATAATGGAATTAAGACTTTAGTAATATATTGTGGTTATTCAAACCTATACCAACGTAACTTAGTAAATTATATTATTAACCTTGCAATTCATACAAGCTTTTTCCTTTCGTTAGCACATCTGAAAGTGTCTTCTCCTTTATCATCTGTCATTGAAGTTGATGTTGGATCTTCTGCATTTTTACCTTGTAAAGTTTCTGGAGAGCCCAAACCAGTGGTTTCATGGCTAAAAAATGGACATTTGCTGTCCTTCAATACAAGTCAGGATCATCCAGTTAAAAATCAAAGTGGATTAGCATTTTATTCTGTTCTTTCTATGGATACTGGGAACTATACATGTTTAGCAACTAATCTTTATGATTTAAAAGAAATAAATTTGCAACTGCATGTGAAAAGTTAGTAATATAACTTTTTTTCATTCTCATAATAGTTATGTTTTATTATTTAATATTATCTTCAAGTTTATTATATTTATTTCAATAAACTTATGTCTGAAATGTAAAATGTTAAAATGGAAGAAGAAAAAAATATTTTATTAATTTTTTACAGGCTTTGGGGAAAAATTTCTACATTTTACTGACTTTAATCTGCATTCTGAATAATATCAAATTATATGGTAAATTTATTTTAAAACTGTTATGACCTGTAAAAACCTTTGAGAAAAACTATATATGTTTGAAAACTACTATAGATTTCAACACAATTTAGTACTTCACTCGTAATTATTCGATCCTAATCATTTTTACGAATTTAACTATTTAAACTTTTTTCTTCTTTCACAACAGACTGCGTGAAAAATGAGTTTTATTGTATATGTTGGCCCGGTATTTGAGTGATGGAGTATCCATTCTTAGGAGAATATTTTGTTTCTTACTGTTTGAAACTTTTTCGCAAGCTATTTTTTTGTTTATTTTAGTTTTAGTAGTTCTCATAACTAAGAACAACCTAATAATATTGCTTTTAAAAATCTTTCAGAACAACTATATACACAGTCAAATTCGATAATCCGAACGTCAATTCGAATTCGTAGTTAGTTTGAAGTTTTTGTCGGTCCCTTGAAACTTGTTTATTCAGTTAATGCTACAAAATCCTAGTTATTTAGAAGTCCAACTTCTTTAATTCGAAGTTCTTACCCTTTCAAAAATGACAAAATTTAGTTTCAATGCAGTTATTTAAAAAGTGGCCGGGTTATATTCAGCTATTGTGGAAAACTCTTTAGGGAAGAGAAATTCTTTAGGGGGGGGGGAGATTATTCTTATCTATGTTCTAGGAAACAGCAAGGATAAAAAGGGAAGGGATGCAAACCACCCAAGTCTATTCTTGGATATGAGTGGTCTCCACCCTTTCTCTTGTAAGTGACACATCATACTCTCGCCAATGCGATAAATCGTAGATGACATGTAAGTGCTTAAAGGTGCTTATTTTTGATTTTCGTTTTTTAAAAGCCCTTATAGGTGCTTTTTTCATTGGGTGTTTTTAAAAAGTGCTTGATTTTCCCTTTTTTCAAAATGAGACTTTTCTTTTACCATGTTGATTTTTGCTATGAATTATGCAAAAAAATTCAGAATTTCATGAATATTGACAATTGTCAAATACAATGGCAAAAGTTCTTTTTTTACATGACGGTTAAAACAAGATAAAACTGTCAATTGTCAAAAACTTTCCTACCCTGCCTAATTATGATATTTTTTTAAAGTACTTAAAAATATTTTTAAGTGCTTAAAAGATGCTTATTTTTTGTTGAATAATTTGGCTATGCACCCTGATTGTGCTTTTAGTTTTTGTTGTGCAAGTTCAATGCAAGCATGTTGTTGTGTACGCCTGTGTCTCGTATAAAACCTTATCTTTCGATGAAAAATTTTTGTGATTCGTGAGGTAGAAAAGGGTGTAAAAAAGAAATGCATCATTGAAAAAGAGTATGGAATAACACTGATACTCTTTCGACCTAACATTCTTTTGACCTTTTTGAAAAATAAAGAAAACATTTTGAAATCTAATCGAAATTGCAAACGAGCTAGAGAACCAGATAATCTTGATGTGGAAGAGTGTGTCTTGAAGTGGTTTATGTCTTGATCATCCTTCTCAGTGGAACTAATGTTTGTGCAAAAGCAGAAGAATGCTCTGTCAGCTTAGGAAACAACAATTTAAGAGCAACAGAAGACGATGAAGATGAGGTAGAACAGAGGCCAACTTCTCGTGAGGTAGTCTTTCGTTTAGCGGAATATCGTCATTATGTAGAAGGACATTCTAACGTTAGTGAAGCAGTGTTTCAAGCTGTAGATATTCATGAATGATTTTGTAAACAAAATCAAATAAGCTCTTTAAAGTAATCTGAAATATCTCAAAATTATAAAAAGCTGTATTTATTTGATTTAAAATTAATAAACATACTTTTTTATCGCAAATTCTGTTGTGAATGATTATTTTAATGACAAATATAAAATTTTTTGAATAATTTGAAATTTTGCCGGCCCCTTGAACTTTGAATTATCGAAGTTTGAATAAATATATATATACATGCATTATAAATTTATTATTTTTTTGTACAGTTATTTCAATGGTACTTTACATAGAGGCCAGAGTGGTATATTGCCTTTTTTTTGTTATTTATCAACTAGTATTTTTAATTATTATGTAAATTGTTTCAAAGTAAAAGAACACTCTTTATATTCTATTATTTATATTAATTTGAAAGTTTGTCTTACTGTAATCTAAAGCCTTTTTAATTGATTGAACTTAATTTTTATAATTTTGAGTGATTTTTATAAGGAACTTTTATAATTGGAGTTATAAAAATTTTCTTTAAAGATTGATAATAGTCTCTTCAATTTATTGGACCATGCACCACTATTGATTTATTAATATTAAGAATATATAATTATTGTACCAAATTTTAAATATTACCATTCCTTACTCATTTCAATGTCAGAATGAAATTATTAATTTATGTGTTATAGTTCTGTCTTTCCTGTCTTTCTTTCTGAAAAGATATCTTTTTTAATAAAAATATATCTTACGATTCAAATTTTTTCAGATTAATAACTTCTTTATTTTTTGAACTATTATAGGAAAAGTAGTAATAAGTAATTTAAAATGTAGAATAATTGAAATCAATATATAATTATTCAGAATGACACATTACCTATTTTGTGTGTGTCAAGGTACCTAATTCTGACCCTTAAACTCTTTAAGCAACTTACCATATTACGCATTATTTTATAAATGAATAGCTACTTTTTTGTTCAATGTTTTCAACATTAAAATTTTTTTTTTTAAATTATTTATTAGCTCCTCCTGGGAAATTAAGAAATGTGAGTATACATCCTTCAACAGTTGTTGCTACGGTGCGTTGGCACGTAGAGGAGGATGGAGGCTATCCAATCACCAATTTCACTCTGATTTACCGCCCTCTAAAAGCTAATCCCTCTGAATCTTGGCATACTCCTCAACCAGTTCATGTTAGTCCAACTATTGTAAGTATTTTTTTTTTTAATTTTATTGTTTTTAAGCATTTTTATTGGTTGTGACATACTGTTTTACATTTTCTCTATATTACATACAAACCCAATGGTTTAACACAGCGTTCCAATGTTGTCCATGAATTTTTATTGGTTGAAAAATCACATGGTAGAATCCAGCTTTCTCACATTGATTTTCTTATTATTTTTGTTGTCATCAGCATAAAATTCTTAAAGGACGTAAAGTATTGTTAAAAATTCTAAAAGCCATTGCAATTTATGCAATAAGGAAGTAAGTTGCAGCCTTTTTCATTTTTCAGAAAAAATACATACTTGGGAATAAATGTTACTATTACTGTGAATGTTTATCGGTTGGATGAAAAAAAATTTATATTTATCACATCTTTATGTCAAAACAAGAGTAGTTTCATAATTATGGAAAAGCATTTATATGGGTTACTCTCTGGAGGGAAGCATCAGCTGTAATTTAAAATATATATACAGTATACTGTCGATATCTCAAAAACCTTTTTATGTCAAAAAAATATTTTTTCCCCTGGCATTATATATCCACCTAATGTTAATTTAACTTCCTATGTCGAAGAGTTTCTTCTTAAAACCTTGTTATGTCGAATTTTTTTCAAAATAAAAAAGCAATTTCTTAAGA
This sequence comes from Parasteatoda tepidariorum, assembly GCF_043381705.1. Classification (NCBI taxonomy): domain Eukaryota; kingdom Metazoa; phylum Arthropoda; class Arachnida; order Araneae; family Theridiidae; genus Parasteatoda; species Parasteatoda tepidariorum. Next base: position 42,374,267 of record NC_092207.1, on the reverse strand, counting down.
AAAATCACAATTCAAGTTTATTGTAATAAAATTCTTTTCTGTTTAATACTTAAATATTTTTGTCTTACTTTTAAAAATTAAGTTATAATTATTGTATTTAGACTCATAGTCAACTATCATTACACACACATTTATTAGTAGTTATTCTTATGTTTCATGACTCTGCTTTTTAGAGCAATATTTTAAAATATATTTTTCTACTTTTCAGAACATATTTAGTTCTGCACTTGTTATCTTGAAAACTCACTATCTCGAAATTTTTTTAGTGCCCCTTCAACTTTGAACTATCAAGAGTATACTGTATATACACCGAAGAGCCATTACATTATGACCACCCTCCATCTATGACAATGGCCTCTCCCAGGTTTTCATGGTTTCTCGCCCAAGAACAATGTTTTCGTGGGGCATATTAGGACCCATAATCCTCATAGAACAACATAGTTGCTGACAAGGTTCACCCATTCATGGCAACAGTTTTTCCTGCGGGGGATGGTGTTTACTAACAGGATAATGCACCATGTCTTAAGGGTCGAGTCGTCGTGGATTAGTTCGAGGAACGTTCCAGTGACTTTCAAGTCATGTCTTGGACCCCAAATTCACCTGACCTTAATCCAATAGAGCATTTGTGGTCCTACTTGGAAAACCAAATTCGTGCTGCCACGCTACCCCCTCGCAATGTGAGGGAATTGCAAGACCAGTTGGTGAGCGCTTGGTACCAGATACCTCAGACTACCTATCAGCACCTTGTGGAATCAATGCCACG
>NC_092207.1:42266883-42372869 GCF_043381705.1 Parasteatoda tepidariorum | reverse complement strand
TTTTTTTTTCCTCATAAGATTTCAGGATTTTTCCTTCTTTTTTTAAACATGTTTACCTTACCATCATTTTGGAAATAATCATTAGTGTATTACTTCACCGTTTTTTTCTTCTTTTTAAGATTATTTCCAAATTTTGTTTTTTTAGTTGGGTTTAACAATAAAAAAAACAGCTTTTTGTAGCGATTCAGAAAACCGGAAAAATCAGTTATCCGGAATAGCGATAATCCCGATCGTTCCGGATAATCGGTTCCCTACTGTATTATATATGTATTATGTATACTGTAAGTATATATAATTTTTTTTTTTTTTGGCAGTCTCAAAAATGTTGAACAGTGTAGATTATTTCCTAACTTACTTGCTTTTTTACCAAACATGTTAAATTCATCTCGTATGAATAAATTATCCTGACAATAAAATATGAATAAAGCCTTACTGTTAATAGATAATTCCATTCAATGCATAAAAATTGCCTTACATTAAGGTCTTTTTTTTTTTCAAATGTTAAATTTATTATTTTCTTTTCAAATTTTGAATTTATGTTTGTAACATTTAGATATTTTCTAACCTTTCAAATAAGTTTAGAATTTTCCATAAATTTAAGTGTATGATTATATCTCTTACTATATGATGTTCTTACTCTCAATATTACAATATCTTTTTCTTTTAACCTTTTACTTACTGTGCATGACATGCTGATGCCTGTTATTCTGGCACATCAGTTGTACCAGCTGCTAGCAACAGTTAGAAACTATCAATGGGATTACCTACTTGAAGTAATAATATGAAATAACTTCAAAAGTGTATGATCATATCTGCTGTTACTATATGATGTTCATACTCTCAATATTACAAAATCTTTTTCTTTTAACCTTTTACTTACTGTGCATGACATGCTGATGCCTGTTATTCTGGCACATCAGTTGTACCAGCTGTAAGCAAAGGTCAACAGATCGCAATGTGATCACCTACTTGAAGTAATAATATAAAATAACTTCATATTATCGTTTCCCCATATTAACCCATCTTAATTAAATTCATGTTTTAAACAAATTTATTGTTATTATTTTTTATTTATTTTTTACTTGTTGTTTTTCTAAATCATATTTATCTTTTAACAGAAATATTTGGAAAGATGCTTGCTGATGCTGAGAATTTCAGTTCAACTGCTTGGTTACTAGCAGTATGTATGATGGCCATTACCGTTCTCTCCCTTTCTTTATTAAGTTTTGCTCTCATATGCCGTGAGCAACGTAAAAGTAAGTAAAAAAACTGAAATAAAATAACTTTTGAGTTAGCCCCTTTATAAGGCATTTTTTTTTTAGTAATATTATTTTAAAGTATTTTTGGAATTCAGATTTGATAATAAAAAGAAATTCGTTGAAGTTCTTACCATAAATTCATTAACTTTTAAGTTGTTTTTTTTTTTGTGGAAAGGTGGGTGAGATTTTAAAATTTTATTTACTGTGAAGAATTAGCTATATGCTTTAACTTTTGTACTTAGAAATAATCTGATTTATAAATACAAATAAATTTTATGAGAAATGATTAATTGAATTAATACATGACGCTCTCCATTTTCTTGGCTTCACTCTAACATTTACTGTTGCCCACATTTATTTAAACAAAAACTCTTTGTTTTTGTTTTTTCATATTTTCTGAAGCTTAGATAGCAGCACAAATCCTAAGAGAGAAAATAGTTTGTCATTTTTTGATAAGTATGTTTCCCACAGCCTTATAAAGCAGGGTTGGCAAGTTTTTGACACATGACGGTTTTTACCGGTTTATACCATGGTTTTTACCGTCATGTCAAAAACTGTCTAAAACCCATAGTTTTGATAAAACTGTATTTTAATTTGAGTTTAACTGCTTATGATTTAAAATTAATTAATTTTTGGGCAATAAAATTAGAAAAAAAGTTGTTAAAAGATATTTAAGAACAGATTTTTGCATTCTGCCAACATGATTATATCAAATCATACTATTTGAAATAAAATATTAGGATACTAAACAAAATTTTCAACATTTCCAAGCATCATTTTGTTTGGCATATTACATTACTGAAGAATGTCAAGTCATTCTTGTATTAGAGTTTGTATGTAGTTACAAGTTTTGAAAGTTTTGTTTAGCTTATTTCTAATATTTAAGAAATGCCAAATTTTAAATTCTTCTTTTTAGTTCTTGAATTTATTAATAGTTCCAAGTTTTTTTGTTTGTTTGTTTATTTCTAACAATTAAGAAGTGCAAAATTTTGAATCCTTTGCAAATCAAGCTATAATGATAAAAGTTAAGTATCACTATTTTCAATAAGTATGTTACAATATTTCTGTATGAATGTATATCCTTCTATAAGAATACGTGTATATAGTTGCAAAATCAATAGCAATCATTTACAACATTCATTTATAACGGCAATTAAGTGAAAATAATATATTGTCCGCTATATGCCATAAATTAAAGAAAACAGTAGGTTTTTGACGGTTTTTACCACTGTCATGTCAAAAACCAGTTTTTGACGGCAAAAACCCAACCCTGTTATAAAGGGTTAAAATTAAATGCATTATAATATTTATTGGTACTGTCACTTTTCATTTTAGAGTTAAAAACCCTTTATTTTTCTTGTTTAGAAAATTCTGAAGAGGGATTGCCTCGTATAATAACCAATCCTGGATTTGAAATAGATCTAGAACAAAGTTATCTTCTAGAACATGCTGATTACAATGATAACACAGAGAAACCTTTTCGAATCAATAACAACACTGTTATTCAGCCGTCCTGTGTATAAAAATGAATCCTCATATTTTTTTGCATGTTGATTGTGTTCACACGCTAATGAGCTTTTAGCTATGATGTTTAATGTGTAAGCTTTGTTCATTTTTATTATACTTTTGTTGATTTTTTTCTTTGTTATTATGATCACCGAACATTTATATTGTGTAATGTTTGTCATTATATTTGCATAGTTAAAATGTTTGTAGATTTTGCTGAAGTTAATTTATGTAAATGTATTTTCATTTTTGATTAACAGAATTATCTGTTTCAAAAATTATTTCTTTTGTCAAAAAAGATTCATTTAATACAAATAATTTTTATTTTAATTTAAAAAAAGTATTTAAATTTTTTAAGAAAAGTATTAAAACTTATGATGAATAAGAAATGGTATATCTGTAATAAAGTGTATTACAAAAAACTTTTTTTTTAAAGTTTTAAGTTGATCAAAAGTTTTCACTATTGTCACATATGAAGCAAAAAAAATATTTTTTAATTAAATTATAAATTTTTTAAAAAGTCTAAAAAAATTTTACGAGGGGAAGAATGGGTTTAAAACGTAAATTTTAATTTTTTTCATAAATTTAAGTTAAGTTTTTTTTTAAAAAAAAGGCTCGAAAATGTTATTTATATGCATAAATGAATTTTAAGTCTCCCAAAACCTGTTTGAAAACTTTAGTTTCCATCAATGTATGCACATTTTTTCAAATTTCAACCCATTCTTTAGGTTAGGTGATTATATAAATTTTGGGTGAAAATAAGTAAGTTCTGGTAGTCCTAAATTTTGACCCTTCTTCCCCCCTAAAAAAAATCTTTTCCTGGCCCATTTTATAAGACTGGATTATTTTTCAATTAGGCTTTTTGATAAATATATGATCAAAGCTTGTATCCATTTCAAATATTGAATTTCGAGAAAAAAAAAGTTTTTTATAATGCTTTTGTTATATAAGTGCAGATTTCTTTAAGAAGTAACTTTAATTTTTCCTTAATTCATTGCGAACTAGAAAAAACTTATAAAACTTAAAAAACTTATGATGAGTTAAGAAATGTTTTTTTTGAAAATTGTATAATACAAGAGAAAAGTTCTCAATTTTAAATTTTCCAAAGTCTAATCAAACTGTATTATTTGTGTTTTGTCCTAATTTTACTATGCACTATTCTTTGTAATGTGTATATCTTGTATGTGTAGTGGAGATTATGAAGATCATAAATGTTCATTTAATTAGCATTGAAATGAATGTTTTTTTCAGGTCTGTTTATTAGTCTGTCCTGACTTTTATAATTTACCTAAAGTATTATTCATTAAAATATTTGGCTTTAACAATTTTTTTTATAAATAATTTTAAATATAATAGTTTAAACTAGTTCTAGTGGTTGAAAAATACCATCGAAAAATAAGTCATTATATTGGTCTATGAGCTATACTAAGCTTTAAATTATTAGTAAGCTTGTAGTTGATAATGAGTATCATGTTTGCTATGAATTTTTAATAGAAACATTTGTAAAGCAGTTAATGCGTTATAGAAAAGCAGTATTATTGCAAAGAGTTTTGGCTACTAAAATTAATTAATAAGTAAAGACACTTTTTTAAAGAGCAGAATGAATTATTCTTTATTGAATTTTTTTGTTATATTCTGAAACAAATATTTTATGCGGCAGATTTTATAGTAAAGGCTATATATTTTCAAATACTTAACCTTAATCTTGCTAGGAAGAAAAAGTTTATAATGATGTTTTATTTTATGAAACACAAATATTATTTATTGATAATCATTTTCTAAACTTACAATTGTGTGCTTTTTATATATATGTATATCTGTATTTGTTCCTTATTGGAGTGCAGAGATGGCAAGTTTTTATTTTTTGATGAAACATTTGATGGTGAAATAAGACAATTAAACATCAGACAGTAAATAATGTGCTAAAATTGTTTAAAATAGACAGAACATTTTAAGCTTTTATCTAAAAACTAAGCACTTAAAAATCAGTGTATTTATTTCCATTCCAATTTTATTTACTAAAATCAAAACTATTTCAAATTAGTTTCTTTAATAAAGTTAAGGAAGTAAATCAATTATAAAAAAGTTTTTCTTGTAAAACATGTATCTGTTTTTAAAAAATTATAAAATGTTAATAGCTATAAATAGAAAAGAAGTCTTAAGTTTTTTTTTTTTAGCTATTACTTTTACTAATTTTGGAAGCGTGATTTAATGTTACACTACAAATCTGTTTCATTATATGGCTTCTTCCACATTATATGTTAGTTATGAACTCATAAAAAAAATATGTAAACTTATTCATAAGTTATTGAGCCCTAGCCTGCAACTGGCTGTTGTGAAAATGCTTTACATTTACGCAAACATTTCACAACTACCTGTTGCAGGTACATCGAAACATTATTTCTTTTTTTTTTTTATTCGTTTACCTCTTTAGTTAAAGGCTGCTATTTTTATGTAAATACTCTTAAATGTGTATGCATTTATGCAAATAGCATTTGGCATGTGAGCTGTTATTTAATATTTAAGTGATATATAAATTTTTTAAATTTATAATATTCAATTCATAAAAATGTTTAATTTATATGATCTTCAACTCATTGAATCTCAATGACAGAAAAAAAGTACCCAAGCTGTGATTCCACTTTCAATTTATCTAAATTTTTTGACACTGTTTGTCTGTGCCAAACTTTAAAATTGTGTTCTGCCAAAATTACCAATACAATGCAAATAAAATAAGATTTATCATTAATACAAAGCATATTTTCTAAATTCAGTTGGTCAGACAATTTATTAGGTATTAAAAGTTAGAAAAATTAAGCTGTTTCTACAATTTTTCAATTGCATTTTTAGACAGAAGTTTTTATCTTACTTTAGTTTCCCATGCAAGTTTTGTAAAATTTTTGATTTGTTTAAAATATAAAAAAAGATTAAACAATGACTTTAATATTCATGTATGTAAAGATTTTTTTTTTTGTGAAGCGAGTTAACAACTAAGTCAGAGAAAAGAATATATTTTCTCTTTAAATATGGTATTAAAATTTGTATACCTTAGCTATTGTATCAACTTGTCATTCTCGAATACTATTCTTGCCTTTTTTTCTTTTATTTTTGTTTAAGTTTCCAATGATTCATGTTAGATCTTGCAGCTTTTTGTATAGTTGTATGTTATAGGCCATATACACCTGTTATTAGAAATGTCGTTTAAAACTTTGTTGAATTTGTGTGAGTGTTCACGTTACATTCCTTTTTTATTAGAAACATTTTTAGTGTCTTTTTTGTAGTTTATTAAAGTATTTGTTGTGCTTTTCTTTGATGATGTCCAGACACTCAAATGAATACGGTGCTCTTGACGCGATATTGTCTTTCATTTTATTTTATAAATATCGGTCATCCTTATAAATGTTTGTCATTCTTTTAACATAATAAAACTTTTTTTATTATTAAATTCACTGTGTTGAATTGTTTTATTCAAATAGTTTTTATTGAAGCATTTTTCCTTTGATCAATTAGATGAATAATTTTTAAGTCCTGCAAAAATTTAAGATTATACAGAAAGAACTTATATAATGTAAACTTGAGTTGTTTATTACTTTTGATTATTGTTACATTAATTTTAGTATTTTATTACATTTACAATACGCCTTGCTTGCATATTTATTTAATAAAAAAATATTTTAAACAAACGCATTTAGTGATTTTGCGCCAAAATGTTTCAAATTACTTTAAGAATTCTCAAAATATGGCAAAATACGCAAAAATTAAAAATAATGTTAAGGGGTCCAAACTTAATACTGCTCTCCTGAAAAACTATTGAGACCATATTTCCCAGATTGTTTATACTTCCTATTGGGGATCAGAAATCCGTCGAAAAAAATGGTACTTTATTTTTCAGAGAAGGTACGTTTTTGTGTCTGATTTTACATATTTGAAATTATTCACTCAAACCATTAAGATTTGTGTCCTTGAACGTGAAGATCCGATCATTATATCAAAAGTTATTCAGGTTGTTCCGATTATTTATTACTTTGCGCACTGTACGTATGACATGTCTAATAATCATTCAATTTTTTTTTATGCAATTGCAATGTATTTTTCAAGAATTTAATTTATAAGCCTGTGTCTCTTATTTTAAAAGTTCAATATTATAATTCAAATGCATTTACAACTGGGTATTAATTAAAGCAAAGTATACTTTTCGAATTTTTCGATTAGAATTTCCATTTTAACTTTTTCGATTTAAATTTTTATTTTGAACATATGTAACTTTCAATATTGCTTTTTTTAAAGTTGATTTAAATGTGATTTAATGCCAGTAGAAAATTAAAAAGAGATCGAAATAATTATTTTTCATTTTGATTTTTAGTTTCTGAACATACATGTGTAAATAATATTTTATTTTTAAAATTAGTATATTATTTCAATACCAGAACAGGTGAAATCAGCGAAACGATTTTAAAAATATCTGCCTATTCAGTTCCGAGGGTTGGCGAGTATGGTGTGTTATGTAATTTAACTCTTTATTTACCAAATTGTTAAAAAATTATCAAAAGTGAGCGAAACATTTTCACACAATTAAATAATGTCTATTTTACACTTGAACAAATATTTTTTTTAAACAATATTTTCTAATTTTTTTTATAAAATTTTAAATTTGGAACCACCACATTATAAAATTTTCATCCATATTATAAAATATATAATGCTTTCTTTTATAACTAGTTGAAAATGTTAATAAATAGTTTAAAAAAATATGAAATAATTAATTGCAAAATTGATCGAAATAGAAAGCTGAGAATTGAGGAATCGTAAAATGGCGTCCACGAATGAACAACTAAATAGTTCCAAAGGTGATGTCTAACTTTAAATTATCGTGAGTTGTCAAAGATTCACGATTATTCATAAGTCATTATAGGAACAGAGAAGTTCCGATGGGACCATTTTATTCCGTTTCAATGCTGTAAGGAAATACACTCTATAACAAAAAAATCGACGAGACAATGTACAGAATAGTAAATGATTAAAATTTCAGAACAATTGAATAATTTATTGCAGAGTTACATTAACAAGTTCTATAAGGTGTTGACCCGCCTCTAGCCTGGATGCGACTTTACACATTGTCGACTCTTTTAATTAAACAATTAGTAGAATTATGATTTTTTGCAAAAACCGTTTGTTTGCCACATGTCCTTTTATGGACCTCGTGCCATTAAACTCAGCGTATGAATTTTTTTGCAAAAACGTCTCTTACGTCTGAATAGTAACAATGCGTCTTATTTTGTTTAAATTCTCGTTAACTTTTGGAGCAATTAAATAGTCAAATTGCGTTTTCTTACAAACGCATGAGAGTGAACGAGCTGTGAGGTCTTCAGTAAAAATGTTCGACTCCGGATTTTCCTGAGTACACCCGACTTCGGACTGAGAGCTCGACTCCGACTTATACTCAATTAGAATTTCCGCTAAAACTATTAGTAGTAGTAAATGTGTTATTTATAATATTTAAGTATTAATATTATCACTAAATAAATGATAATTTCAAATTACTTATTTCTATTTCTTATGTACGATTAAAATAAAAGATATTTTACTTAACAATATATTTTTCATAAAAACATAACAGTTGAAGAAATACATTTCAAAAAATATATTTGCACAAAGCATTGAAACAGAGCTAATCTATTATTCGAAAATAACTAAATAACAATATCTCACAAGCTTTATATGAAAACGTCATATATGACAAAGATCATGAATTTTCGTGAACTATGAAACTATTACAAATGGTACACTAAATTCATTTGCATATATTTTCTTTAAATTAATTTTACAATTCAGCTAAATAAATTTGCTCTTGGAATTCATAAATTAATAGGGGATTTATACATTTAACAATATCGATTTTAGTTAAACACTTTCAATAATTTCTTTTCAGCAGTTCAAAAACGTTCAAATGAAATTAATTATTATCGTTTTTGAGCATTTTGAAGTAATATTTCAAATAATTCTCAACATATTCATTTCAGTTATATATATTTGTTTATAAATTATTGTCTAAATAATTTTCATAAGATCTTTTTATTTTTTACCAACAGCAGTAGTTTTTAACCCACGGACTGGTATCGGTCCGTGGATCAAATGGTACCTTGCCGCTAAAAAAAAAAAAGATTAGATTATATACTGTAATGTATTTCTCTCGGGTTTGGGCGAGAAGTTGAAAAACCACCTTAAGCCTCATCGATACCGCGCATTTAACTGTATTTTATTTCGAAGGCTTGTTTTTTAAAAAACAAATTAAAATTAGTGAATCAAAACGATCTAAAGCAAACAACTCCCCAACAGCAATCCACGGCAAAGTTATAAAACGTTGACAAGTCTGTTGAGATAAAACGGTTGGGGTGCATTGACCTACAGGAGGACCAAAATCTTAACTAACCAAATCTTAACTCCGACGTCGGAGTCGAGCAAATTTTTCCGAATCCTTTAAAGTTTTATTCGACTCCAACTCCACACTGCTCTGATCCAACATGAACTGAATCAGCAGTTTTAGAAGTTACCGAGCTATAGTTAACATGAGTCGCGGAGGTCCCTATAGTATGATTACATGTAGCACGTAAACACATGTAGTACATCAAGACTCTATACTTTCAAAACAAAATAATTTTTTATTTATTAGTTTTGATATGCATAACTTATTATCAATTTGGCTCGATCAAATAATTTTAGTTATTGAATACCTGCTAGTGACGTCATTGTAGGTAAATCATGGCATTCGTCGATCAAGATATCCAATCAGGTTCGACACACACGCTTGACGTCGCTTACAGGACATGTATCCAATTAAATCTGATTTAAATCACATGGCTAAACATATTCAATGCACTTCTCGAATTGCGAAGTACCCAGTTTGATTGATAGTAAAGCCCTTTTACGCTGATTTCTATTATTACTAAACAGAGTTGCTTTCAAAAGAATGGAGCTTATAGTATATTTATGATTTCTGCAATATAATATTTAAATATGATTTGAATATTTGTTAATAAAAATTAAAGTGAGTACTTGTTAATAAAGTTTAAAATTGTTCTATCATTATCAAATTTAGTTTCATTCCTCTAAAGCTTGAGCTAAAAAAAATTCCATTCACTTTCCTTTCCAATTTAATCATGTTTACTTTTCAAAAAATTTTAATTTACATAATCATTTACCACCCTTCTGTTAAGATCAAACTTGATTTTCCATATCTTATAATTGTATAGTTTGTATTCTGTATCAAAAGACTTCGAATACAAGTTAAAGAATGCGCATTTTTAAAATTCTAAAATTGATTTCAATTGAATTTATTTTAAGACAGCTTTTGAAACGTTATTTCTATTTATAATTATCTAAGCTAAGCAAGTAGGACTTTGCAGAATGAAAAGATAGTTTTGAATTAATCCTGAAGATGAAAGTTACGTCTTAAATTAATCGTAACAATATTATAAAGAAATAATTATTTTAAACCTTCTTCGAAAGTGAACAAGTAGTTATATTTCTTTTTCTAACTACTAGACAGCAGCACTATCGTTTAAGCTAAACTTAGGTAGAGCTGAATTTAGAAACTGTAACTTGATACCTAGAAGATAAAGTGTGTTTAGTTTAGACGATGTATTCTTCCGTATTTCTCGAGAAATAATTTTTCTTTCTTTTTTTTTAATTTCAAATGGAAATTTATTTTCTAAAACTAATTCTCCAGGCACATTTTTTTTGACAGGTATGTTGTAAGTTTTCTTTCTTATTGAAGGGAAATGTTATTTAAAAATTTAATAGCATAGTTGCAGAAACAATGTTGCTATGTCATAATTCTCGGGACCCGAAGCTTCGTTAAAAATAGAATATTCCAAAACTCAACTTCAGAATAAAAAAACCTAGAATTATTTGAATGCAAATCATAATTATATTATAAAGAAACTTAGTTTTTAAGGAAAATTAAATCTTTTGAATAATTCATAATGAACTGTAAATAAATGTTAATAAAATGAAAAATTATCTTCAAATGATACAAAAACATAATATAAAAAATTTGGGATGAGGGACAGTAATTAAATAATTTATTCTTTAAAAACGAGATTCCGTTATTTGATTATTGTTTTTGCAATTGCATTTATTTAATTATATTTATTTAAATAATTTATTCCCTAAAAACGAGATTCCGTTATTTGATTATTGTTTTTGCAATTGCATTTATTTAATTATATTTATTTAAAGAATTTATTCCTTAAAAACGAGATTCCGTTACTTGATTATTGTTTTTGCAATTGCATTTATTTAAATAATTTATTCCTTAAAAACGAGATTGTGATATTTGATTATTTTTTTTTGCAATTGCATTTAATTAACTTTAACGGGAAATGCATTTATCGTAAGGAAAAATATAACAGCATACGATAATGCATTATAAATGGAACACGCTATTACAGATTAGGACGCTTTTTTATTTTTTCGACCGAAAACTGTATTTTTTCCATTTTGATAGTCCTGCTTGCGAAATGTTTAATTTTTTGGGGGAAATGCCTGCATGTTTACCAGCAAAAAACCATTCCAAATCACAAATCAATATGCGAATGTAATGTATAAGAGGAGGTTATTCGTCTTACAATGTTCCTTGCATTGCATATTATTATAAATTTCATTTTTTGTTAACACTTTTTTCTTTTGTATTTACTCTTTAAAATTTATCAAAGAAAAGGCAGGCTATAAATTCACTGAAGTTTGATATTTCAAAATAACTACTTTCAACAACTAAAGCAATAAAAATTTGCTTGAGTTGAGATTGCACAAATATCTTGAGTCTTATTAAAAATTGAAATGCTATTCAACTAAATTTATAAATTTTCTTAGTGCTTCCCCCTTTCAAATTTTAAGGAGACGTTGTATCCAGAAAGAAACTGCTCATAGCAAATAAATTCATTAAATCCAAATAATCAATCTTCAGATACATTAGTAATTTAAAATTTAGCGTACAGGAAAAAAGTAAGTTAAAACTTTTTTTTCCAATAGTTGGTTCCGCAGTGAACTGATCGTTAAGACACGGTTTCCAATAGAGCACCAAGTCAAGCATCACTGGCTACGGTCAGTGTGCGGGTGAACAACAATTTTCATCAGTCTGCAAAGGGATCGAGAGCGGGCGGTATCGGTTCTCGTAAAATTGTTCTACCGTGAAGTGCTAGACTTCGCGCGCAGGTCGTCGGGCTATCGAAGTAGGAAAGTCATTATCTCAGCAGAGAATCAAAATTGTGTCGGCATGTCTTCGGATCATCCTCAGGGATGTTTCCAAGACAGTCGCCAATAGTCCATTGTGCAGATCTAGTGAGACATAAACCAACAATTCAAAAGTGATATTTAAAAAAAAAAAAAAAAAAAAAAAAAAAAAAAAAAAAAANAAAAAAAAAAAAAAAACTATCAGAAAGCAGAAGAAAAAAAATTATGAATTCATTCCCTATTGCGTAATCCTGCCAAAATTCATTTGCATTTTGAATTTTAAAAAAAAAATCACTTTTTTTCAGATCATAAGGATTGATTTGAAGCTCTTGGTTCAGTAAAACTCACATTTGTATATGCACTTTAAAAGACTAAAGTTAGTGAAACAAAATTTACAGACTGTATTACTTTGAAACTGCAAACTATAAAAAAGGAATTTTTTTAAAAGGTATTTATAATTTGTATTTTTATACAAGATTTCTTTTTTTTTTCTTTTACCTTTAATAAAAAACTTAACCGTTTAAGTTTTTTTAAAGTTCAGTGCAATTAACATAAAAAAAAATTCTAAAAACATACAAAATTTTCAGGAGCAGGATTTTTATTTAAAAGAAACACACTTCTCTGAAATTTTATAGCTTAATAAAAAATTTCAGTATGGCCGAAAATATTTTATATGTAAATAAATATATTAAATTTATAAATTTTGCCTAACTTATAATGAATACGGCCCCGAGGTTTACCATTAGTTCCGGGTCCTGTCCAAAAACGAGGTTAAGACTTATAGCGCCTGAAGACAAACTCACTTTTTTCACCACCCCCTTCCTTGCATTATGGTGTGAGACTAATAGTAGGAAAATTTTTAGGGGGACCACTTCAAAGTGATTATGTAAGACCCACCGCACTCGGCATTGGATTACTAAATGTTACATAAAAAAAAAAAGATTTTTCAACTTTTAAATAAAATATTTTTTTAAACTTAAGAACTTAATAATTTTCGATTAAGTTTAAAATTTAACAGTATATATCAATAATGTAGTTTCTATTCCACTTAGATGTTTTTGATCACGTTTACTGTGCTTTATTGAATGAAGCGTTTATTTTAAGGGCATTTTTCATTCAATATATTGACAATTTGTTATAAATATTATTTTTAAAAAAACTTCGAGTAAAGAAAACTGCAATAATAGACATCTTATTAAATTTATCGGTAAAAATTTGAAAAAGTTATGGTGCCCTTAATTTGCAAATGAAGCTGGTGATATTTTAAAAAAGTTTAATGTGGAATTCATTTTCAATTATTTATAAGTTTTGCGTCAATCTAAGGTTGCCCCCGCTAGCTACGCCACTGGTCCCGCCATGGCTTGCTACCAAGAAACATTCGGAATTAGTATTTTCACAAGGCACTGTGTTCCAGTGACGATTTCAGAATTCAAGTAAGTCGTCGTAATTCGGAGAGACGAAAAATTCTATTAGTCGATAAATGACGATGATTGTGGATGTCATCAGGTCAGAAGAAATACTCAGAAATAGAAATTATAATGATTACGGGGCACAAACTTTATTAACTGCTCTCCTGATTGAATTATTAGAATCACATTTACCAGATTGTGGTAAATCTGCATGTTTTGAGGGTCAAAATTCCAAATCGGTCCACACACAAAAAAAAAAGGCAAAGTCCATTTAGAGAAAGTGCGTTTTGGGTCTGATTTCGAAACTTGAAATATCGTCTGAGCCTTCTCCCAAAATCCTGACGAAGTTTTTCAGTTTTAAATCGAATAAGGTTAAAATATATTTTCTAACTCATTTATATCTGCTTTCCTTTTTTTAGGAGTATTTCTAAATATATGTATCTTATAATTCAAAATTTTCGATTAAGTAAAATGAAAATTATTTTTGCAAGAAATCATCTTTGAATAAACGAGTTTCATAGTTGTGTAAATAAGAATTTAAAGTCTAAAAATGGCGAAATACGCAAAAAGCAAGGCTCCCAAAGGCCCACCAAAACCGTTCAAGCAAAAATATCATTAAAGTGGAAATTTTTCCAATTTTACAACTATTATAATTTAAATGCTTTCTACCCAGTGCTCATCAGATTTCTATACATCTAATAAATATTCGTATTTTTTGTGGTAGTCAAGGATATTTAATGAAAAATTTAAAAAAAATATAATAAACACATTTTATGACATAAATTTTGCTACCAGTTTAAAAATCTCAGCGTACAATTAGGTGCTCTGAAAAAGTGAAAATAAAACTAAGGGATTCAATCTGAACTCTCTCCTGACTGGAATACTTAGACCATATTTTCCAGATTGCGCCTACCTCCAATATTTTGAGAGTTAGAAACTCAAATCTGTAGTAAAAAAAAAGTACAGGGGGCGAACCAAATGTTTGAACAAAAAATAAACACTTTTTAAGCACTATATACATTAATAAAATGAAAAATAATTTTCAAAGACTTTACATAATCACGATAAAATAACTTGTTTCTGACAAAGAACTTTTTCTTGATCATATTAAAAAGATCGAGAGATTTTTCGCTTCGATTTCAATCAAGCCTGAAATTGAGAATATCTTGCAAAATACAGCAGAGATGCACATGAGAGTGCTAGAATCTTAGCACTCTCATGTGCAACCCAGCTCAGTAACGAACCATGCGGACTCGCAAATATGTCATGAAACATGTAAAATGATTTACGCTTTTATACGCTACGGACCGACGGTACACCGAAAATGTATTGTGGTTGAATGAATTGTGTAAACGCTGAATAGAACAATTAGAAAACCACGCTTTTGCATAATACGTGGCGAAAATCAACATGGAAAAGAAAGAAAAATTTTTTTTCGAAAAGGGAATATTAAGCACTTTTTAAAAAACCCCACTGAAAAAAACACCGTTAAGAGCTTTTGAAAAAAAGAAAATAAGCACATTTTAAAAACGCTTGGCACCATGAAGTATTTTTATTCAGAGAAAGTCTGAATAAACTGAAGAGAAGTCTGAATGAATTTTGAGTCTAATTCCTTAATCAATAGTATGCACTAAGTAACTGGCACATTTGGAATCAACCCTTTTTAAACATTTGAGATTGATACTCATTAGTATGTGAAAATCCAATCATTAGAACAAAGGTTATTCAGGTTTTTTACTAAGTATATTCCCCCACCATTTGATCATGTTTTAGAGTCAGTCTTAATTATTATCAAGTTCTATAATTGAATAAATTGCTAAACCAAGATTTTTTTATTTCAGGCAAAGAATGGCCATTTCCGATGGCTCAAGAAATGAAAACTCTGAACTACCAAAGGTGTCAACAACTCAGAAATCTATAGAAAAAAGCATCAAACCAGTCTGGGTAATGCGAAGAAACAACATGATTAGAAAAGCAGATCCCAAGACGGCACAGCCAATCAAGACGAAGAGACATTTTAAAAATGACTTTCATATGGACCTCAGAAATAAATGGTCAGAACTTGTCACAAACAAAATTTCAGCTCTCGCTTTCCAAAAATCTCTCGAAGGACATCGATGCTGCAGCTAAGCAAAGCTTTCAACAAGACTGTGTGAATATGGGACCATATAAAGGACTTTCATCTAAAGTGCCATGTTTCTTTTCGTTATAGGTTACATAAAATGTGAGGATTCTACTAAAAATTAAGTTTTTTTTTTTAAATAAGTTTTAAAATTAAATAATTTAAAACATCTCAATTTGAAAATTTTACTTGAATTTTCACTGAACAAATTATTTGAAAACAAGCATCATTAGAAATGTGGCGGATTTTACTAAAATTAATAAGACATGTTATAAAAATGAAGAGTTATTGTTTTAAAAATTACATATATGTCGTAAGGCTATCGGAAAATCAGGTTCAGCAAACTACTATCTTTTTGCAATGCACCTAAAAGGCTCACAGCAATGAACCTAACAAATTATGCTGTCATTTTGCAGAGTACGATTTTTCAATTAGCCTACAATATATGTAAAAAGAACGAAGATGTTTCTTTTTCTTTAGCACTTTTCAATATTTAGGGAAATATGAAAGTTAAACAGAATTTAGAAAATTAAATAAAACCAGCACCCAGAAATATTTATATTAGATACATAGTATAAATTTGTAAGTTTATAAATGCTAATTTATATCATACATATTGTTAATTTCTTAATATGTTAGACTTTTTGGAGAACATTCTTCAAACAACTTAGGCTGAATTAGTTTCAAAAACATAAGAAAATTTCTGTTTATAAACTTTTATTTTTAAAATATCAAATTAAATATATATATATCTTTAAAAATTCATATTTTACAACTTAAACATCTCAGTAATCATTTGTTTTGAAAGTCAAAATTAATTTTGTTGGAGCACATATTTATTTTTCCTCAGCTTACTATGATCTTCATAGAATTTAAAATATGTTTCATAGACTAAAAATTATCTTTAGTACGTTCATTTCAAATTCAAAAATTTAAAGATCAAATTTTTTTTAAATGTTATTTCAATAAGACCGACACGTGTTTAAGACCAAGGCTTTTAATTTGTAATTAAATCCTGAATATATTTTGAACATATAATAAACAATATAATAAAATATCTTCTATGCTTGTTATTTTTTTACTATTGTAAAATAGCAATATTCAACATTAGCATTTCAGATGATTTCCTCAATAAAACAGAATGAAAATTAGTATGAAGTCGTCCTACAAATCAAGCAGCTATGAGACTTAATTATTCAAGAGGCAGCATCTGTTCTAATAACCTTTCAGCAAGACTGCTGAATACCTTATCTAGTACCTATCTTAAGAAATTTTATAGGAAATAAGTGTAAGAGATGTTAAGATCTTTTACTGTTACCTCAATGGGTATTTACTATTATCACGGATTTCAAAACTAGTTAGAGTCCAGATTTGTTGCAATTTTGCTTTAGTCAAAATAAAATTTCTCTGACCCCACCAAAAATTGTCAACAATTTCGATTAAAGATTAGTTTGTAATTGTTTAAAACAACTCTTAAATAAGTTGTGGTATTTTAAAACGAAATACTTATTTATTCATTTTATTTTTAAATAACAAGTTTACAAGTTTTTTTAAAATTTTCACCGTTATTTAAATTTTTTGCAAGCTTTTTCTGATTAAAATCCTAAACAACTTGTTGTCAAATAAAGTTTGTGTGTCATATCACAATAGTTTCAGTTAAATATTTTCTTTAAGTGCTAACTAATGTAAAAAAAATTGAATTTTTTTTCTCATTTTTCTTTTATTAAAATTAATTGAATACATATGCTAATAACAATTTTTTATTAAAAAATACATTGATATATAATAAAATTAAATATCTAGCCATGCTTTATATATATATATATTCAAAAAAATACTTTCAAGCATAAATGATTAAAAGCTTTACTAAAACGCAAACTAGAAAACATCATAATTGAATTCACAAAAACTGTTTAGTAGAGCCAAGTGAATATTAAATTAGAGTAAGTAATTATAGACTACCATAAAATATTTTCTTCAACTGTTAAGGAAGAATCCTGCGTATCAAGTGGATTCATATAATTTTTAATGCAGAAATTTTTAGAAAAGCAAAACAGAAACAAATTGATCTGGAAATTAAAAAATGTAAATAGAAATGTATTGGTCATGTTCTCTGTAAACCTGAAAAATTTAAAGTAAAACAAGCTTTTGATTGGAACCCTCAAGGCAATAAAAAAAAGAAAAAGAGGAAGACCTAGCAATACCAGGGCTAAAGAGAATAGAAGGGCTAGTTCATTCCGCTCTTAGTATTGAAGCTACGATTTCTCTCATGACGTCACTGTATACACAGATCTCGGAGATCGCTAGATATTATGATAACTTTGCATCTTTCTCTCTGTAAAAATAAGTTAGACTTTTTCTGGTTATTAGATTTCTAACTTTACATAATCAAGACATTATTTCCGTTCATAAACATAGTTTAAAAAAACTTTCTTGGTCATTATATTAAAAAAAATACCATTTTAAACTTATAAAAATATTTAACTAGTTGGCAAAAATGACACTATAAATACTTTGTTTTAAAAAGCTCAGTTTTAACTTTAATTATTAAGAAAAGCATATATCGACACTTTTTTATCTAGATAATCTTTGATAACTATAAGTTGGGTTAAATTTAGAATCCTGATTTTAAAATATGCCGTTTATAGCAATTTGTTCATACTTAATCATTTGGAAACATCAACCTTTAACGCTGATTACTGAAACAAAATAATAATTTTGGTTCATAATGATATTTTGCAATTGTTTATAGTGTATTTAAATTTAAGATAATATAATTTATAGATATTTAATTTTAAGAGAACATAATTTTAAAAAATCATAAATATTTAGAATAACTACATTAAAAAATATGTTTTGAAATTAGGAGAATTTTAACTATATACTTTCTTTATACTTTTTATTTACGCATTAATTTTCTTTGACTTTATACATTTTTAATTTTTTCGCCTGCCTTTCTTTTTGAAGTAACGAGACGGTTTCTATTTAGATGGTGAATTTTTATAAAAGTTCTTAATGATAGAATAAACATATTGCTGTTTTACATTTACTGTGTCATTTCGTTTACAATTCGTTGAATCCATTCTTTACATAGTTGTTCATTTACTTTAGGGAACACGCGAAAAATTATATTTTTTCCTTTTGTGTTTCTATCAGAATTTTTGCAAGTTGCAATCGCACAAACTGGCATTTCATTAATAGTTTTAAACTTTTGTACATTCACTGCAATAAACTTAAGAAAATCATTTCATAAAACAACAAATGTCTTGTAATGTGTCACAAAAAGGAATGCTTCAATATTAGTTGGAACTAGTTAGACCGAACGCTCCGTTCTTGAAGTAAAAGTGCAAGCTTCGCGCCACAGTGACGTCACTGGAGAAAATAGGAGGTTTGGCAGAGCGAAAGTTTCTTCAAAGGAGTGAACCAGTCCTTCTATTCTCTTTAGCCTTGTAGCAATACTTGGCGCAGAACGACTGCAAACTAGTTGATAACAATAGGATGGACGCGGAGAGAGGCAAAATATCCGGCCACAAATACAATGAGATGGATACCTATAATCGAAGCTTTGTTCTCCAATTTGGAATGAAAAGGTATATATATGTAAAATATTTTCATATATATATATATTAATGTGTATATAATGCATGTATGTATACAATGGCAGTGTAAATTAAATAATATTAAATGGCAGTGTAAACTAATATTAAATACAGTAGAAGATCTATATAACACAAACATTGAAATGAGCAGTTTCATATATAATAATATTTTGAGTTACAAAGATGACTTCACTTAACTTTAAACTTAGCTACTAAACATGGCAAGATTAGCATGGAACATATTAATTTCTATTTGGTTTTGAACAAGTTTTAGATACAAATACTTACAAATCACAAAAATATACACTTAAATATTCATTATTTACAGAAAATTGAACTTTTCTCAAGCATTAGAATTATTAACAAACAAATTTATCTATTTTGGTTTGCCCAGGTTTTTGAAATTGTAATTTCGTAGTAAATGATTAAACAAATAATGTAAAAAGTTAATAATTCTGACCTAGTAAAAGAAATTTCTTAACTGCAATTTTTATTGTTGCACCACCAAAGTTAATGGGGTTTATGGAGAATGGCAGGTTACAGAATTACATAATACAGATCTTCTATTGTACAATACAACTGGAAAAAAAATAGTTAAAGTATAATAAACAAAAATCTCCTTCCTCAAATAGACAAATATTTATAAAATTTTTGAGCTTTATATTAATACACTTTACACATAATTTTTTATTCTAAAGTTTCAAAACATTTTATTTAAACCATTACTTAAATCAAATTACAGGGTGCGTAGCCAAATCTTTCAACAAAAAAATAAGCACCTTTTTTGAAGAAAAAGTTGAAATGTTTAGTTTTCTTTTTCAAAAAATGACTGATTTCTCAAAAAATATGCATATAATTAGTAGATGGTTTCCAAGCTTTAACGATTGAATTTTGCAATTTTTATTAGCAGTTTTATTTTATATAGTAAGATATCGGATCGAAAATACAAATCTTTCGATTCTTAAAATCAATTATTTTAAAATCGAAATTTGTACGTAGTTAAAATTGGAATGTTCTGTTCACACACAATAAGAGAGGAACAAAATATTTTTCATTAGGAACCACAACAAATCCTACGTAATAAACTAGGTGTATCCATTAAAAAAATATTGGGATCGCAGGATTTGCATTTATCTAAAGAAATAAATCCCTTAAGAGTTAAAAATGTGCTTAACTTAAAATGTTTTAAATTATAGGTACACCACTAAAAACCCACCGGCATGTAAAGATTTAGAAAATATTATCTATGCACAAACAAATTTAACTGTAAAAATAGTTTTAACTGAGTAATAATAGTGTTTATAAACAATTTGAAATCTTATACATAATTTAATGCAGGAAATTAAAACATATTGTCAGATTGCCTCGGTTTATTTAACTACTAATCATGATAGCAGAAACCCTGCACATGGCAGCAGGCACTGCAGATTCTTTTCATGTCAGATTCCTAACTATCTACAATTATAGTTTATATCTGACTTTGTAAAGGTCATAATCAAATTTGAATCAATGACGATTGAGCTGCAGTTTGACTTAGTGAATTCTGCTACTAGACTACTTCTAAGAGAAAAACTTAACTTTAAGAAGATCTGAAACAAAGCATAATAGACATAACAATAAATCAAGTGGCACTATTTAATACAGAGTCTGTCAAATTATATTTAAAGATGAACTAAATTAATAACAATTAACAAAATGTGTATTGGATTATTAAGCATCATAAAAATTATTTGTGCTAGTTTTTATGCCATGCACAGAAATAAAAAACTTAGCATTTAAGACAAAAGATTAAAACACATAAGAATGAACACATAAGTGAAAAAGAATGAACACATAAGTGATATGTTTAATTTATAAACTATTAGATTCATACAAGTAAATTTTTGCCAAACACATAGTACAACATACACATAAAAAAATAATAATATTAACAATGAATCACACATTATGAAATCCTGGAGCAGGAGTGGAAGAACATGTTGGAAGCCATGGATGTGTTTTTTCAGTGCACGAGGTAGTTTGTCCAGTTTTAAATCCATCGAAAGATATGCTATCACAAATCGATGGACAAGTATTTCTGTACGACATATCACAGGCAGAGCTTGAAAGTTCACAGTCCTCCATGAGTTCTGTAACAGGAGTAATTCTGGATACAAGTGCATTGTTTACTTCTGAAAAATTCATGTTTTGTGAAGAACTTATACTCCCAGTTACATATCCTGTATCCTGCTTTTCAGAAGTGGATGCAGGAAAAGAATTCACTTCTTGAGATTCAGTTAGAAAACTCATTGCAGTTTCTGGTGCAGCAGGACAATTTTGGGGAGAATAATAGATTTCACTATTATTTTGTTCATCAAATGACTTCATTTGGACACCTGAAAATACCAATTTCCAAAATGCAGGGTTCATTCAATAATATTAATCATAATGAACATGTGACATTTTTTGAATTTTATTATTTGACATATTTTGTATAGACCTACTCTCACACTAATTTACCATAAAAAAAATTAATCTTTTTAGTCAATTTTTAACTGCTCTTGTGACAGTTGTATCAAAAGAATATCTTTTTGTTGATTAGTTCAATTTAAATTCGACAATTGGTTAGGAACTGAAAAATAAGTTTAAAAAATTTTGTTTGAGTTTAAATAATTTAATAATAAAAAGAAATGAAGAGAGAATTTCTGTTAATTTGAATTTTTAGTTAAATAAAATATTTTAAAAGCGGTCACTGAAATTGTGGATTCAAATTATTTTAAAAGTGGCCAACGGAAATTGAGGATTCAAATTATAAAAAGTTTCGTTGGTAACATTTAAACAGTTTTTCGCAAGTGCCCGATCGACAGCCATGACTTCAAACGAAAATGCACTGGCCGCATTTATTTTAATTTTAAAATCAACTCAGGGACCTTCGAAAAATTGTTTAAATGTTACCAATGACACTTTTTATGATTGAAATCCACGAATACCGGCGGACGCTTTTAAAATGAAATTCACGAATACTGGTGGCCACTTTTAATATAATTGAAATCCACGATTTCGGTAACCGTTTCTATATTAAATATTTTAAAACAATTCAGCGGTGATAATTTTAAAATAAAACAATTTAGCGTGACTAAAAGTCATTTGTCAACTCAAAGTCGGTATAATAACCATAAAAAAACCGCAGTGAAATCCAGCTCGATTCAAAAGAAATTTGCCAGAATTCAATAAAAAATTTGCCTTTTTTTTATTAAACATTAAAAAAAAATATTATAATAATANATCAGCAAACATTTTGGAAATAAAAAAATCAAGTATTAAAAATTGGTATATATATATATATATTTTAAATTAAAGAGGGTTTAAAGTGTTAGGAAATTTAGTTAACTGTTTTAATACGTAATAAATATAATGTAGAG
Organism: Parasteatoda tepidariorum; assembly: GCF_043381705.1. Classification (NCBI taxonomy): domain Eukaryota; kingdom Metazoa; phylum Arthropoda; class Arachnida; order Araneae; family Theridiidae; genus Parasteatoda; species Parasteatoda tepidariorum. The sequence continues at coordinate 42,350,342 of NC_092207.1, read as the reverse complement.
TATATTAAGAAAAATTCGAATTCGCGAGTTTGAAATTTGTGTCCATTTCTTTCGATAAGTTTTTGTTTTAAGTTTGGTGATATATATTTTTTAAATATATAAAATATAGAATATATTTAGGGTACTTTCGCAGGATCAAAATATGTTTTTCTTTTGCAGAGCTGGGTTTTTTTAAAAATAATATATATTTTATTACAGATTAAGGAAAATTCGAATTTGCCTGTTACGCACTTTGTTCGAAATTAGGATTAGGGCAGCATTTGAAATTTGGATTTTTTTGAAGACATTTTATTAATCAACCTTTTTTTGAAGACATTTCATTTTGCAACTTTTTTTAAAGACATTTCATATTTGCTCTCAAAAACACTTAATTTTGTTCCAGATAACATTTAATTTTGACTCATTTGATTTTTTAAATATTCAATAAAAAGTCCAAAAATCCAAATTGAGAGTTTATTTCTGGATGAGTTTCAGAATCTTGAATTTCTAACAGTTTCGGAGTCTCTAACAGCTTCCGGAGATTTAGAGCGAAATATTCGAAAATGATGTTTTTCAACACTCGTAAACATTTTTTACCCACTGTAGTACTAATCAATTATGTTAAAATTTCTTTCTGAAATAAATAAAATCACTGGCTGGAAGCATAATTTTTTTTTAAAAAAAAAAGTACATAAAAGTAAGAAATGCATACTTGTACACAGACGATCTGCAGTAATGGGAGAAACTGGCGGTGACGACAAAATATTGCAGGATTCACTACAATTTGGTGGAGTTATTGGGCTGGATGAGAGCACATCCTATAAGGATACATAATTACATGTGCAATTTAATTAATAATAAAAAAAAGGAAAAATGCTTAGAATATATAAATAATAGAGTTATGAAACCTTATGATTTTCACAGATTGTATACAGTACGAAATGGAATAAACACAAATTACATTGGGTCATGCTTTTCAACTTGAAACTGCTTTAAAAAAGATATATTTATGACATATTAGGGGAAAAAAATAGATACATACTGAAGCCGGTGTGGAATGATTACTGTGCATTTTCGAGGTAGGTGTACTCCACAATCTAGCTCTGAAGAGATTTTTATTTTCTGTCCTAAGTTTGAAAAACAAAAACATGCAGTTGTTTTTATTAGAATTCAACTCATTACATAAATAGTTCCACTTTTAAGAGAAATCCTGTTAAGTAAATAAGATAAAAGTAAACAGTCACATCAGTCAAAAGCCTGGAATTTCAAAAGTAAATAATTAACAGAGAATTTTATGCATAAAATGTGCCCAAAGACATTGAATTTAAAGAGCAATAATTAACTTGAAATTTTATATATTGGCTGATGAAACAAATGCATAAAACATTGTAATAATTTATTTAGAACAAAATCAGAAATTATTGACATGGTAAGACACAGAAAGGACATAACTGGAAAAAAATATGTATTGATATCCTATAAGTTTGCGAGCATTTAATCAACACCTTCCAGAAGAGAGGACTTTATATGGATAATTTTAGTAGTCTGAAGGAACAAAGTTGAAAAATAAGAAAGATGTCACAATGTTCAGGCTACTAAAGAATCGGATTACTCATTTATCGTAACCAGTGTTCTAAGAAGTGTTGGTTTAAAGCATCGAACGAGATGAGTAATCAAAACTTTAGTTTAATATTAATGCAGTTTGTGAACTGAGTTTTTCTTAACATACAAAATTGTACTTAAATTTACGGATCTGGGGATATCTGCTTTCAAATATAAAAATAAGTGAGGTTCTCATTCAATTTCAGAATTAAATTTCCCTCATTATTCCAGGAAAATGTGTACAAATTTCCAGATCACATTTTTACTATAAATGGCAAGATTTCATACAAAATACAGCATTTTTTACTTAGAAGGCAACAATACAAGTTACATATAACAGTGTTTAAGAAATATAATTTCACTAGGATAAAGGTTTACCATGTAGATTTTGTAATACACAAGTACAGGGTTCCCACTCTATGATGNTTTAGCAAAAAAAAATTCAAGGACTTTCAAGGACCGTGGGAACCCTGAAGTACATAGGCTACAAATAAAAGCAATATTTTGAACAATAACTGCAAAAATTCACAATGATATAAAGTTTATCAATAGTTCTTTTGCCACCATATATCTCATTTGTGATTAATATTGCTAAGAATCAAAACTATTTTGCACAGAAAGTATATTTTTAAAAAAAAAAAATAAAACTATTACCAGTCATTTTAAAAATATCTTTGAATTACAAATATAATTAGGAAATATTTATATTTAAATAAATAAATTTTTAGAATGGAGTTACAGTAGAATTTTCACAAAATATAATTATAATAGATGTCAAATTTATTTACTATAAACCTTAAAAGTTAATTATTGCAGTGAATTTAAAAGATTTTTTAATTTCCAGGTTTATAAAAGATTTTTAAACAACTTTTTTTCTCCCAAACTCAAATTTGCTGATTCTGTAGGAACCAGTAAAAAGTGGATTTCTCTACTTTTATAGAGAAATACTTTCACATGGAGCCATTCCTAAATGATGTCCAACCTTTTTCAATATTTTTAGTGCCACCCCCTCTTTGAAACAAAGGGCCACACTTCATCATGCCCCTACCCTCTGTCACTTACGACAAGTCTTAGGTGACATTATATAACATAAATATGTTTTCTGTCAAGAAGCAAAGCATTGTCATAAATATTACAAACTTTATTTAAAAAATTAACTATGCTTTCCAGTGACATTAGTGAATATAAAAAATAACAATGATTTTGTGAGTAACGTTGATTAATATTTCAACCAAAATGCGTTTTATCTCACTTCTTGTTAACCCTTTCACCCTGTTGTCCCAGTCTCACATTATTCCTCCCCTAAATTGTGACATTTATAGACGACCCCTATAAAAGTTGAGATCTTTTCATTATTTATATTGAAGGTTCTCAATATACCTGGGTGGAGATATACATTCTTCCTCAGTTGTAAAAAGTTTCCGCCTTAAAGAAGAAGCACTTAAAACTTCTACTTCCTCTCTAGAGTTTTCTCGACTAGAGAAACTTTCTTCTTCATCGTTAAATGTGAAGTATTGACCTATTAGAGAAAAATAAAGCATTATAATACAAAATAAAAATCGTTGAATGCCAAAGCAAAATATCTGGAAAGAAATTAAATTTTGTAAGATTATTCTCTAATTACTAATTTATGTAATCTCATAAAGATATACACAAAATTGTTCTTAAATTATAAACTAGTAATAACTAAATAAATCTAATACCTAATATCGACTAATACGAAATTCTTAAATTATAAACTAGTAATAACTAAATAAATCTAATACCTAATATCGACTTCAGATCTACATCAGGTGGAATGCTTAAAGCAGTTTGAGTGGCAGCTAAAAAAAATAATTTGTTAATACAATCAAATTGTACTATAATCTTTGTAATAATTATTTAATAATTTTTTTTACAAAAAATAATAATAATAATAATCAAAAATAATCCTTAATAACATCAAAATCATTAAAATAAAAATATAAACAAGGTTAACATAAAACAAAAAGTCATTAGCATTTTAAATCCTTTAATTAATTAGTGAAAAAAATCCATATTAATAATGCAGAAACCGTTACATCCAGTTAAATAATATAAAAAACATATTCATTAATATCATCCGATGAATTTTAAAAAAATTTATATTTTATTATGAGGATAGTAAAAATTTGGTCAAATATAGTCTAGTGCACAGAAATTTTAGAATATATTGAAACCAGCTTTTAAAGTCTTAAAATTCTAAAGTCATCCTTGTATAATAAAAATACTGGATAAAAAAATATACAAAATAAAAATCATTTTTTTTTTAATAGTTTAAAATGTATTTAAAAATTTATATTATAACAGTCGGGCTGAAAAGTTCGTAGGCTGACACATAGATAATAATTATGAATTAAAATTTGACAGCTGTCAGACTAACAGTTTGTGAGATATAGTATTTTTAGTGAAGCAACTTTTGTTAGTTTAAAAACAATGGATAAAAAGGAATTTCGCGTGTTTATAAAGCATTGCTTTCTAGCGAAAAAAAATGCTCTTGAAGCCAAGGCTTGGCTTGAGAAACTTTATTCGAACTCTGTACCAGGAAAATCAACCATTGAGAAGTGGTTTGCTAAGTTTAAACGAATCGAAATGAACACTGACGAAGATGCGCACCATGGACGCCCCAAAGAGGCAGTTAGCGACGAAAATATCAAAAAAGTCCGCAAAATAATTTTAGATTACCGTAAAGTGAAGTTGATCAAAATATCTGAGACTCTAAAGATATCAAAGGAAAGTGTTAGACATATCGTGAATGAATATTTGGGTATGAGAAAGCTCTAGGCAAAGTGGGTGCCGCACGAGCTCACAATTGACCAAAAACAACAACGAATTGATGATTCTGAGCTGTGTTTGAAGCTGTTTAATCGTAATAAATCTGAATTTATGTGGCGATATATGACNTATAATACAAAATAAAAATCGTTGAATGCCAAAGCAAAATATCTGGAAAGAAATTAAATTTTGTAAGATTATTCTCTAATTACTAATTTATGTAATCTCATAAAGATATACACAAAATTGTTCTTAAATTATAAACTAGTAATAACTAAATAAATTGAATACCTAATATCAACTTCAGATCTACATCAGGTGGAATGCTTATAGCAGTTTGAGTGGCAGCTAAAAAAATAATTTGTTAATACAATCAAATTGTACTATAATCTTTGTAATAATTATTTAATAATTTTTTTAACAAAAAATCTATAATAGAATAAAAATAATAATCAAAAATAATCCTTAATACATCAAAATCATTAAAATACAAATATAAACAAGGTTAACATAAAACAAAAAGTTATTAGCATTTTAAATCCTTTAATTAATTAGTGAAAAAATCCATATTAATGCAGAAACCGTTACATGCAGTTAAAGAATATAAAAAAATATATATTTTATTATGAGGATAGTAAAAATTTGGTTAAATAAAATCTAGTGCACAGAAATTTTAGAATATATTGAAACCAGCTTTTGAAGTCTTAAAATTCTAAAGTCATCCTTGTATAACAAAAATACTGGATAAAAAAATATATAAAATAAAAATCTTACTTTTTTTTAATAGTTTAAAATGTATTTAAAAATTTATATAGCTAAAATACAAGATAAAGCATACATCTTATTAGTAACCTTTATTTAAAAATAATTTTTAAAGTCCTCAGCTAACTCTCTCAAACTTCATACGTTTCAGTCAAAGCATTTTTATCATTTCAGCAGCAAAAATCCTTCAGCCAGTATAAACTATGACAGAAATTTTTTGCAACACATAGAAAGTTCATCATATTGATTTTCGATAAGCACATATTTATTGCTTGTCAATAAAGATAAAACTTAAGCCAAATATGGACTTTTTTAGTTTTCAAGCTCATTATAAAGTTTCTATCATTAAAAAAGAATATGTAAAAATTGGCTTGATTTGGATTTATAAGGCAGGGTCAAATCTCAAAAAAAAAAAAAAAAAGAGATTTAGCTCATCTTTACCCGCTGATCTAGCAGCAGAAACATTATTCCACAGAAATCAAATCATAACTATTTTATACTTTACATGCAACTTTGTTGCAGTAATTAATTTGACAATCTTACTCCAGCAAGATTGCCACTCATCTCCAGAAAAAGAAAAAAAATTCCCTGTACGTATTACAGAGAATATATTAAGAGGAAACAATTACTGTGCTCTTGTATGAGCTATATTGAGATAACTATATTAATTTTAAAAATTGCTGGAAAAATTTAGAGGAAAAAAGGATCAGCTAAAAACATACTTAAATAATGCTATAGTAAATGAAATAATTTAGTATAGTTGAAATATCATCCTTCCATACCATTGGTCACCATTTTTTAAAAGGCAAAAATAAAATTCCTTGTATTTTCCCAGTTTGTAAAGAAAAACTCAAAATTCCCAGTATTTTCAAGGTTTTCCCTGTGGAGTAACAACCCTGTCCAGAAACATATGTCGAAATCATATTTTGTATTTCATTTACATTTATTGCATTCTTATTCAATTCAGCAACATGATTATTTTTAATGTGCAAAATATCTAGAAAAATTTTACAAAATACACTTGCAGAACTTAAAAACTTATTGCAGTCAAAAATAAATATAACTTCTATGATAGTGTGATGACACCTGTCCAAAATAACTTTTTACTTAATATTTTATTATGAAATGATAACTCACTATCACAGCAGCTAGTTACAGGTCGGTCATGCACCATGTGATTCATTCTTCTAACTTTCACATCTAACCTTCCTAAAAAGAAATGAAAGTTTGATAAAATAAAACTGCACAAGCAAATTTTAAGTATACATACCTAATATTTTTTAAAAATTTTTATATATGTATTAGAGTTAACTATTTTCAGATTACTATTTTGGAAGAAAAGAGCAAGCAATATTAATTATGCTCAATTTACATAATACAATTCAACTATATATTCACCAACTAAAAACATAAAGGAAGATAAAAATTTTAATCTATTTTTATGTCCAAAGGCATGTAAGACCTCTAATCTGGTTGTCGATTTTTCCTCTCAATCTCAGAAATTCAAAAAGCCTGGTACTTTTCGGTATAGCGTGATGAGCAAAACAATAAAGATTTTTTATACTTAAAAATTGCAACATGATAAATAAATCTATTGTTTTAAAATAGACAGTTTCAGATGTTGCATTTCTCGAAAGAGTCACTAAAAAGCTTCACTGAAACTCTTTTTGGTTTGTTTTTCCAGTCAACAATTCTCCAATTTTTCTTAAAATGTTTTGGGAAGGGGTCTGCAAGAAAAGCTGATTCATAGAATTATTAGGAAAAAAGCCTGAGAGTTGATATACAGAGTAGTATAGAGTATACAACTCTGTGCATTAGATGAAGTAGATAATATAGAAATGTATATTCTAACACTGAAATTTACTTTTAGCAAAATTAAATCATTTTATACAAGTTTGATACTTTAACAACACATATATTTAACATGCCACAATATATGATTTCAAATTTTTTATTGAAATTTACAAAGTTGCAAAAGCTGAACAATCATCAAAATCTTTAAATTTTATAAAATTACTAAAGTGCAAGGATATATTTAGTAAAAACAAGAAAATCAAAACAAATTTTTTAAATCCATATGATTAATAGCTACAAAAATAAAATATATATGATTTTTGATGTAAAATAAAAGGATTGCATATGAAAACATATACGCTATTGTTTTAATAATATCTAGAATACCAAGAAAGTACAGGGGAAAAAAAGTTAATTTTAAAATCATGGAAAGTGAATAACCAAAAATTACCTCCACTATCAGAAGGATCACTCCAAGGAGATGGCACAATGCTGTTTTGAGAAAAAAATGTATCAATTGCTTCCTGGGCTTTCATTTCTTGTTCAGCATCAACACTACAAAAAAAAAAAAAAATTTCATTAATATTGAATACAGCTTATTTTTAAAAACAAAACTTCAGCAGATTGCAAAAAACTTCAATTGTTTCAAAATATGTCATTTCATAGATGTTTATAAGAACGAGAACAAGAAATCTGAGAAAGCCACAGAAAGAGTTTAGCTTTAATTTTCATAAACATTTTAAAACAGGTCAAGTTTCTAATCCTGAAAACCGTCAGGCCACAACTTTTGGGAGTATCCATTTTATCAAGTAAACACTCAAATGATGGTTTAACGTTGTTGTTTGTGATTGATCATTGATAGCCTACCAGCGTGAGCTTCCATGCTGACTTCTTTATAGTCTTTACAATATGCATAGTCACCAGTAGACTTGGTAAATAACAATAAATAAAGGCTCCTCACCGAGCTTCCATGCTGACTTCTTTCTGGTCTATAAAATTTGCATAAAGTCACCAGTAGACTTGATAAATAACAATAAAGCCTCCTAACGGAAGTCAGTCTTAATTACTGAAAAAGTTTCTATTGCAGACTTTCAAGTTCTTCATAAAACCCATTGTGCGGCATGGTAACTAGCACAGCATGCAAAACATGTTTTGTGAAATTAACTATCCTCACTTTCCAGATCCTCAGAGACAGCTGAGTAGCTATGCGTACTAAATTGATTCCTTCCCTTTCCCAATTCCAACCGGTTTAAGTCCAGTGCAATGTGTATTTTCCTTATAGTAAAATAAGTAATCTTATTTTTCAGATAGATGCTTCAAAGCTCTTAATAACATAATATTTAAAATTAAAAAAAAAAAAAAAAAAAAAAAAANAAAAAAAAAAAAACAATTATTTTATTTCAGTGCATAATTTTATCCTTTTTTTTGGTACCAATAAAAAACTTTCTCATAATTTTTTCCAAAAAAAAAATTCATCTGCAGGAGTATACTTTACTTGAATGTCGAAAATTAAAGTCCTCAATTTTTTTCTAAAACAATTTAGAAAAATGGGACACAGTCAAAATAATAATAATGACAAACTTAGTAAAATATAAAATTCAGTAGAAATAATAAAAGTAATAAACTTACTTATAAGCAGTGACAGAAAGCACAAACTGGCAATTAGTATTTTAATGACTTAAAAGGGTAAAGACATAAAAAATACAAAAATAAAAAGGAATTAAAAATTAATCTCGATATTTATTATAATTAACTAAATGAATTAGAAATGATTTAATAGCATCAATATACAAATGTCGATAAAAAATAATTAAATAGGTTATTTTGACAATGACTAATATAAAATTTAAATAAAACATTAATTAGTATAAATTATTTTGTGAAGAACTTAAACAAATTCTAATGGTTAATAAAGATTGATAATAATGATGATGGATTTTAGGTAAATAATGATTTTAAATAAATATTACCAAATGTCTGGCATAGAAGTTTCGTCAATATCAGCAGGACAAAGAACAGAGAGCTGTTCTATAGACCATCGAAATGTTCCCTAAGTAGGATACAAAAATTTAAGATAAAACCTCTAGATATTATAAAATTTGCAAACAGAAACAGTTGAACTACTTAACAGTTTTAAAAAAAATGTCATAATAATCTTTCATATTTTACACATTGTGACAAAAAAGTACTCATTTACAAAAAAAATCTATCATTTTTTTTTAAAAATTGTTTTACATCGATAAATGGTACAAAAGAGATTTCAAATTTAAGAATATAACTCAATGGCTGGCTTTATGTAAGCCTTAATTTTATTAAAGAATATTTTAATTATTAAGAAAATAATTTTTTTTGAAACTAATATGAAAAAAAAAAGCACAATATTGTGGAAGAAATATCTTAAAAAAATTTCTTTACAGTCTTTCTTTCTCATTATATTTCTTCAGCAATAATTAGCTTCAGTTTTATAAACTTCTATGTTAATCTTTTACAGTCATATATTGCTGTGATGCAATAAAAATTGATAACTGAAAACTACCTAAACTATCATAAGAAGATTAATTTAAAAAAGAAATCTTTACTGTAGACAGGGAGTATATAGAGACAATTGTAAGATAGAGAAGGGGCTAATGTAGACAATTTTTAAAAATTTATATGAAAAGACATGTTTAATATACTTCTAATTTGCAAAATATTTTCTTTTTTCAAATAAAAGAATTTTGATGGAAAAAAAAAGAATTATTATGACCTCTACCACACATGAAAAAGTAAACAAAAATAAATGCACACCAATTCTTCTCTTCACATTAATGCCGATATGAGTTCTGGACATTGTCTTATGACATCTTAACAGATAATTTCATGCATACCTTAGTTTAGTAAAATACAAACAAATAATAAATACACCAAATATTCAGAATGTTTATGACTTCTATTGGATATTATCATAGACATAGTTAAGAATACGGACATAGTTAAGAATACAAAAGTAGAATACGGACACAGTTAAGAATACGGAAGTAGAATACGGACATAGTTAAGAGTGCGGAAAATAATAAAAAATCTTACATCATCTTTTTTATTTCTAGACAGGGTGGCAAAAAATGGAGAACATGAATGGAAATATAATGATTCAGCTTTAACATCAAAAGGATTTCTTAGACGAGGTGTGTTAGTTTTCTCTCTCTCAGTTGAATTCTCTTCAGAAATAGACATCATTGCGGACGTTGAACCTTTAAATGAAGCTTTCCTTTTTGGAGTTAAATCTGAAGATGTATTCATTAATATTGAGGAACAAATCTGCTTGTTTGCATTATTCATAGTATTAAACCTGAAATAAAAATTAAATAATGTTTTAACAAAATATTATAGGAAAATTCAACAAAAATATTCACATTAAAAATCTTCCTACAGCTATAATAACAAACGCCCCTGAAATAATACAAATAAATAACAATAGTATAAATAAATAACAATTTACAACTATTAATATCTTTAGCAAAAAGTAAAAGCATATTAAAACTAAAATAAAAAAGCTAATTTCAGTACAAAATATTATGAACATATTTAATATTAGCAATACGAAAAAATTAATGTCGTTACTTAAAGCATACAGGTAAAGTGTCAGCAGTTTGGAGACTGGATATGGAGTTCCGAGATTTTAATAGCAGAAAAAAAAATATTATATCTTCACAAAATAAAATGTCTGCTTGTAATCATAAAATTATTAATTCTGTAAAAAAAATTCGTATTTGAAAGTATAAGCAAATGAAATAATTAAATAAAAATCAAATTTTAAAAAGTCAACCAAAGCATGGAAGAATTAAAATGAATGATTATATAAAATAGATATCAACAAGTCAAATCAGAGAATTAAAAAAAAAAGAAAAAAATGCTTCGGAAAACTTTCTCAGTAAAAGGAACACAAATTTAAAACCAATAAAATAATGTAAAAACCTGGTGAAACTCGAAATCAGATTTTCAAAATTTGAAATTTATGTTGATTTCACGCGACTATAAGTTGAAGTGTTTTATTTACAAAATGAATTTTTCAGCTTTAAACCATCCAAATTTTCGAACATGCAAAAAATAGTGACTTTAACTATTTTACTCGTAATCTCCCCAAAACTATCTTTTTTTTCCTTTCTAAAATAATAATTTAATTAATCAAAATCTTAAGGAAAGAAATTTAAACTTAAAATGGTATGGCAACGTCAGAAACAATAACAATGCTCTGGCGTCTGGCGCTTGATTTGACAACAAATAACGACAATAGTTGACTTTTTAATAAGATTTACTACTTTACTTTAAATGAGAACAATTTTCAGATTTTATAAATTATCATCAACAGTGTATATTTGTTTTTTAAACAAAGTTTTAGTTGTGCGTTATTAACATTACGACAATTATTGAGTAAGACTTTTTTTTAATAATTGCATTATGTAGAACATTCATTGCAGAAACATTTTGAAATTTGTATATCAATGTAAACATTATTTCTTTGCAATCGACTATAAATGTTTCGCTAACATAACAGTTCATCTCAATTTAAGAGTGAGAAGTAAGATTTGTACAAACACATCTATAATTGGTCCCAAGATAAGTTAACTTTTTTTTATAGTTTTCAATCTGTTTGTTTAAATTTATTTTATTAAAAACAGTTGATTGACAAAACTTGGTCGTGATCTGTGACAGAATAATCACCATGTCTTGCACCCCCCCTCCAAGTCAAAAGGTGTTTATTTTATTTGCCTTTGACTAGAAATAAAAAAAAATTGCTATATTTTGAAAACAATTTTTTCAATCTATAGCAAATTCTAATATTGTTTTAAAATATTTACAAACTTTCAAAATATTTACAAACTTTTTAAGATAAAACTATGTATAGTAAAATATAAATTAGTTATTTATTGTAGTAATAAATAGTAATTTATTGCAATAAATAATAATAATAAGACACAAAAGCAGTGAAACCTTATTTTTAAAACAGTAACAGAAAATAACTTAAAATTTCCTCATTTACAACAAAGTCAAATGAATTTTTCATATTTTATAAAATATTTATTAGATAATTTACTAGTTGGATTAATATGAAATATAATATTTTTCATATTAATCCAACTAGTAAACTATGTAATCAAATTATATTTAAATAATAAATTAATAAAATAGAAAAGAATTTGAAATAGTTTACAATGCATTGACAAAACACTAATGTGATATTACCAAGCTTTAGTGTCAACACTGCCTAATTTTCTTTTAAATCATATTGATGTAAAAACTGTTGAATTTGTTACAAAGTAAAAGTTAAATTTTTTCCATTATACTGCAAGAACTCACATACATTTCCCTTTTCTTGCATAAAATAAATAACACCTTATGTGAAACCGTTTTTATGCTAAAAGAATAATACAATTTTGTGTGGAAATGATGCCCTTCCTAATTTCTAGCACCCTGTCTTTTTTTTAGGTTTAAAATTAATGTTGTTCATGTTCTCTAAATTTTCAGTTGTCTCACCCTGTAAATAAGAGATATCTATAATCTCTCAGGATAAGAAATTATATATTATTTTTCGGTAATGAAAATCCTTTATTGTGAAAAAATGCTGACTAATATTAGCTGAATGTGTGTGAAATATGAAGCATTTCTTCAATGTCGTTATGAATGAGTGCCAATCATAATTTTGTTTTAATTTATTTTCAGGGATGAGATTTTTCCGCTTTTTAGCGGAATTCCGCTTTTTTTACTTTTGTATCTCGAATATCCGCCTTTTTATTAAAAACTGCGATTATCTAAAAGTTTCACTTTAAAAAAAAAATTTAGGTAAATATTTTGCCTTTTCGAAAAATTTAGCCGTTGAATTATTGTATTTATTTCTGATTTTCAAAGATAAACAGAAAATTCAACCTACATATCTGTCAATCCTTCCACATTTTTACATTTGTGCTATTTTCGCCACTTTTAAGCGCAGAAGATACGATTTTCATCATTCTTAGCCCGCCAGATGGTTCGTATTTTCGTAATTCAAACGTCGCTGCTTCAAACAAGCTTTTTAAAAGTCTCAAGCCCGGAATTTGCTAACATTTTGATTCTTATTCACGCAATTTGAATATTCTACAATATAATTCGTATATACGAGATTTAAAAATCCAATATCACTATATGTATTTACACGTTTTTAAAAACATATGTAACGATTCGTATTCACTGGAGTTTAAAATCAATTATCGCGATTCTTGTAAGAAGTAGGGTTTTTTTTAAATTAGTTGCTATAAATGTGACTGTTTTTCTATCAACAATTATTAGTATATGTAGACATATTCAAAACTTGCATTCTGTGCTTGCAAAGTAGAATGTGACAGAGGCAGGTAAAGAAAGAGAAAATAGGATTTGTGAAAAGATGTTTGAAGATGGGCTAACGACTAAATTAATCACCAATCTGTTTCCCCTCATTCACAAGCTGCATTACGAGAAATTTGACCTTGTTAAAGGATTTTCTGCTTGTTTTGTAAAACCTAAAGCATTTGCAGCAAATTAAGCATTTTGNAAATAAAAAAAAAAAAAAAAAAAAAAAAGATTTAGCAAACAAAAGCAATTACTTAAAAAATTATTAAATTTTTTGTGGAAAAAAAAGTTTATTAACTCAGCACCAAAATTTAAGAAATAATAATGCTGCTGTTATTTATGATATAAAATGCGAAATTCTTATCATATGAAAAATAATTATCTAAACAGTTGCTGATTATCATGTAATTTTTTCAAACTAAAATAGCAATTTTTTTTGTTTGTTATCTTAAATTGTCAGGAATTTATTATTAAGCGATTGCACACGCGTAAAATTTACTCACGTGGAAATTCAGCTTTTTTGTCTTTTGGCCAATCTCATCCCTGTATTTTTCTTGAAAATCTGGCTACAAACCCTGCCTGATGAAATTTTTGATCTAATTTATTTTTAAAAAAGAAATGATTCAAAATTTTTTAATGTGAAAGAAATGAGTTGCTTTACAAATTATAATATATAATTATAAATTCAACAAAATTTGATTTCTATTATTTTTAACAATAATGCTAGTTTATTCAAGAATTGTATAAGTCAAATGTGTTTTTTACTTTGTTAAAGAAATTTTTTTTAACCATATACACACTTTACTAAAAATATTTTGAAAAATTTATTGTTATTAAGACAAATCCCAAATGTTGGGATTAAAAAAAATAGTGTTCAAGGGAAATATTAGGCTCTGAGAATTTTCTGCACTCCAGGTTATTACGACTTCTTAAAATGCCTTATCATGTTTTTGAAAATCTAACTAGTGTGTTAAACTTTTTCTTTCTTTTTTATAAAAATTTATTATTGTAATTTGTTGAGAAATCCTTATACGAAACAATATTTATGAGCATGATTTCATTAATATTTATTCTGAATTTAAATTTCTAGTTATGGCTGAAAAGTTCCAATCTAAACTACCTCTTCTTAAGAAAAGCATTAATAACAAATGGAAAAGTAAATGTATTGAGTTATTGGACGATTTGGAAATCAATTTGTATAATTCTGGTAAGAAGTATATTTTACTAATGTACATGTTATACTTGTTTTTCAAAATAATTTATGCACATATATTTGTGAAATGTATAATTTATGAATTATTTTTATTGATTATGAAATTATTTACTAAAATATGTTTATTTAATATAGCTCTGGATAGTAATACTAATGATTTGCTGCAAACTAAATTACAATCTGAGTCAAGTTTTTGTGAAATTCAGAAAGAAATTGATACTCTGCAGAAGCAAATGAGTGAACTTGACACTAAAATACAAAATAAGCCTGATAAAAGGTTTGTTTGACATTGTTATGAATTCTGTATAAAATTGAAATAATTTAGTTTTTCTAAGTGAAAAAATATTGCTTAACTTCTACCTTTTCTGTTATTATTACTAATTTGAAAATGTCTTCTATTTTGTATGTCGTTAATTAATCCTTATAATTATTAAAGTATCAAATTGAATAAAATCTTTATTAGAATAAATAATTTGACCAATTTTTTTCTTTTGAAAACAAATCTTAAAAAACTTTTCAAATATAATTTAAGTTTGTGTTAAGTTTTTAAATAAATCATGTGACTAAATTGAATATTTTTCAATGAGATTAAAGAAAAGCATAATAAACATTTATTGATTATTTCATTATATAGACTATGCGACTCAGTAATTGATGTCATTAAGCGAAACGCGAAACATTATTTATTACTCATATTACTAAACACAATTAATTAAAGTATAATTTTTCCTAATAAAAATTTAAAAACTTGTTAATTATAATTACATTTTCATAAAAAAAATTTATAAATATATTACAGGCATCATAATATAAAAACAGATAACTTTAGTTTAGGAATAATAGTTACCCTATTATAGAATACTAAAAATTAATTCACTTTGAATTTTTGAGTGTAGTTCATGCTTTGGTTTTAAATGACAGTCTAATTTTATGAATTTTGTTGCTCCTTCAATTCCTATATATAATAGGATTTAATTACTTTATCCCTTGAATAAAGGAATACCCTTCAGATGTGACAAATTAAAAATAAAATGTAGCTGGAAAATTGAAGAGATCACTTTTTTAGCAAATTGAATCTGAAAATTTATTTAAATAGAAAATGTAATCAACTTATATCACTTGATTTATTGCAATAATTTTTCCTTGCTCACATTGAACGCATAAACGATTTAAAAGTAATCTAGTCATCTGTCTTAACCTAACTATGTTTTTCATTTGCTATTATTTTTTGTTGTTAAAATATTCAAAAAATGTATTTTATATACTTCGAAAGTTTTTCACAATTTTCTCATATTTCCTTTCCATGAATTTAAGATTTTAATCCAATTTTCTAATTTATGGGATTTATATATATTTTTTTCTTTGATAAAAATAATTTTATTAATTTATGAAATACTGTTAACGTTTAATAATTTTTCTTCTTAATTAAGGATAACTTTAGCCTTCAATTAAGTACTATACTTCAAAATTTTTTTTTAATTTCTAAACTAAATAATTATTGAAAGATTAAGTAACTAAATAATTATTGAAACATTAACTCATTATTGATATCATTAACTAAATAATTATTGAAAGATTAAGTGAAAAAGAAAATTATATGGAATTTTATGTAAAACTAGTTCAATGTAAATTTTTGTGGTAGATAATTATGTCTAAATTTCACAGTTTATCTCATTCCCATTATCTATAACATACACAGTTAAAAAGATTAATAAATAGTTTTGCAAAAGTTAGAATTATATTTTCCTTATTTATGAATTTTTTTAACATCATATTTCTTAATATGATATTGTATAAACGATTAAATGTTAAACATGAGTTCGATTAAATGGTTTTGATTATTTTCTAGGTCGGAACTTGCTTTATATCAGCTCATAACTAAACTGAGATGGGATTTAGAAAGTCCAGAAAATCACATAGTAGGATGTATCCTTGAAGCTGATAATTTCTTTTAGATAAAGACTAGTTACATATTTTTATAAATAACTTCAGTTTTGTAAATAATATTAAATAAACCTTCAGAATCTTTTTCATTCAATATTGCTTTAAATAAATGTTTAGATTTAAATTTAAAAAAAAAAAATTATGGTTTAATATTTCATGGTGTATTCATTACTTTTACATAATACTCAAATCAAGCTTTTTCTTTTCACAATCTTTATAAGCTGCAAATGTTTATTTATTTTATTTTATTTATTAATTTTTTTTTTTCAATCTTAAAGCAAGACATTTATAATTTTATGGCGACACACAGTATTTGAGGGAAAATTTAGGAAAAAAAATTAAAAAGTCTGATATTTCTGTTTTTGTGCAGTCATGATATTAAAATCTAATTAAGAAATGTATATTTTTTATCCATACTCATAATGAATATTGTTCTAAAATTTTTACAAACCCACTTTAAACATGTAATTAAGTTGACTTTATTAGTTTTTTTCTGATTTCATTAAATTTAGATAAAAAGAATGATCTATAAGGAACAAGTTTCTAACTTTTACATGGAAAAAAAATGTACTTCTCTTTAAAAAAAAAATTTTTTTTTTCATTTCAATTATCAAAACTATTCTCCCTTACAAATACAATCAAATTGATATTCATATTTTCTAATTAAAATTGATGTTAAGCATCAGTATTTATTAATTTTGCCAAGTTAAAATATGCCCAATGCAGATTTATTTGTGTTATTAATATTTTTTTAAATCATCATGATAATAGCATTGTTAAATGTGCCGAATAAAAGCTTAGTGAATGAATATATAAAAAAAATACTATCAACCTAGCCACTGTGCTGTAATGTATCGGTACTATTTTCCTATAGTGCTAAGAGGTTAAATCATCGCCTTTGTGAGAAATCTAAGAAAGCAATTGCAAATTTCAACTGGTATTATCTCTGTAATGATGTTCTGATTTCCATGTCATTGAAATCATGGCTATGATTAATGCCACTTTGCAACAATGATGCGTAGCTTTTAAATAATTGTGTTTTTAGTAAAATTCTCCATATTGGATGCTCTTTCTTTACTTGATGGCAAAATAACACAATAGAGAAGCTTTGTAATTTTTTTTCCAATTATATAATCAAATAAATTGCAACCTCTGTAGCAGAATTTACAGGGTGGATCTGCTGCACTATTCAAATTTGTCTGTGACCGCAATACAGTCAAACAGCGGTTATTATTGAAAAATTTCAGTTGAATCTAATATACATACAAAATTTGCAGATATAGAGTCCTGAAAAATTATGCATAAAAACTTCGCATTGGTTAAATTTAAGTTATGTATGTATACATCCCTTGAATACTAAAACAAAAAAATGAAATAAATCTCTATACAGATAAATCTGTAATCAAGTAACAGAAAGAAAAATTCTTTACTTTTTGTTCTTTGTGGTGGTATCTCAATTCAGTTTTTGAATTTTTATTAGAAACAAATCTGGAATTGTTTTAAATAGGAGTCTCAGTAATTTTTCTGTTTCTTTATTTGCTTTTTAAAATTAAGAAGAAAACTAAGTGAAATATAATCTGCAATTCCTGCTACTCTGCTAGACAGTTTCTATTACTGGTATTGCAATGAATCTAAATATTAGGATTGTTATAGTTTTGTGCATCCCTTTACTGTCCCCCCTCCCATTAAAAAAATATAAAAGAAATCTAAATAAGTCGAAAATACATTAGAATACGATTTAAACCTATATTAAAGTTTAAAATAAAAACTTCCTCAATGAAAATATATATTTCTTTTTAGAACTGTCATATACTTTATTTATTTCTAATTTTAAATTATTTTAGTTCAATCTTTTTTTGTTTTGTTTAAATTGCTTTATTTTTATTTATGATTTCTGTAGGTTTCATAGTTTTGAATCAGTACTTACTGTAATAGTATCATCAGTGAATCAGTACTTACTGAAAATAACTGTAAAAACCCTGACATATACCTCAAAAAACATAACTTGTGTTCATATGTTTCTTAACTTGCATTCAGTTGTTGCAGGAAAGCGTTTCCAGACTTTTGACATGGATACAATGAAACATTCTGAACAAGAAATAGTTGATAAACTGTGGGCAATTATTGATCCAAAAGAATGAGGTAATGTTTTTAATTTTAAAATTGTGTATAATGTCATTGATTTAAAAATATTTATTTTTCATTTCATATTTTCAATTTTGTGCAAATTTAAAAACAATTAATAGAGTACTGTAAACCAACAATTAATAGAGTACAGAACTTCTTTCCAGCATTACTGTAGGTAACTTACTTAAAATAAGTTTTTGAAATATCACTAATTGTTTATATTTATTTATTATTTACTTAAAACAATAAGCTGCTAAGTTTAAGATTATAAAATTCATAATATGATCAAATATCCATGCACAAATAGTACTGTGTGAGAAGACATGAATTAAATAAACTCAAATAATGCCATATAAAAACCCTCATACCAAATATACCTCATTTTAATACCAAATATATTTTCTGTATTTCACAAGTTATTTTAATCTTGAAAAGAAATTTATAAATATCTGTCTATAGGAAAGGAATTTATACTTTAAAAATGGAAAAAAGAAAGAAATTCATGTTAGTAAATAAGAAAAAATTTATATAGGAAGAATTCATTTATGTTAGACTATAATATAATTTGACTAATTAGTTGCCTACAACACAAATGACAGTATATGCAGTTAGGTTTCTTGCAGCATGTTGTTGATGTCTACTTTAGGCTTAACTTAATTTTTAAATAATTGTAAAAAATAAACACCCATTTAAAATCAAGTTAAGCACAAACTTAGCCTTGGAAAAGCTAAGATGTCAGCTGTACCCAAGAATGCTTGATATAGAAGTTTATTTGCTTCAAAAAATATGAAGACGGTAATAAAAGTGACATATTTCAAGCACCCGAAAATAGACTCACGGTCTCAAGACTAGCTAGTTGTTCATGTCTGAATGAGAATTGGTGTTTATTTAAGTGCTCAAAGCATGTATTTTATTACTAGTTTCATATTTTTAAGCAGATGAAGTTTTATAACATCAAATATATCTTTCTGCTTCAGTTTCTTGGGATTCTTCTTTAATGCCTCATGCAAATATAGTTTAACAATTATAGTGCATGCAAATATAGTATATGCAAATATAGTTTAACAATTTAAAAAATAAATTTGTCTCTAGCTGATTATTACTACTTTTGATTTTGCACTAATTTTATAATAGTTAAACTTATGTGCTGGTTACACCTTCAAGTAATTTTGTTTTTTGGTAGTTAAAACTATTCATAATTAGTTAGATAGCAAGCACTCTTCCAATAAAATGTCCTTCCCTTTCAACTTTTAGAAAAATAAAAACAATTTTAAAAAATAAAATTTCTTTATTAATTTGTTTTCTTAATTTTATCACTTAATCTTAACTTTATATTTTATGTATAAATTACTTAATTTTGTATTATATATTATATTATTTATATTCTACTATATATTATTAATCTTAAGGAATTTTATCCACTACTGGTTATTAATGTTTCTTTTAACGTAGTGCATATAGTTTCTATAAATATATTTCCATTTATGATGTATTTTAATGTATATTGTTTTTAATTTTCAGGTTACTCTGGCTCTGATCTGTGTCAAAGTTTTATGTACAGAAAGTTTTTTAGTTTTTTTAATATTTCATATTACTCATATTTACTTCAATAAAAATGTAGTTTTATTTAATTATGATGTAGTTTTAAAATCTTTTCTTCTCTGATAGCAAATCTACATATTTTTCAGTATTCAATGCTCTCCTCTTTATGTACCACATGCAGTTAGTTTTTGTTGCAGACTCATTGTATTTTAAAATCATGTGTCTCATAAATCATGTGGGCACAGTTCTTATTTAATATATATATATATATAGAGAGAGAGACAGATAACAAAATCATGTATTTAGTGACATAATCTTGACAAAACTTATGAAAAATTAACATGTAACAATTTAAATCTGTCGAAAATTGTCATGTCTTCGAAGTTGTTTATAAAAGATTTACTATTTATTTATATTTTAAAAGTTTACAGCAATATAATTTTTTAGATCCGAAGTCAGTTTTAGTTTTTTCTTAATTTGATTTTATATAAATCTTAAAGAATTTTAGCCACTACTGGTTATGTAATATTTCTTTTAACGAAGTGTGAGTAGTTTCTTAACATATATCTTTGATTGCTAGATGTGAATTTTATCTGTAGTTTAAATTAGGACAATATTAATTTTATTTAAATATTGTTCTTTAAGATCATATATTATTACCATTTCACTCATATAATAAAGTTTATCTTTCATATGCTATTATAAGTTGTAATTTAAGTTGTTTTTAACAATATTTTTAAAATTATTTTTTTCAATTTATATACATAATTAATGTTACTATACCAATTATAATTAATTACTTAACATATTCTGGAAATTTTGTTAAAATTTATTTTTAACAAATGCTACTACTTTATCAAACTCAGTCCACTTATTGTCTGTTTAAAGGAATAAAAAAAAAATAACTGTATATCAGTATTGCAGATATCTCAGTTGGCAAAGTAGTAATTGCTGTGAAATGCAGCATCCTATAAAAAGAATTTTAGAATGTCAAGATATTTATTGGTATTCTTTTTCAGTTTTTGGTTGTAACTTGTTACCAAAACATGTTAATAATTTAACAATTTAAGTAATTATTTATAGTAGTTTATTATTTTAAAATAGAGTGAAAGTTGAAACTCATTAAACATGTTTGTGTCTTTACACATAAATTAGCTACCGTTTTTTAATAGAACTTTTTTTAATAGCTAAGTTGTAATTTAAGTTGTTTTTAACAATATTTTTAAAATTATTTTTGCAATTTATATACAAAATTAATGTTATTATACCAATTATAATTTATTACTGAACATTTTCTGGAAATTTTGTTAAAATTTATTTTTATCAAATGCTATTACTTTATTCAAAATCAGCCTACTTATTGTCTGTTTGAAGAAATAAAAAAGTGACTGTAAATCGGTATTGCAGATATCTCAGTTGGCAAAGAAGCAATTGCTGTGAAATGCAGCATCCTATAAAAAGAATTTTAGAATGTCAAGATATTTATTGGTATTCTTTTTCAATTTTTAGCTGTAACATGATACCAAAACATGTTAATAATTTAACAATTTAAGTAATTATTTATAGTAGTTTATTTATTATTTTAAAATCGAGTGAAAGTTGAAACTTATTAAACATGTTAGTGTCTTTACACATAAATTGGCTACCGTTTTTTAATAGAACTTTGCTTTTACTTTATTTCTTATTATTTTATCTCATGTTCTATTTTATTAAATTTTTTTAAACATTTATTTTCTACAAAATAGTATTAATCTAAAGTTTTTACTCTCATTCAAAATTTTAATGAATAAATAAAAATTTAAAAATAATTTAGGCAGAAATAAATAAAACAGTGAGAAATAAGTAATTGGTCACTGAAATATTCTTTTTATATTTGTTTGAATAATATGTTCTTTGAAAAAGTGCAATCCAGAGCGTAAAACATTTACTAGATAAAAACTTTCTTTCATAAATATTGTTATGGAACTTTTAAAATCTCTCCAGGATTTCACCTGCCTAGCTGACAAATTTCACTGTATTTAGTCCAGTAGTTTTCTAGCAACAAAGCTCCTGAAACTTGTTATTTATTACATTTTTTTTATCACCCTTTGAACCATATTTCTCTATAATGCTAATACAAACATGATGAATACATAATTAAAATCACAAAATGTGGTTTAAGAAATTTACTTTTTTATTGTTAATTTTTGAATGATGATTGTTCTTGTAACAGCAGTAACTAGAGAGACCAGCCACAAACTTGTAGCACTCGCTGACTCCTTGATCTGATTTCATTGTTAGTTTTTGATTCTTCATTAAATACTACTGTATTTTATCTAAACTTTGTATAAATTGAGAGACTCTTTTTAAAAATAGGCAGTGTGTAATTCACAACTCTAAATTGCAGTATTGAGTGGCACAGCTCATACGTTTGAACTGTTTCACCATATTGTTTGGCGCAGCATGTCCTCATTTGGACCTTGTGCCACTAAACCCTACATTCAATCAATTGAGTGGCACAGCAGTTTTAAGTCCTTTATTGTTACATGAACTTGTAAAATAAACACGAACCAAGGAAAAATCTAAGTTTATTTTTATTGAAGAAAGCATACTGACAATGTAAATAAAAATCTATGTATTCCAGGATTAAAAGAAAAATTTAAGTTGAATCGATAAGCAACGTCATTCAGCAGTAGATCTTAATCGTTTCATAGTAACAGTCAGTACAACATATCTATGAGCATTATCATAACATAGTCATTTGAAAATTTATAAAATTTTCCAGCATGTACTATTTATTTTATTTTATTTCATAACCCACCTTTAAAAGCTGACCTAATTCTGAGTTTATGACCATCAATGTTCAACTCCATAGCCTTCTAATTTTGAACCCAATCCAGAAGACAAAGATACTCCTTGATCAAGTATTGGGAGAAATTTTGCCTTCTTGGAGGGCGTTTTGCTAGAACGAACCCGCATTTGCGTTACATGGAGAGGAAGACCACGAGAACCTCACAAGGTTAGCCTTACGGCTAAGGGACTCTTAACTCTATTCGTCTACCACTGAGGATATTTCGCGTCAGCCCTGTGGTCGGTACAAGCCGGATGCGGATTCGTATCGACGAGCCATTGGTGTGATAAGGTTANACTGCTGGGTTTCGCACCCGGTTCACTTCATTGGAAGGCGAACACTCTACCCCCTGAGTCGTCACGGCTCTGGTTCAAACATTGGGACAAACTAGTCTTTGTGAAGGATTTTTTTTATGAAACTAACCCGCATTCGCTTTGCTTGGCGAGGATAACCTGCCACAGTTAGCACAATGGCAAGGAAGACAGCATTAATAGAATTAAATGATCTCATCGTTTACAAAATTTTTTTCGGCAATATTTCTGGCCAATCTCAGTTGAGTCTGCAATCATTAAAATGCCACTTTTTTGTAAATTATTAAGCTGCTTTAATACTAAAATAAGCTCTACATTTAGTATGAACCTGCGTAAATTAATAAGCAAAATTTTAAAAAGAAATATGTTTAAATGAACAGATCGTTTTAATTTTCCATTTCTGACCTACTTATAGCTCAGTCAGGTGGCCGAGTGGTTAGCGTGTCTGACTGCGGAGCCAATGGCCGCGGGTTCGAATCCCGCTCTGGGCATGGATGTTTCTCTCTCTGTGTTGTCTTCTGTTGTGTGAATGAGTGAATGTGGCCCACCCTATGAACGGGTTTGTGGCAGTATGGCGTGGGTAACGTTGCTCGCCTCCGTGACTTTGGTTCACAGGTGCCCNAATTTTGAGTTTCTGACCATCAATGTTCAACTCCATAGCCTTCTAATTTTTAACCCAATCCAGTAGACAAGGGAACTCCTGGATCAAGTATTGGTAGAAATTTTGCCTTTGTGGAGGGCTTTGTGATAGAACTAACCCACATTTGCGTTACATGGAGAGGAAGACCATGAGAACCTCCCAATGTTAGATTCGCGGCAAAGGGACTCTAACCCCTGATCCGTCTACCACTGAGGATATTTCACGTCAGCACTGTGGTCGTTGCAAGCCGGATGCGAATTCATATCGACGAGCCATTGGTGGGATTCGAGCCCGGTTCACTTCATTGGAGGGCGAATGCTCTATCACATGAGCCATCACGGCTCTGGTTCAAACATTGGGACAAACTAGTCTTCGTGAAGGTCTTTTTTATGAAACTAACCCGCATTTGATTTGCATTGAGAGGATAACCTCCCACGGTTAGCACAATGGCAAGGGAATCAGCATATGCTATTGAAATTTGATAGTTTAAGAGACTGCATTAACAGAATTAAATGATCTCATCGTTTACAAAATTTTTTTCGGCAGTATTTCTGGCCAATCTCTGTTGAGTCTGCATTCATAAAAATGCCACTTTTTTTTGTGTAAATTATTAAGCTGCTTTAATACTGAAATAATCTCTACATTTAGTATGAACCTGCTTAAATTAATAAGCAAAATTTGTTTAAATGAAATAATTAAATGATTAAATATGTTTAAATGAATAGATCGTTTTTATTTTCCATTTCTGACCTACTTATAGCTCAATTTGTTTTGCTCTTTGTAGTCAATGTAAAAAGGAAATTGCCCCAGTTTAGTGACCACATGCATACTTTAACGCGTTTTAAGTAGCGCAGATTATGAAAAATTACAGCTTTGCTCAGTCGCCAAAAGATTTCGAACGCTTACTCAGGCTGTGCCATTAGAATGAAAATTTAACTTTTTTAAAGACATTCGGATTAAAGTTTTGCCAAAAATAAAGACTGTATTGCAGTTTACCTTATCCCGTGAAAGCCTCTTTGTGAAATGATGACAAGCTATACATATAACAAAAGTATTTTTTAAAAAAAGTATTAGATTTAATTGCGTTTTGCCGATAATTTCTCTTAGAGTCATGTCATGTAAAAAAAATCATTTAAACCCATTTGTACGTCCTTATTAAAGAATGGTTCCTTCTTACAACTTTTTTTTTTAAAAAGCATAGCTAGGGAACCAGATTCCTCAGTAATTCGTAAAGAACAAACATCATTCGAAAATTAATGTTGAAGAAGTGAATTTCTTAAACATCGTTTCGCGGTTTTTAATTATGTATTAATCACTTCTATATTATCATTACCATAGAAAAATTTAACACAGCAGCAATTTGTCGTGCACAGTTTGTCGTGAGCACAATTCGTCCCGGTAACAATTCATTGAGGGTTCAATTCGTGGCTGCATAATTCAGCATGGCCACAATTCGTCGTGAGCACTATCTATTATTTCCGATGAATAGTCTACAGGGTGGCCACCCACCTGGAAAACCTTGAAAACCTGGAATTATCAGGGAATTTTTTTATACTGGAAAAAACCTGGAAATATCAGGGAAATTTGGATAAAAACCTGGAAAAATCAGGGAATTTTAAAGAAAAGATGGAAATTTTTTCATTGATAATTTTTTTAATTTCACTTTTTTAAATTATTTACTAATTTTCTTAATTTAAATTATTTCATCCATTATATCCNACTTCCAATTTTTTCAGGAAAATGAGAGGGATTTGAGGGAGATAATTGAATTCCTTCTTGACAAATAAGTGAGGCATTGTTAAAGATGCAATTTTTCACACTGAATAGAATGAAATCAATCTCGAGACAATCGGACCAGTAGTTTAAAAGTTATAAGTGTTTTATGTACAAAAAGTACAGTTTTATGTATAAAAAATTTTACTATAATTATACGCATTACGTTAATATCCTCATACTATCTGGACATGCAAATTTTACGATGTTATTTTTTACTCTAAATTAAATGTAATCAATCCCAAGACCATCGGACTACTAGTGTGAAATCTTTCAATGTTTTCTTTATAAAAAGTGCAACTCAAAAATAGTACTTTTATATTAAAAACTCCATTTCAACTTTTAAAATATAATCCCTTTTCTTTCATATTTCGCCTCATTTCATTAAGTGAGAAAAAACGTAAAAGGAAATGATACCTCACTTGTCTGTATAGCAATAATTGATATAGATGCGTAATTGAGAGCAAGTTGAACACAAAACCCTTATAACTTCCTAACTACATATTTACCTTACCGATTCCTATTTTCTACCGATTCCTATTTTCAATTCAACATGGAAAACTGTGTAAAGAAATATACCTTGCCTGTTCAGATAGTCTCTGGATAACAATGTAAAGTGTGTACCTAAACCTCATTCGATTTAGCGTGCGTGGAAGAAAAAAATGTTGGAAACAGTGATTTACTTGTTTAAATAGCAATGTCAGATACGTTAACAGATAAAAGTATAAAATTGTATGTATACTTTTTGCATATAAACTCGTATAATTTCTAAACTATTAGTCCAACAATCTCCGGATTGGCCTCTGTAATGATTGATTGATCACTGAAAGACGAGTTGATCACGTGTCTAATTAAATAGTTAAAGAAGTATGAGAGTAGAAAGTATATTTAATCGTAGGTGACCAAAAACTTGAATGCAGTTTCAAGTTTTTAGGTTTCAGATATTTGGTTGAGTAGTTTCTAGAGCTTGGAGTTTGAAATTCTCAAAACTTATAATTTTCATAATCTCAAATTTAATTCAAATTCGAAAATTTTAAACTAAAAAATATGTTAAATATTTTATGGTAACCACAGCTGCGTCATTTGTCTTTAATTACACTTTTTTTATTAATTACAAATCATTCACGATTTGTATTTTAATTTACTCCAGATTGTACTATTTTGACCCCACTCATCGTAACAGAACTCTAGAATGCTTTTAAATACCATTTTTTTTTTAAAAAAAGATTTTCATAGTAATAGTTACTCTTTTACGTAATATCACGATTATTACTATTACGCCAAAGATGCATAATACAGATATAGATTTTATTCTAAATACTAACACATCTGTTTCTTACAATCGATCTGTTTTATTTATATTTTTCCTAATCACTGTAAGCTATGTTATATTTAAGATCTTCGATTTGTCTTAAAAAGTTTGTATTTTTATTGCTCTCATTCTAATAATGACTTATTCTTCCTTCCTTTCTTTCTTTACTTTTAAATATCTTTATCGAACGTATGGTATAGGCCCCAAATGATATTCGTGGCTGAAAAATGTCTACTTTTACTTTAAGAATCACATACCAGTATTGGAAATCGTTACTAATGTACTATAAAGTTTACTTTTCAAAGGCAACTAAGCTGGGCATTTAAAAGTTGGCAGTTGTCCCAGTTGCTTTATATACGCAATATTCATAGCAGAAAGAAGAGCAGATATTTATTGATTAGGAAGGAATGGTTATTAGTTAATGCATCAAGATTTATCTAAAGAAAAATCTTTTGTTGAAAAAAAAAGTGATTGTAAGGAAATTTTGAAGTAATAAAAGATTTATCTAATAGCTGTGTCAAAATTTATTAATGCTAGTATTTTATTTTCTGAACAGCTGACTCAATTTTGAGTTTACGATTGCAATGGGATTCTAACCCATGATTCGTGAACCTCTGAGGATATCTTGCGTCAACGCTATGGTCGAGGCGAGCCTAGAGCATAATTCGTATCAGCCAGCCACCGCTGGGATTCGAACCTGGGTTTACCTAAATGGGGGGCGAGCGCTCTATCACTTGACCTACCACAGCTTTGGTTAAAGTAATTTATTTTCATTTTATGACCGGCGTTGCAGCAGACACAATTCTGAGTTTACGACTATTAATGTTCAACTCCGTAGCCTTGTAATTTTGAACCCACCCCAGAAGACAAGGGAACTCCAGAATCAAGCATTGAACAAAAATGCCCTCATGGAGGACTCTTTGATGGAAACCTCCCGAAGTCAACTCGACGACAGGGTGACTGTAACTGTAATCTGTCACTGAGGATATCACGTCAGTACTGTGGTCGGTGCGAGCCGGGAGAGGAATTATAATTAACCAACCACCGCTACGATTCGAACCTGGGGCACCTCATTGGAAGGCGAATGCTCATTCCCCGAGCCACTGAGGCTCTAGTTTAAGTATTCGTCACCCTTTTATTATTAATTTTTTTAATAGTTTTTTCAATAATATAATTAATTAGCCACCTGCACCAACTAGCTGGTCCGCATCAGGGCCTGATTATTGCATAGGGCCCACACTTTCTGGGGGCCTCAAAAATTATTAAAAAGTCCACAATATTACTTTTCTTTTAAAATACTGAAATAAACAGTTTTTCTCAAAAAGGCATTTTTTTATTTCAAATTTTATTTACATTGTGATAAATCAAACTCGTGTAAACATTGCACTAATCAAATTCAAAAGGGGCCGAGCGGTATCGCCGGTCCAAACGCTCTGTTAAGCGTGGAGGTAGCGGGTTCGAATCCCGCCGTAACCCTGGATGTATTCTTTGTGATGTCTTTCTCTGAATTGTTCTATCTGTATTTTCTACTTGACAATGACTTATAAGCCTATATTGAGCACACAAGTCAGCAAATGTATGTAATCTCAATAAATCAATCAAATTCAAAAGTATAGCTGAATTTTAATGGGTGCAATTTTTACTCCAACGGATTAAGCAAATGCAACGAGAATGCATTTTCGCAATGTCTATTATAAATGATTAGTGTCAACAAGAACTAAAAGCTTATTTGTTTTCAACATGCATTTCGTTGATCGTGGAGACCGCCTCGTTTATTTATTTGAAAATACTTTTTGGATTATAAAGTAGAAACAGCGCATAAAGCAGATCTAATACAGTTAAAATAGGCAGTCATCTGTTTCTGTACCATAAAAAGTATTTTATGTACCATCGATCGAGACACAGAATGTAGAGTTTTACAAATTACTTTTATTTTATTTTAAACACTTCTTGAATAATTAGGTACGTTCAACGTATAAAGCTGAAATAATATATTTAAAATAGACCGGCAGTCGTTTCCGTACTGTAAAAAGTACAGAAATGGCTTCTTTCAAAAATATTGTCGGTTTGGACATTAATTCTTATATTGCTTAACGATGCTAACAAAGGGTACATTTTTTAGCGACCGGGAATCGAGATATCTTCGAATATACACGTGATGCGTGATACTTTATGGTGTTTATATTTTTGGGTGGCGCAGTTGGTTTGTCATCGGCCTTCTGAGCCCAAGTCTGCTGGTTCGATTCCCGGCCCAGACACCGGATTTTCGGGATGCAGAAAATCCTCAGCGGCCATGTCGAATGATTATGCGGCATGTAAAAGATCCCTGGAGTGCCTTATTGGCTCTTGGCATTTCCGGCAAAATTAAATTCCTAGTGCACTTTAGCATCCAAATAGAGTCTCGGTGCTGCCATCTAGTGTGGCAGAAACTAGACGTCCAAATTAACATGACCAACGGTATCTCACCCATTGTGGTGGTCCTGAAAGAGTGGATACCACTTCTGGAGAACGCACTAGGTCTGCTCATGTGTGCGCACTTGTGCAGCTCATTGGAAATAAAAAAATATATTTATTTTTGATGTGACCTATGGCAGTGGTCCCGGTTTTTTTTTTCAGTTGACGATGTCATTCTGAATCTGTTCTTAATGTTCCACTAGATTGTATATTTGTATTTTGAGGAAACTACATTCTTTCAGGCACCTAGAGCCGCGATCCTGACGGAGGATCCAAACGATAATTTTTTTAACCAGTAATAATTATATTCATATCCAATCATCAATCCATAATCTTTGCGGTTAAAGTAATAAATCCTGTCATAATTAATACTAACAGATCAATATTAATAACAACAGCTTCTTTTGGTCAAAGTGAGAAATATCGCAAATTATTCACTATAACCGGTTATTATTAATAATAAACAATGAAGTTTGGTCAATGTGATTTAACGGTTTATATAGCATTGGGACATGGGTGTACCTCTTTGTATATGTGTTACGGTTAAAGTGATAAATCCGGTTATTATGAATACTTACCGGACAAAATTAATAATAACCGCTTCTTTTGGTCCAAGTGAAGAATAAAAATTTGAGATTTTCGTATCGTGATCTGTGGTAGAATACTAGCCCAACTTCCGGACAACGGCCCACTAGAAACTATGAAGAAGAAAAAAAATTACAGTAAGGGAAAACTCGGAAAAGGGATAGTTAAAAACAAAAAAAAAAGAATCCTTGATCTTGAGTTGAAATTTTCCCGAGGAATAAAAAACTACGTAAACTAAAAATTTTATTTACGCAAATTGATACAAATATAATTTTTTGAAAAGAAACTTTTTTTTTATATTGGAGTATTTTTCCACACAAAAAAATTTAATAATAAAGGCTTTCTAGAAAAAAAAATGGAATTTCGTGTTTTCAATTAGGATTGCAATGAAGAATATCTATTTTTTTTTTATCAATTCCATTTGTTATCAGTCCTCAACAAGAAAAGAATATTTCATATTTTTTATTCTTGTAAATCGTTTTAACAATTCGTCGAAGAAATGGAAATGCAAATCTATATCAAACTAAAAAAACAATAAACGCTATCAAATATAAATCAACGTTTAAAAGATAAGCTGAAAATCTGTGTAATGATTCAAATGCTTAAGCCCTCGTTTTTTTTTCTTCTTTTTTTTAAAATTTCATGAGTCATAAAAGTTTTGCCTAAAAAGAAAGTGATTAGTTTGATCACTAGGAAAATATGCTCACAAAACTTAATCAGCTTAAAATCTTAAAAGAGAAAAGAAAAAAAAATCAAAACAAAATAGCATGAAAAAACTTATAAGTCTACATCAAACTATCACGAGTTATTGAATTTTTAGTTGTTTCATTTTCTTAAATTGATATGAGGTGGCACTCATGGACTCCGGCTTTTTGCTATTAAAGTTATAACTAATTCTTCTTCTTCTACGGCTCTACAGCCCACTATAGGTCTTGTCTTGCTTAACACTATTGTTTCGAACTTTTTTGTTCTTAGCCTAGGAATTTCAGTTGGTAATTTTTATTATGGTTATATCTTTTATTACATCATCATCTACACATCTCTTTTTGGGTCTAGAGTTCATGGGCTTTTAATTTAGGATTTTAGGTAACTAATGCTAATATTGTTAAAAAGTAGAGCAGGCCTAACGTTACCATGCCATGATAAATTGAATGAGTGCTCTACTTTAAAAAGGGGAATGAAATTTTTTAAATTCTTTGAATCTTAATAATTTAAGAGAAGTAAATATAATGTATTTCTGATTTATTAATTTAGATAGTAATTTTTAGCTAATAAAGTGTATGTTTAATGATGAAATTTGGCTGTAATAAAATTATTTATTATAAATTAGAGGGTTGTTTATTACATATTACCTTTCAATTATTTATAAAGAGTGAGAGATTCAAATTCAGAGTCTGTGGTACTATTAATTTTTTTGTTTATTAAATATCTACCTATAATACGGTAGCCAGCTATTTTGAGGCGTGTATTGATGTTACTACGCAGATTTATTTCCTGTTTGGTACTGCTTTTCTTTCGTTACAACCGTAAATTTCACCCCCAAAATAAAAATTAATGAGCAATCTGAAATATTGTAAAATGTGTTTTTTTTTAAATAAAACTTTTTAAAAAAGTGCAGTGAAAAATAAAATATAATTTTTCTGAAACCTAAAACGAAAAGTATAGGGCGAACTTCCGAAAGACGTAGTGAGGAATGTTTGGTAATGATAATTTTTTTATTTCACTGGTAATAAACTAAAAAACCTTAATGCAATTTTTTTTTTAAATAATTTATTTTCTTCCTTTCAGTTTTACGTCTGTATCGAAAGTAGTTGAAGATTCGGATGATGATGAAATGACGTTTACTTTTCCTTGCATCATTCAGAAAACAATTTTAATTTGCATTTTCATCAGGCACAGTGCTCCGATTAAATTTTCTGCTTTTTACTTAGTTGTTAAGTGGTCAAACTTTAAATTGATGATGAATTCTATTTGGCTATAATATGGCAATAAATTATGCTTGTAACTGTCAAGAAATGAATGCAGCTTGCATAATCTCCAAACACAGGGTTTTAAATGAGATTTTAGTGCTCAGAAATTCGTCGAAATTTCGATAACAAGATTCTTCGATTGCAGTACTAAACTATCACTAAAACAAGTTTTTTAAAAAAGCACTATAAAAATATACAGCAACATAAGATTCAAGATTTTATTTGATATTTGTAGCAAACTGGTATTTCATGACTATTATATTATAATTTATATAAAATATATCACAAGCTAGCATTTCTCATATACTCTATCTTTAGGTTGGAATCAACCTTGAATACATAAGTAAAAAAAAAAAAAAAAAAATTGTTTACCAACAAAGACACGAGATAAAGTGATAATCCTGAAACAATAAACAAATGAAATTAGAGCTAGAAATTTACTTTTGGCCCTTGAGCTTTAGAACTACGAAACAATATTCTTGAACCCGTTTGAGTAATTACTTCTGTCGCCGTTTACTAAGCTACTCTTCTATTAAAGCTAAGTAATTAAATGTTCCGTGGAGTGAAAATAGATCGCCAATGACCATTATTTCTACTTTAATATCTTAAATAGAAAAGTTCAATTACGTGTACAAAAAGTTTAGGCAGAGAAACATAAAGTTANAAAAAATTATAAAAAATAATAAAAATTAGAAAAATTTAACAAAAAATTTAAAAAATGCTTTAAAATGCAAAATACGCCCCAAAATTTTAAAGAAAATGCCCTATAAATCTCAAAAAATGCTCTAAAGGACAAAGAATGTCCAAAAATGCAAAAAAATGCAAATGTCATCAAAATCCGGGCCTTAGTAATGATAATTTTTTATTTCACTGGTAATAAACTACTTGAAAGCCGTAATTTTAATTTTTTTTAAATTATTTATTTTCTTCCTTTCAGTTTTACGTCTGTATCGAAAGTAGTTGAAGATTCGGATGATGATGAAATGACGTTTACTTTTCCTAGCATCATTCAGAAAACAATTTTAATTTGCATTTTCATCAGGCGCAGTGCTCCGATTAAATTTTCTGCTTTCTACTTAGTTCTTAAATGGTCGAACTTTAAATTGGTGATGAATTCTATTTGGCGATAATATGACAATAAATTATTCTTATAACTGTGAAGAAACGAATGAAACTTGTATAATCTCCAGACACAGGGTTTTAAATGAAATTTTAGGGCTCTAGCTGATCAGAAATTCGTCAAAATTTCGATAGCAAGATTCTTCGATCGCAGTACTAAACTATCACTAAAACAAGTTTTAAAAAAAAGCACTATAAAAATACATAGCAGCATAAGGTTCAAGATTTTATTTTATATTTGTAGCAAACTGGTATTTCATGACTATTATATTATAATTTAAATAAAATATATCACAAGCTAGCATTTCTCATTTACTCTATCTTTAGGTTGGAATCAACCTTGAATACATAAGTAAAAAAAAAAAATTGTTTACCAACAAAGACACGAGATAAAGTGATAATCCTGAAACAATAAACAAATGAAATTAGAGCTAGAAATTTTCTTTTGGCCCTTGAGCTTTAGAACTACGAAACAATATTCTTGAACCCGTTTGAGTAATTACTTCTGTCGCCGTTTACTAAGCTACTCTTCTATTAAAGCTAAGTAATTAAATGTTCCGTGGAGTGAAAATAGATCGCCAATGACCATTATTTCTACTTTAATATCTTAAATAGAAAAGTTCAATTACGTGTACAAAAAGTTTAGGCAGAAATGCTAAAGTTAACTTTCTTTTCTGCTTAGAAGGGAGAGATTTTGATGTCTGGTTATGCTTTTGAAGAATTCTCTGTTGGCATTAAGTATTTATGCTTCATCGATTGTTTATTCATCTTACAATCAATTTGTTTCTCTGAATATGAAAGATCAGTTTGAAACTACGTTTTATGTGAAATTAGATATTCGTTTATTGTCAAATAGATATCAATAAAGAAATTAATGCAAAAATATTTTTATGGCCAAATAATTTAATAGGATTCGTGACCATTTTATATTATACTGCTTCGTTGCCATTCAAGGAATGCAGATTTAAAATATGAAATTTCTTCCTACATATGTAACCTCTCTTTTTTAAAATAGCAGTACTAAATAAAAATAAGGGAAAAAGAATATACAATTTATAGGATACGTGCGACCCTATATTAGTTTTCCTGTGGCCAACCATTTAGTTCCTTTACCATTCAAAGAACATATTCAAGAAACAACTCTTCTAAAACTTCATTTTTTTAACAATTATTTACTACTAAGAAAATGGCGCCTGAATCTGCCAATTATTCTAATGGAACTAAATGAAAACTTAATAAATAAATGCCTGGTATTTTCAGGCTCCCGCTAGAGGGCGTACTCAAGCGTTGCGATCGCGAACAAATGTTCGCTGTTTTTTGCAATTATATTCGAAACCTAACATTTTCGTAACTTTTAAAAGGTGAGAGTTATAATAACATATCATAACAGAAATGTTTTTACATATTCTTGATAAAATTTTTGTGAAATATAGATGCAGAGGAATTAAAATTATCTTGGGATTAATGGAATAAGTCTGCGCCAAAGGCAAACAGACATTAAGTATTCTAAGCAAGCTGATCAAATGATGTTTTAAACCGAGTCTTTTAAAAAATAAGCTGGCTACCTCGAAGTCGTGGAGTCCGTCTTTACCTAAAGTATTTTTTTTATTTTTAACTGTAGCTCGTGTTTGCTATGTAGTCGTGGCAGCTATTGCAAGTTTTTCCTCTTAAAAAATCAATGCAAAAATTCTTATGTTTTTTAACTCCTTTCATTTTGGAGACCAAAATTTAAGAGATTACTTTAAGGAAGGAAGGCAATTTATTCATATTCTTTTATATATATGTAATATGAAAACGATGATAAATGTTGTTAACTTCAGAAAAATGAAATGAAATAAAAATAGTTTACTTTTTCAAGTGAATTGAAAGAAAGAAAATTCAAACGAAAAACTTTCTGTGCATACTACTTAGAAAAAAAATTTAGATACTGATTTAAGTCTATTGCAAAAGTGATGTATCCCACGTTTTAAGAATTCAATAGGTATGAAAAAAAACAAAAAAAAAAACAGTGTTTAGAAACCACTTTTCAAGTTAACTGGAAAAACACGAAGCTAATTTTATTTTGAACACACTTAAAAAGAAAAAAATCTTTTGATGCCTTACTTTCGGAAATATGAGAAAAATTTAGATGATGCTAGAATCCTATTGCAAAAGTGGTATACTCTAGGTTTTAAGAATATATTAGGTTACTTTCGGAAATGTGAGAAAAATTTAGATGATGCTAGAATCCTATTGCAAAAGTGATATACTCTCTAGGTTTTAAGAATATATTAGGTTACTTTCGGAAATATAAGAAAAATTTAGATGATGCTAGAATCCTATTGCAAAAATGATATACTCTAGGTTTTAAGAATACATTTGGTTACTTTCGGAAATATGAGAAAAATTTAGATGATGATAGAATCCTATTACAAAAGTGATATACTCTAGATTTTAAGAATATATTAGGTTACTTTCGGAAATATGAGAAAAATTTAGATGATGCTAGAATCCTATTGCAAAAGTGATACACTCTAGGTTTTAAGAATATATTAGGTTAGTTTCGGAAATATGAGAAAAATTTAGATGATGATAGAATCCTATTACAAAAGTTATATACTCTAGATTTTAAGAATATATTGGGTATGAAAAACAAAGTGTTTAAAAATCACTTTTCAAGTAGAAAGAAGAAACTAATTTTATTTTTGACTCGCTTCAAACGAAAAACTTTTTGCACATAACTTTCGAAAATGAAGTAACATTTTAAATGATGATCGAAGTCTATTAACCAAACACGAAGTTTTAGAAAATACATTATCTATTTTAATTTAACATCATATTCCCTGTGTGTGTTTGACGTTTTTCATCAATAAAACCTGTGTAAACCTCATATATTTCTCATAAAATACTTCACGATGAGATTTTATGCCTTTAATACAATCTTTTTCATTCGGACAAATCACGATTCGATATAGATAAAACCGTTATACACATTTTACAACATTGACCTTGCCCTTGTCCTCCAACAATCTATCAATAAAGTAAATAATTTTGTTATAAATAGATTTATAGCATTACACAAAATTTTAAATTATATTTATTTGTAAAATTTTTTTAGAAAACTGTGAGAATCCTGTAACATTATTTTTGTTCTTAGATATCTAAGATAACCAATAAAAAACATGAACATTTTTCGTGAAATTTAGCATTAATCCCATAACTGAATAAATGCCAAATATTTTTATTATTGATTATCTATATGTGCACGTGTAACATATTTTATTATAAGTAATAAGGATAATAATGGGAATCTATCAAAAAATTTTGCAATATGCAAAAGTTTAAATAATATTTTTTTTTTATTAAATAACCATAAATGTCTTTATTTCTAACGTCAAATGATAATAAATTTTACTCTTTCTTTGTCATTATTTCCTTTTTATATTTAAATTTTTTAAAATAAATTAGCCTTTTTTTTTAATTAGACATATTCTACATTATTATACAAAGATAGTAATGGGAATCTATCAAATCTTGCGCATTTTGCAAAAGTTTAAAAATTGAATATTTTTTTTAATTCTTTTTTGGAATATTACCACAAATGTCGTTATTTATTTCTAACGCCAAACAATAATAAAAATTTTTACTCTTTCTTTGTCGTTATTACCTTTTTTTATTTAATTTTTTAAAGAATAATCTAGCCTTTCTTTAATTTGACATATTTCACACTAATGTACAAAGATAGTAATGGGAATCTATCAAAGCTTTCAAATTTTGCAAAAGTTTAAAAAATGTATATTTTTTAAAAATTTTCTTAGTATATAACCACAAAAGTCTTTATTTTTAACGTCAAACGATTATGATGAAACATTCTACTTTTTCTTTCTTATTCCACTCGTCTATATTTCTTTTTTTTAATTAATATTTTTAAAACAAATTAGCCATTGTTTTAATTAAACATATTTAACATTATATATTATATTTCATTATTATACAAAGTTGGGAAAGATGGAAATCTATTAAAAACGGTACATTTTGCTAAAGTTTAAAAAATGAATTTTTTTTATTAAATAGCCACGAACGTTTTATTTAAAACTGCAAACGATAATGAGAAAAATTCCACTCTTCCTTTGTCTTCATTTCCATTTAATATTTAAATTTTTTAAAACAAATGAGCTTTTTTTAAATTTATTTAAAAACAAAAGGGAGATAAATATGAAAAAATTTCGAATTGTTTCAAATTAAACAAGTGTTTAAATTCAAAATTAATTAAATTCTTTCGGTATTTGTTACTTCAAAAAAAAAAAAAAAAAAAAATAGGATGCAATTGTGCGAGATGCACATGTTTTTTGCCAGCTCAAATTACATATATTTCTTTTTAATTTATATGAAAACTTAATAATTACCGACAAAAATTGGAACTCAAAAATCATGGATCTCGATTGTTTCCGAAGCACAATTTTTAAAACCGTGGAAGAAGCAAATGTGTTTTTGTCCTACGCATAAAAGTTTCGAAAATGAATCGTGCAAGTTTTGAAATCAAACTCTTGAACTAAAGTAACTCTTATTTAATTTGTTTTTCAATAACAAATTAAAAAAATTTAAAAATAATGTAAATGAGCTAAATGAAAAAAAAAAAATAATAATAATTTTATTTTTGTCAGACCTAACACAAAACACGCAGTAGAAATCTTCAACAGTGATAGGAATTAATTGCGAAAAATATACCTCCTGAAAATTTCATTTTGTGTGTGAACAATAGAATTATTTTTCTTTCCTTTTTATAACACTTAAGAAACGATAGCTTTTAAAACTTTTATATTATTTTACTATTTTCTTCTTCAGTTTGTAAATGTCGAAAAGTGGTAAAAATTTCGAAAAACCATAGAGGTCAGAAAATGAATGAAATTTGTGACGCCATCTAGCACAAATCCCCAGTTAAAAATTTGAGTGCTCTAGCCAGTAGGAAAGTGGTCGCAATTTCGATTGACGATAAATTTCCTTTAGCGATTATATTGAGATCAACACTGCTTGTGACAGTCAGTAAAGTATTGAAACTTGCATTGTTCTTAGACAGAGAGCTTTAGTAGAAATTTAAGTGTTCTAGCTAATGGGGAAGTGATAGAGATTTTTATTGCAAGTGAGAAATCACACAGTTGCGTCGATTTCTGTAAATGATAATAGAGGTAACGATTGTGCAAAAGCAAACAAAGATAAGTAATAAGCTTAAACTGTCAACAAACGAAAATAAACGTAGACTTCGTATTATTATTCATTCCGTGGTTTTTTATAATCAGAGTTAATTCAGAGAAGACACCTACCTCGCAACGTGATAGATAGTTTCATTGAAAAGAATTCTTTTTTTCAGCTGATTCATTGAAACATATTTCGGATATAATGTCACGGATTTAGGTAGTGTTGACTCAATCTTTTTTTTTTTATCTGATTTTTACTTCTTTTTTCAAAGGTGGAAAATAGAGACTGATTACTTCTAGAAATATGTTTCTAGAAAATTGCTAAAAGATAATTTTTTTTTTCAATTTTCAAGCATCATTTAACATGTTTTAGCGCCTGAATTTGATGTGTTTAATTGTTTATTACATAGGTTCCTGTCTATCTATCAATCTATCTATGTATATATATTTAAATAAGAATTCGCTTTTTTGCGTAAATACTTCAAAAAAACTATAGTGATTGAAAAACTATATTGCTTAATTAAAACAAAGATAAAACTTTACATTATTATTTTACAACGTTTATGTCAACGAGATCCGTGTCTGTAAGGGTGGTATTTTACAATCGAAATTTAAACTTTTTTTTCAAATTAGGTAGAGTACTCTACAGGGCCGGATCACCCGTAGGCCAGACTAGGCCATGGCCTGGGACCCCCAATGAATAGGGGCCCCCTTAAAATGGATTTTTTTGAAAATAAATTTTAAAAAATTAAGAAAAACAATGATTTTTTAAATTTTTCAAAATGTTATGATTATTTTTTAGTTCTAATTTAATAAAATAAAGTAAAATTTAATTTATTATTATTTATTTTCATTTTAAATAT
This sequence comes from Parasteatoda tepidariorum, assembly GCF_043381705.1. Lineage (NCBI taxonomy): Eukaryota > Metazoa > Arthropoda > Arachnida > Araneae > Theridiidae > Parasteatoda > Parasteatoda tepidariorum. Next base: position 42,311,213 of record NC_092207.1, on the reverse strand, counting down.
TCTTTTTTAAATGAAAAGATATATAAATACTTTTATATTTCAATAAATAAATAATATACGAGAAAAAATTTAATCTAAGGGCCCCAAAAATTTAAATGGCCTAGGGCCCCGCTTACGCTTAATCCGGCCCTGGTACTCTATGCGTGATAACAATTCTAGTTACAACGATTTCCAACCGCTACAAGTAAAATTTATCGCCACAAGGAGTTTATCGTTAAAATTTTCGCGACTTTCCGAATAGCTAGCGCCTTATATCTTAACCATAGCTTTGTGCTGGTTAACAATGCTAACTTTTATCGTTTCGAGGTCGCATTAAGAAGAATTAATCACCCTGTTATAACCAAAAGGAATTAATCGCAAGACTAATTTTAATTTTGACGAGAGTGCTTAAATTAGGCGCTATGCACAGATCAAGCAGCGAAGCTCTGTGACAGATTGCCAATACAGGTTACAATTATTTCTAATATGTTGAAAACAAAACATAACAAATTTGATCATTATTCGCCGTAAAGTAATTGAAAGACACGAAACTGAAAAGAAATAAATGATGAAATAAAGTTTAAAAAGATTAAACTGCATTTTTGCGAATGGCGAGAAAAAAGGAAAGATTTGACTTTACGACCAATGGTTTGCACACTACATGCTAAAAAAAGTGTTTTTCATAGGGTTTGATAAATGTTTTATAATATGAGTGATTTGTTTGCTTGAAGCTCTAACCTAGTGGTTACCAACTGGAGGCCCGTGAACCAAAATATGTTAGTAGTCATTTTTTGAGGACAATTTTCGGAAAAAATTTATATGGGTTTAAAATACTTCTAAGTTTTATATCTTAATAATTTGATATCTGTTGCACATTAATTGCTTAATACATAGGTGCGCATTAAAGTTATTGCAGTCAGAATTATTTAATATGCAATTAAATATTTTTGAAAATCTACTTCTTATTTTAATTTGTAATTCAATACTTTGGTTTTGTACAGCTTGATAAAAATCTGACAGTAATATTTAATGTACCTTCAAACATAAAAGAGTCCTATATAAAATTTCGACAAAGTTGTGGCCCGCCATTTGACTGGTGTTTTTAATTGCGGCCCCCGGCCTCATATAAGTTGGAAACCCCTGCTCTAATCAATCAAAAAATCTTTTTACGACGCATTTTTATGAATTAATTATCTTCTTCTTATGCTAGGTTTTTACTAGTAAAATCAAGACAATAATTTCGTAAAATATGGTGATGACGTCAGCGAATTCTTATTTTAAAAAGTATATGAAACCACTTGTTTCTTATACTGATGCTTACGTTTTTAATGAGCGTTTCTGTAAACTTAATTAATAAGAACTCAATAAGAATAAATAAAATAATATTTAACTTAATTATGAAGCCATAGGAAATAGCAAATTTTTTAGAGAGTTTGAACTTCTAACATACAAATAAATTACTTTGTTCAATAAATTTGTACAATCTTTATCATTTCTAACACATTACAATAATAATATAATATACAGAACATCGTTCATTATTGCAATTTTAAATTGTTTCGTTAACAGTATTTCTGTAGATCACTTAATAGTTCATCCAAAGAAAGATACGTTGCAGGTTGCAACACATTGTGATACACGTGACTTGGCGAAAAAAATTTGGCGGATTTTTCGACTCCTTCTGCACCACTAAACCTACACTAATTGACCTTTTCATTTCCGTTTAACTTTATACTTCATTCATTATTGTTGCTAATTCCAAAACTTTTTAATGTTTTTTCTTTTTTTCAATTTCTAATAACGAAATGGAAAGAAAATTTCATTATTCATAACGATTTTCTACAGTAGCTTTAAAAATACTTTTGAAAAGATTATAGTAATCTATTTTTCGTTTCACACGCAAAGTTTGCGAAAAATATATTTTGTTTAGTTGTTTACAATCCGTCTGTTTATTCACACTTCATGATGGTTAACATAAAATCAATAGTATATAAATGAAGTTTTTTTCCATGGAATTCAACCAATAATTTTTTTCTCCCTTTAAACAACTTTGATAGGGTAAAAAAAACGATTATCGGGAATATTATAATCAGTTGAATCATAAAAGTGTTAAGTAAATATTCTAAAAATCTCATTTTTACAGATAATGGAAATACTTGAAATTGAACTATAAAGTAATGTTTATGTAAATAATTTATTTTCAACTATTTTTAACCACTTTTTAATGTATTATTAGTTTTTTAAATAGTTTTTGTAAATTTATTTTTAATTATAATTGAACAATTAAAAGATCTAGCAGGTTTTGGTTAAATGTAACTAAGGATTTTCGTTGAAGTGGTTCCATTTAGTAATTTATGTAATACTGAATGAGCACTCTAATAATAATGAAACTTGTTTGTTTACTTTGTTTTAAATAATTTGAATATTTTAGTGAAAAATAAGAATGGATGCCTGATAATAAAAGCTTCGGAATTTAAAAAAAAAAAATGATTGCCTTGTAAGTGAAGAACTGGCTCTCTAATTGGTTGCTTCAGAGTAAACAACTAGTTCATAATATCTTTAATAATAATAACAAAAAGAGAGAAATTTGAAATTTTTGACAAAATTAGCATTTGTGAAGTAAAAATTTTAGAAAAAGTCCTTATTTATCCTTTCAAATCGCTATTTTGTTTGATTACTTGCGTTAAATGACCGATTTATATCGAATTTAGAACATTTAGCGCTTAACTGCGTAAATTTATCTTCTAGGTTGGGTTCAAAATTACCCCTGTAATTCAAAATTACGGGGTAAAATAGGCCGCTGTCGGGTTCAAAATTACCCCTGTAATTTTGAACCCGACCTAGAAGATAAGGAAACTCCAAGATTAAGCAAGTTAACAAACTCGCTTTCGTGGAAGACTTTTTAATAGAAATATCCCGTATTTTCGTTACATGAAGAGGAAAACCACAAAAAACTCTCACAATTAGGGCATTCTAACTCAATCATAAAAATAAGCTGAATCATAAAAATGACAAGCTGAATCAGAAAAATTAATTCACGCGTGGTTAAGTTGATCTAGTTGAGTTTATGCTAGTAGTGGATGGCTCAGAGAAGAATGCAAAAACTCTACACTAAATCTAATAATTTTCTTTTAGATGCGAAACTTAAAGTTTTTAATTTAAAATCCAATGTGTTTGTAGCTGCATTTTCAAGAGGTAATTCTTATCATGTTATCTTACATCATTTTAAAATCACTTGTTAAGAATCCCCATACTAAATGCATATTTTATATTATTGTAAAGAATATTGCTTTTACACTCAACTAATTTAATCTACTTATTAATTATTCTATTAATATGAATATAATTTTTACTTCTTTTTTCTCTATAATTATGATTAATTTCATTTAATTATTCATAAATACTTAAGTAAATTTAAAATAAATGAATGAGCTAAAATTTCTTTTCATGTGAGCTCATGTATTTACAAATGAATATAGCGAGAAATATTAATAAAATTAAATGCACATACATCATACAGAAACAGAGAAAATAAAATTAATTTTTTAAAATGGATTTTGTTTCAATTTAATTTATTTTTATTTTAGAATTTGGATAAATAAAAAATAGCACACATAAATTTTTTTTTATTGATACAAATTGTTTTTCTGCAGCTTAAGATTTCTAATTCTAGAAAAATAATAGTAAAAAAAATATTACGCTATTCTTTCATTTTCATTTACTAATAAAAATTTCATTAAAAGGTGCACACCGGATTAAAAATAATCGAAGAAATATTTATTTTTTTTAATCAATAATCTGATTCAACTTTAAAAAATGATGTAAAAAAACTCATGATATCGCGCGAAAACTTCCAGGAAAAATAGGCAACATAGAATAAAGATTAGTTTCTTATCTCGCCAAAAGTAACCTATTCCGCCAAGAGTCAATAACGAAACTTTCTAAATTGCCGCTAGGTTACTGTTTCCTTTTACCATCGGGAATCGCATCTGTCAAAGTTATTTCACTGTTTAGTCAGCGTTGGTTCTGTTTTTAGCACGTGTGTTCGGCGTGCGTTCTATTGTCATAATAGATTGTGACCGTCTGTCAATCAGTAAACATAGAATAAGATTTATTTACATCGTTTTATTCCATGATATCCTTGTGGTATTGTCCGTGGTGGGATCTTAGAGAAAGAGAATGAAATCGTGGATGTTAGCTGTGATTGTAGCATGCAATGTGCAATTAGTACACATATCTAAAAGTTCTCAGTAAGTTAATAAATATATATTTTTTTCATAAATTAATTATAATTATTGTGACCGTATTTCGATTTTATATATTTCTTTTGTTTGTTTTTTAAAAAAAATTTACGGGTATTGACCTATTTAATGGGTGTTTACAAAAATGAGAAAGATGTTTTATTTTTACAGAAAATTAATTACTGATAAAAATTATAGCTCTGTTTTACAGAAATTACTTGAAAAAAAAAATATAGCTCTGATTTTAGTAAATTAATCTGAATCAGAAATATATATCTCTGTTTTACAGAAATTTAATTAGAATAAAAAAAATACATATGTTTTACGGAAAATTAATTGCAATCATGAAAATATCTCTGCATTACAGAAAATTATTAGAATAAAAAATACATCTCTGTTTTACAGAAAATTAATTAGATTATAAAATATATCTGTTATGCAGAAAATGAATAAGAATAAGAATATCTATATAGATAGATCTCTATTAATAGAACAATCCCTATTATTTAAAAAAAATTATTTTTGAAAAGTTATGAGTTGGATATTGTTTGAACCAAAATTTTCTATTTTTTTAATGAATTTTTTTAAGGCGTATTGAATTTACACCTGCTATATTTTTTACACGTTCAACTTTTTTATTACTGTAGAGTATATCATTATTAGTTTCATAAAGTAATACCTGGTATTTATAATTCTTAAAAAAATAAATTATAATTTTGATTATGCTATTCTTAACAATAATATTTAAGTTATCGTGGTTTTGAAATATATCATGAAATTTCATCGAGTTAGGGCTGTGTAGTTGTATCGTAAAAATAAAAATTGAAACAAATGTTATTACATTAACTTTCACCATTTAGTAATATTTTCATTCTCTTAAATTAAAATTTAAGATACATTAAAACTAAACTAAGAATTTAATTTAATTTCAAATATGACAAACATCGACTAGTGACATTATGGATAATTTGAAATTATATTAGAGTATTCTTTTCAATATATTTACATATTTTAATCACCACGCACTTTTGTATTTTGTATTTGAGTAAGAAAAAAAATAATTATATTAAATATATATTATATCAGTAAAAATGACTGAAATTATTTTGAGCTATATTAATTTATTAATGCGTAAGAAAATAAGTTTTATTTTTGATGAAAATATGTTAACTATTTTATCAAAACTTTTAAATTAGTTATAAATTGAAAATAAATAAATGAATAAATGGCAAGTTCAGTAATATTATTTTTCATTCAGTTTCATATTTACATTTAGTTTGTTTACATAGTTTTAATTATATAAATTGGAAGTATTTAGAGATGTATTACTTTGATTCGTATGTGAAGAAATAAGTTTTAAAAAATTACTTACTTTTTATGAAATATTACCATAAAAAATATTATATTATCAGCCTTGTTCCATTATTTATTAATGAAGAAATATTTAGAATAATAATTTTTTTTTGTTGCGCATAATTTTAGATATAGCGCATGAAAATATTTTGAGTATTATTACTTTGATTCCTTAATTGGAAAAAAAATTACTTTAAATGTTTATGAAAACATGCAGAACAAAAATTTTTTTCTTTAGATTCTTGATGACTCTTATTTAAAATGACTTTATAATCTGAATATGATCCTCTCTTTTCTTCAATCGCGCATCATTTTTCTAAGAACGCATCCTTTTATGTTAATCACTTTTTCATAATTTTATGTCCATGAATTTAATTTCGGGACGATAATTATATTTTAATTGTTAAAAATATATCATATGTAGTATAATTTATATGTATAGTTAAATATTTGTTAAAAGTTATAATTATTTTTCGTAAATTCCTTCGTTTTTCTCTCTTTTTCTTTTTATCCTTTTTGTCTTTATTGTGCTAGTGTTCAGTGATTATTCTGTTTTTTCTACCGATGATACCAGGACCTAACAATATCCACACCTACTGTTAAAAAAATTTGTTGTAATATATTTTAATTATTTGGGGGGAGAGGGACTAGTTGTCTCGACCTGCACCGCACCTTTAATTTTGAACTTTGTCGAGTAATATTTTATTAACCCTTACAATGTATCAAGTTTTGATTGATGGATTACACTGGGGGACAAATTTATACAAATGCTTGATCTTGCCTAATTTGTTGAATAATTTAAATAACGTATAGGTGGACAAATTTAATACTGTTCTTTTTGGTATTGAGAAAACAGCTTTCGATTCGGTCTAGAACAGGGGTTTCCAACTTACATGAGGCCGGGGGGCCGCAATTAAAAACACCAGTCAAATGGCGGGCCGCAACTTTCTCAAAAATTTATATAGGACTCTTTTATGTTTGAAGGAATATTAAATATTACTCTCAGACTTTTATCAAGTTGTACAAAACAAAAGTATTGAATTACAAATTAAAATAAGGAGTATATTTTTACCAGAGAAATTAATTTTTTTGCATCGTTGGTATGTTAAATTTCACAGAAACGACGAAATTAGGTTTTTTTAAACGAAAGAAAAGTATTTTAAACCCATATAGATTTTTTTACGAAAATTGTCTGCAAAGAAATGACAACTAATATATTTTAGTTCGTGGGCCACAGAAAAAGGCTTCGCGGGTCGAATGTGGCCAGCAGGCCGCCAGTTGGTAACCACTGGTCTAGAATATAAAAGAAACTACATTATCAATCTAACACTTAATAAGGTCCGTCGTGCATTCAGTCTAAAAGAGTTAAGATACGTAATTATAAATAAAATTTTAAAAATATGCACGCATTGTATGAACTTACAAAGCATGGAAACCTTTCTTCAAAGAGACCATGAGCTTGGTTTAAGAATGATTTAGTGGAATATTTATTTTATTTTATTATATCCGTAGTTGAACAGCCGACTTAATTTTCGGTTTACGACTACTAATGTTCAACTCCGTAGTCTTGTAATTTTGAACCAATCCAGAAGACTAAGAAATTCCTGGATCAGTACCCCCAGAGGTAATGATTTGTTATGGGAAAATGGAGGACTTTACGACTCGTCAGATTTAACGTGCATCAGTCACCATTTACTACACCGGCAGGCGGGGATCGAACCCACGATTAGTGGAATTTTCTCTATTCTCAATCTCTATTTTCGATTGAGAATAGCGTGTCTTGTGAAAGCGACAAAAAATTTTTTCTCTCGTCCTCTCGTCAGGGGATAGAGCTTTCGCCTTCCAATGAGGTGAACCGGGTTCGAATCTCAGCGATGACTGGTTGATACGAATTCCGCATCCGGCTTGCGCCGACCACAGTGCTGACCTGAAATATCCTCAGTGGTAGACGGATCATGGGTTTGAGTCTCCTTGCTGTCAGGCTAACCGTAAGAGGTTCTCGTGGTCTTTCTGTGCATGTAACGCAAATGCGGGTTAGTTCCATCAAAAGGTCCTCAGCGAAGGCAAATTTCTCACAATATTTGATCCAGGAGTACCCTTGTCTTCTGGATTGGGTTCAAAATTACAAGGCTACGTAGTTGAAACATTGGGTCGGCTGCTCAGTGACGGTTATAAAATACAATCGACTTAAGGGAATGGTGTCTGGATGTGGATGATCGGTACTTTTTATTGAACAAAAAAATGAGAATGATATACATTCCATGAAAATTTAAGTTGATATTTTAAATTCAATTTGATGTAAATGTATATAGAAATTATTTTGTGGTAAAAAATTTATTTTACCCAGCAAAATTTTCTTAATTTTTCTTCTGCAAAAATTATTTTTATTTTTTCTACTCAAAAATAATTTGAATTTTGTGTGTTTACCTAAAACTTCATTATTAAATTTGTTTGAAAATCATGTTTTATTCTTCCTAAAATATTTTGCTTTAGCTAACATTCAATTAATAAAAAATTTAATTTCATAACATAAATAATACTATTAGATTTAAAGTTTTAATGTCATCAGTCGTTCTATAAGATGCCTTCTTTAATTGATGGCCGGGCGCTAATTTACAGAATCCAGCAGCCTTTAAACAACTTTCATTTTTTTTTTTTTTTTTTGCAGGGTTCTCTTAGTTGTAGCTGGTTAAAATTATAATACAAGATTTTATTTCTTTTAAAATGATTACCTGAACTAAAAAAAAGTCAAGAATTAAGTTTTTTTTTTCCTCCTTAAAAGTAAAATGCCAAACATGAGAGCGAACTGTTAAATACCGTTGTATTGGAAAATCGCTCCTAGGACTGTCGCCCCCGTCCCTTACCTCTTGGCCCATTTGTATAACTGGTGGGTCTAAAAGACCATAATTTACACTGAATATAATGTTAATCGTATTAAGCCATCAACATTTACGGACACAAATAATGTCAAAAACGAACGACAAGGTTACTTAAACATCGGCTTCCAATTTCTTTTCGGCTACGGAAGCCTGTATGATCAACCTTCTTTTTCGCGGAATCCCTAATTTATAATTCATGAGTTAAATAATAATTGTGAACGTATTAGCCGAAGAAAAATATTTTTAAAACATTTATTATGAAGTATTAAGTTTTATCTTTGTTTAAGCAATCGTCAATAATATCCAGAATAATAATCATCAATAATATTCATCTTGAGTTTATAAATAGTCTTAAAATTACGTTTAATCTGACATTTTGAATTCACAAGTCGACAGCAGCTTTCAGACTAGTTTTAAATATCTTTTTTTAAGGAAACATAAGCCAAAGAAATAAGCTTTTAGGAAAAGAATTAAGAATTTCGTTAAAACGAAAAAGAACTTAATCGATGCTCCTGTATTGTTGAATTTAATTAATTTATTTTGATATGTAAAGTTAGATAAGAAACACAAATCTAATTTTTCACAGTTTATATGACTTTATAATTTGTTACATTCTTTTTTTTTCACTTAATTTACTTAAATAATTTCATAAAAATAACCAAAGAATGAAATAAATAATAAATACAAACAATTATAGGTTTTGAAAATCATTGCTAGTTTAAAAAAAATATCCAAATTCTCGGAGCCCTGTGACCCTTCCCTGGAACCCTAAGGTTCCACTGAACACCTTTCTTGTACCACTAATTTACAACACAACTCAATTTGCCTAACCAGTGAAACTCGAGAATCACTTCGATGAGATGTGTTCTTCATCCGCCGTATTTACCAGATATTGCTTCTTCAGACACTATTTATGTAGTGAGGTTCATTTCCCATGCAAATGTCAAAAATTAACTACGTGGGTTGCAACTAAACAACCAGACTTTTTTCTGTTTTGTTTGGTATCCAAAGAAGCAAACGGGTGGAAGATGGAATTTTATTGATATAGATGGTAAATATTTTGAATAATTCGTTTTTTAATTTAACGACAAACTAATGGCCTTTTTTTTAAACAGAAAAAAAATGACGGAATCCTATCAATACTACTAGAATAACAAAATATAAGTTCGAACTAACTTTAGTGGTCCCATGACTGAAGAAGCCTAAATTTACGAAGAAAAAAGTTGAGATTTAATATTTCCATCTCAATTTCTTATGTTCAATAATTTTGAAATTAAGTTATTTTTACAATTAATTTATTTCAGCAATTATTTTAACTTTACAAGCATTTTATTTTTTAATTCATTTTATTTTTGCAAATATTTTTAATTTTAATAATTAAAAATAATTATCTTTTTTAAGTATTTAATACAGCACGTTTTAAAATGGGATGTAGCGTGCTATTTTTTCCTATTTTTTTGAAGATTCATGTCAAAATAATTATTTTTAGTTAACTCTAACGATGTAAAAAAATTAAATGAAATAAATGAATAAATAAATGAGTAAAAAACAGTAGTATCCTATACTATTTTTATGCAATTATGTACGTTGTAATCACATTGCATATTTGCAATGTACGTTGTAATCACATTGTAACACGCGTAAATTTGCCATTTACTTTTTGAAGATAGATACCAACGTTTATCGAAACCTTTAACTGAAGTTCTATTAAATAATTATCTTTATATCGTTTGTACTTAAAATTTACGAATGTTATCTTATTAACGATTCTAAAAAAAAAGTTGAATCTCGCAAACGATTTAAGCGACCAGGATTTTTTGACCTCAGGTTGCATTAAATTTTGCGCAATTTATTTTTGTTGATTTTACTCGCTATGAAACTTAAATTTATTAGTGGTTACATTAAAGTTCTCGCATTAATATTATATTACAAACTTTTTTTGTTGTTGAAAAATTAAAAATTTTGTATTTGAATGTAGTTTCGCCATTTTTAATTTTGATAATCAAAATTAATTATCTTTTTAAAAACTTAATGCAACACGTTTTAGAATGGAAAGTAGCTTTCCATCTAAGACTTCATTCAGTTTGTTTTTAAAACTTGAATGTAAATCAAATGGTTAAGGTGATTGATTATTGCACAAATGAATCTGAATGCATATCAGATCAGACTTGTAGATCAACAGTTGGAATGTTGAAGATTTAAACCACCAACCTTTGCAAAATGTTTTGTTTATCATTGTCGCATGCGTCCTTGGATCTATATTTAAATTTGAATTTGTGCGTAGCATATAAATTAATTAACTTAGTTAAAATATGTATATTTGTGAAACATTCTTTTTAACAACTGCTTTATTGTGCAAAGGTTGCCTACAACTAAATGATTGTTTCATGAAATTAAAAGTTCTTAAATTTTATGACTTTCTTTCATTTGTAAGCTTTGTGTTTGTTTGTGATTTATTGTTTAAAGACTTTATAAGCAATGCGGTAATTTATCCTTGGGCAATAGGAAGAAAGCTAACAGGCAAATTTGTTATCAGGAGATATAGAAAATTCTAAACAATAGGAAAATTGGTCGGATAATTACGCCGTAATATTCCTGATTTATGTCAGGGAATTCTATTTCAATTTATTGCATAAATATATGCGATTTCAATTTATTGCATAAACTTTACGATGCTTGTTATACATATCCGTGTTACAAAAAAATTATCTGTTAATTTATTTTATAAATATGCGTTTGATTTGCATTTTCAGTGTAACAAAAAAAATTAACAATGAATTAATTTCTTTAAACAAATATGTATCAACATACTAAATTATACAATATACGAATAAAACAACTCTGGTAAAATTATCGTACTGCTTAGTAATGACATTTCTGATTTAAAAAAAAACCCTACATAATTCTGATGATCAAAACCAATATTTTATGGTATTTAAACCATTCATTTGGTAATTCTTCTGTTCATATGGTAACAGTTTACTAGAAATTCTGGTTTTCAAAACTATAGTTCTTAATTACCACACATTCAGTAAAAAATACAAAACTGAAAAGTAAATTTAACTAAATAAATTGCTTTTATGTCATGCTATAAGGTAACATGATAAAATAATCAAATGTTGCCACATATACTAAATTTAATCATACATTTAAAACTATATTTTATTATTAATTTTACCAAAATCATTATCAAATCGCTTCGGTAAAAATTTCCATTCTGGTAGTTTTGACTATACTTTTTTTTCAGTGAAGATGTTTCGTTTTTGAAGGAATTTTGTTCATAGATCCTTATAAAATTTAATCATTAATTCCAATTTTATAAAACAATCTATTATTAAACAAAAATATGAATTTTTTATTTATTACTTTGAATTTATTACTATTCATTAAACAAAAATTAATAAATAAGGGGGATGATTGCTAGTTTCACTATTTTTGAAACATCTAATGTGTGCAAATCTGACTCCCAAATATTTTTTTTATTTCAATTAAGCTGAGTAAGTTAAAAAATTAGTCACAGAATTCAGTTATTTGTTATTTATTTTGAATTGAAATTCTGTTTCAGATATATGATAATATTTCGGCTAGGTTTGAAGAAAATATGTTTGGCACAATTTCATGTCACGTGTCGGACAATCAGATACTATATTTTGTAATATAGCTTAAAGATTTTTATAAAACGTTGATAAAGTATTTTTAATAAATTCACGTTGAGTGCAAACATATGTCAGGTACAGATACTATTTTTTTACTAGATTATATAGATATTTATTGTAAATTGTTTGAAATTTGCCTTTTGACAAATAAAGTAAAAAAGGTCCGCATATTAATAGGTAGGACAAACCGGTGGGACAGAAAGCATAGAAACTAGTTTCATTGTCGTAGAAAAAAATAGCAATGGCGTCAATTAAGAAAAACATCAGGTTTCCATAGGCAATCTAACTGGTTTTGACGATTTCATCTCGTCTTCCTCACTAGTGATTTAATAGCTTTCGATAGCATTTCTCTTTCTCTCTCATTTTAATATTTATGTACGATCCTTGTGTGTATAATTTTTTTTCAGTTTTAAAAGTATTTTAAAAATATACATACATTCCCGGCGGTGATTACATAATACCCCATTTATACGATTGAATTATACTTAACTCATTAGTTATAAGAATACTTATATGGTTACTGTTTTTTCTTGCGTGATCGGACTTTGTGTTCCGCTATTAGTTTTAGTTATAATAAATTATTTGAAAATATTTAATTACGACTAGTTAAATTACTTTAAATACTTTTAGTTTTATGTCGTTGCTGAAGTTTTTTGTTGAGAAGTGTAACCTTTACATTTTTTGTTTTAGTAAAAAACACTAAATATGAAATTCCATTTAATAGAAAATAGAAAATTGACGTAGTAAGAAATGATCCATAAAATGTAAAAATTTCTAACTCACTCTTATCAGTTACTAACGCTGCATCTCTGAGTAATTTTTCGTGTTACCATGATAATCGCATTAGTGTAATTTGTGCGTGCGAGTTTCTTGGCTTTTATGGATTGGTAACTAAATATATTAAATAAATAACAATGTTTTAGCGCTCTATGTCTTTTAAATACAAAAATTAGCTGACTAATGGTAAGTAAAGAACTAATGTATCTGGTTTGATTCTAAGAGTATATGTTATTCTTATAGTTTGATAGCTATATAGAAATAATATAGTTTTATCGAATATTTTTACGTTATCATGTATAGTAAGATAGTTTAAAGATTGAATTTGTAAATTTATAATTGTAATATTTTATGTTAATAAATGCTTTATTTGAAATGATGTGTAACTCCAGAACAAAATAAATAATATCTCATACAAAATATATATTACATCAAATGTGAGACTTAAATCTCTTCTTAGTATATAATTGAAAATTTTATACTTAAAATATTGATAAGATAGCTAACTTGAGGCGACCCTTAAATTCACCCCACTCGCTGCTAATGTTAGACTATTTATCATCTTAAAAAAAGTTCTCTGATATTTTTTTTTGTTGCTTTTTTTAAAATTAATGTTCAAATAAATAAAAACTGAAAAGTTTAGAATAATTAACATTTATATTTATCAAATCTACTTGCGCAATTTATCAAATCTACTTGCTGTATCAAATCTACTTGCGCAACTTACAAACCCATGTTGAAAAATAATTTGGAATCGCAAAACTTAATTATTTTTTAAATTTACAAAGGTTTTTTTTTCTCCATAAGTTAAACATAGCATCTTACATAGGTATTTCTCATTCCCCTCCACCAAAAAAAAACTCAGAATACGGCAGTGATCTTGATAATTTTCATTTAAAATAATGTCGCCAAATTGGCGATTTTTAAAAAAGTTGAATAACTTATTTGTCTGTTCTAAATCCCAGATAATTTTTCATGGCAAGATCATATCTTTAGTCTAAATTCATCGCATTTCTTCAAGTGTAAGGCACTTAAACTATAGCTTTTTTATTTTACTTCGCGACAGAGCTACGAAAACTGCGTTAAAGCAGAACTACTTTCGCCAGAATCGAAGTACCTGATGCCACCGCACTACTTTCTCTTACCCCTCTCTCCCCTTGCATCCAACATAATAGGTGCCATAAATTGGCAAAAATAATTATGGTTAAACAGACAAGATCGAACGTGAAGAAACAATTTTTCGCTAAAATAAAGAAATTTTTTAATTTTTATTTTTCTGGCAGGGGTCCGAATCACATGGGCTGCAGCATTATCCTATTAATTATACAGGAAGTTAAAAATCATGTTTCTTAAAATTTTGCATTCACATTTAAAAGTAAATGCAACATAGTAATATGTGCCTATTTTTTTTGTTATGGATAATTTTTAGGTCATAGTTTAAAAAATTATCTTCAACTTACTTAAAGACTTGAATATAATAGTAGTTTGAAAGAAAAGTTCTAAGCGAATTTTCCACATTCAAGCGCACTTTTTCCGAAGTCGTACTAACGTAAATAAGAAATTATCCTTTTTGATAATGGGAAATAAAACGCATGTTTTTTTCAATTTTATGCCAATTTTTACCTGACTAGAAACACGAATTCATTTATCTTTTTTCTAAAAAGGAAAATTATCACCGTGACCAGTATCATAGCAATCGTCCTTGCAATCAAATAACCATCTACAGTCCATTTACTACATCCGCTCGAATGAATCATGCAGACGTTACTTCTTGTTTCTTCATATTTTTTATTTTACTCAGTCACCAAAAGCACCCTTTTGAATGTGATAGCGTCGCGTGATTTGGAATGCGTCATTTTATACAGGCTCTTGACAAATTTAGATACCTTTCCTTTTACTTTTTTAGTTGCATTATCTTAGAACAAAAATGATATAATACTATTTTTTTTGTGTGGTTCTTATGAAATATGTCTTAATACTGGTGCTTAACTTTATCCGGGTTTTAATATCGGGAAGCATCGTCAGGAACAGTTGTCCGAAGTAACGCTCTACAACAGGGGTTTCCAACTGATTTTCTTGTGGCCCGCGAACTAAAATATATTAGTTATTTTTTTGGGCACAATTTTCGTAAAAAATCTATATGGGTTTAAAATACTTTTCTCGTTAATTAAAAACTAATTTCTTCATTTCTGTAAAATTTAACATACCAACGGTGCAAAGACATTTATTTCTCAAGTTTTACATCCAAGATAATATTTATTTAAATACAAAAATAATCGTGTATGTTGTTCTTTTTAATTTAACTTTCTTGTATTTTGTGAATATAATTTAGAATGTGTGTATCAGAAATTTTATCGAAGAAATTCTCGGATTTAAATTTTTGAAACCACTCATTTTGGACAAAAATATTTACACACACATTTGTAAATTTAAAATGTAAATATCTATTCTCTGGTGGTTGCAGCAGACAAACCTCAATTTTCTCATTGAATATTTTGTGTGCTACTATGTAAGTTTTAATTACCAACCTTTTCAAAGTTTTATCTCTTAACAATTAGATATCTGTTGCACATTAATTGTTTAACACATAGGTGCACATTAAAGTTAATGTAGCCCGAATTTTTATTATTTATTTACTATTTTTAAAAATATTATTAATAACAATTAAAAATCTACTTCTCATTTTAATTTGTATTTCAATACTTTTGTTTTGTACATTTTGGTAAAAATCTGAGTAATATTTAAAGTTCCTTCAAACATAAAAGAGTCCTACATAAAATTTTGATAAAGCTGCGGCCCGCCATTTGATTTGTGTTTTTAATTGTGGCCCCCGGCCTCATGTAAGTTGGAAACCCCTGCTCTACAAGTACTGAAACTAGAAGCTACTTTTTTTCGTAGTTTGTAGTGTAGTGTGCTATTTTTTTTAAAAAAGCAGTGTAGTGAGTTATGCGATACAGAAAGAAAAAAAACAGTCGTAAGTATTTAAATTCACATATTACAAACATTTTCATTTTACGAAAATAGATAATTAATCACTTTGCTCACACTTTCACATTCGAATGCACACTCTTGAAACATTGATGTTATTTAAAAGGAAGGAAACGTATTTTCGGTGTACTTAATTTCTTAGAGGAAATAAAAGAGCTTTAAACAATTAAGAAATTCCAAGTGTTTGATAATTTCGCATTTTTTAAATTAATTATTCGCTGTCGATAAAGGCATAAAAAATTAAAGGTTAAATGAACAAATTGGAAAGAATTATTTTTTTTTTTTTTTTTTTTTTTTTTTTTTTTTTTTTTTGGAATCGGAAGCTGGCTTATGTAAGCATGAATAAATATGTCTTAATCATTTCCTTATTTTATGTAAGCCAATTTCTTATTCAAAACCATTTTGAACATAGGCGTAAATTAAATTCTCCATCAAAGTTGGTCTTCTTAAAGTAGCGACGTAGTTACTAAATTCCAAAGTAGTTTGTTGTCACTACATTTTAAAAAAAAATAGTTGAAGTTGTAGTTAACTACATTTGTAACAAAGTAGTTAAAGTAAACTACACAAAAAAATGTAGTTTTACCGACCACTGGTCAGGAATTGTCAACAATTCATGATGCACTGCGATATATCTCCATTTCATTTAGTTTAAACCATTTTTTTGAACCGTATTGAATTTTTATCGTTGGCGACAATTTTCGCAATATTTTCATTTTTGATAGTATATGTTCCTGATAATGATCACTATATTATTGTATTTAGACTATTATCCTTTTCACTCACGACATTATCGTTCACATGATAATCACGTAATTATTGATGATAATTATCATACATCCAAGACCCGCAGTGGACTGATCGTTAAGACATGGTTCCCAGCAGATCACCGAAGTCAAGCATCACTGGCTATAGTCAGTGTGCGGGTGGGTGACCACTTGGATCAGTCTGCGTAGGGACCGAAAGTGAGCGGTATCGGTCCTCATTAAACTGTTCTACCGTAAAGTGCTCGAGTTCGCGTGCAAGTCGTCGGGCTACCGAACCAGGGGTGCCATCCCCTCTGCAAAGGTTCAAAATTGTGATGACATGTCTTCGGATCATCCTCAGGGATATTTCCCAGACCGTCGCCATTAGCCCATTGTGCGCTCTAGTGCGACGTAAATGAACTACAACTACAATTATCATACATTCGATATTTATTATAAAACATAGAATCAACGATATATCATGAGAATACATTTTCAAATGTCGTGATCCCTTCGTTTAAAAATATTGATATTTCTCAACGCATCTCGATATTTGTCTAGTTTAATTAATTAACATTATTTTTTACATAATTGAATATTTTCGTCACTCATTTGAAATATATTAGCAGTTACGATAATATAGTATTCCGCAATTATTGTAATCGATGATATGATAGTGTCGTTTTGATTATTAAACTTCGTCGAAAATTATCATATATTCGATACTTATCTTAATATATCGTGAGAATACGTTTTCAAAAATCGCTATTTCTATTTTTACAAATATTGATACTTCACGATATATCGTTCAGTTTATTGAAGATGCATGAACTTTTGATTTTAAGATTCTGAGGTGGTAGGTACTATATAGAGTGAAATTAAGTAAAAGTAACACAATAACAAATTGCAGAATAACACACACAAATAAAAATTTAAAATTAAGAATTTTTTTTTGGCGTTCAAGTTTTTATTAGATTTAGAGAAGTGGAATAACTGTGTTAAATTTCGTTGAAATAAAGGTATTGATTACACGTTGCACATTTATTGGAGTTTTGGAAATTCTCCAAAACTCATCGCATCGATACGGAGTAAAATTAGTATGAAAGAAGAATTAGTAAGGAGTAAAATTAGTAAGAAGATTATAAGTTTCTGTTGAAATACTATCGTAGTTCTAATTTTTTTACATTGTTTCAATAGTCTCTATTTATATGTTAAACCTCTAGAAGATTCCATTGAACTATCCGTAAATTACTAATCAAATTATATTGAATTAATGTAATGAAGTTTACAGAACCATTGTCCATTATAATAATAAAATACACACAGTGTTTTCAGATGTAAAAAGTGGCCATTGGGTAGCGACCGGCTGATAAACTTTTAATCGCCATTCGTTTCATTCAATCGCCTTCTTGCCGGTGACGACTGTTAATTTTACCTTATAACGTGTGAATTTAAGTTTTCATTTAGCTATTTAAAATGAGAACAGTAAATATATAAGTAATGTAACAGTAAATATATAAGTAAATAATACATAATACATAAGAACCGTAAATACATTTATAAGTAAAACAGAAATTTTCATTCAAGAGAATAAAAATAGCTATAATTATTTTTCTAAAACTAATTTTATATTTTATTATTTAAATTTTTATTCAATGATTATTTCTAATAAGCTAACTACAATAGTGAGAATGTAAATATTTATTCCTAAAAATTAAGCTGTTTTTTTTTTAAAATTCAAAGTTACTTTTTAAATTAGTCATTATTTTAACTATGATCTAAGTTAATTTAAGATATACTAATTTAACATATAAGGCATTCCATATGCATCAGTTCAGTGAAAATATATAAGGTTCCGTTGAAAGAATTGCCATTATTTATTTCACTTAAATGAAATACATTTAACATAATTCCATAAACATTTTATAAAATGTATATTTTTTTGTTTAGTTTGTGATTGATAATTAATAATATGTATTTTTGCATAATTCATTGGAAGGAAACAACTTTTTATGTAATATTTTTTTTTTTTAGTTTTTGATATTTTGCCATAAGTTTTATTAAAGAAAAAAAAACTTTTATTCTACCGATGTTCAAATGTTTTGAATTTCAATTATGTTATCTTTAGAATATTTGAATGTAATATAAAGTTTTTGTTACACCCCTTTGTTAGGAATCTTACGAAAGAATTTTCTTAAATAAACATGCAGTTTGTCGTAAAACAGTTTTTTTTCCTCCGGAAATCGGTAGGTAGATAACTTAGCTTTGCATTCCAAATAAAAGAATGTTCATCAAGCAAAAACTGTTTTTCCTTTCAATCTCATTCGTGTTCGGCGTTCCACAAAATAAGCTGTTCCGCGATATATCCGTTCTTTTGACATTTTTTTAGAAGTTTGTGTAGTAATATCCAAAAGTGGCAGACGATTTTCACTGTAAATCATTTGACCAGAATCCTTTTCATAGAATCCAAGGATCGCTCCATTTCAACGGGGAGAACAAATGGCCATCTGCCAAAAGGTTATTAACCCTTAAGTCCCAAAATCATTTTAAAAGTGAGTGGGTAAATTTCTGTATAAATCGAACAATAGGAAAACATAATGGGAATATTATATTTACAAATATAGAACTGCCTGAGTTCGTATTTAAATTAGTTTCTATCATTCTTTGGAAAAGTATCCGCCATTGTTGAGATATATTTAATTGCTGAAGCTCTTTAATGTCTTATAATGTTTGAAGTTTACTAGAATATAAATACTTTATTTCTTTGCGAACCGATAAATGTAGGTTTATTTATAAATCACGATAAATTTCTTTAAGTGTGAATAAGTTTGTGAATCTTGCGAAACTTCTTTGTTCTGTCATTCGTTGTGAATTTCATTAGAATAAAGTATGTAAAATTTATTTCAGAGAATTTGTTTCTCACCGTTGTTTTATTAGAACTGCTTAATGTACTATTTTTACGCCAGAACAAATCTGCTTTAGGATTTCTAGACATTGTATTCCAAAATGATATTATCACGAAGGAACCTATTTTTTCTTCTACCATTTTCGCAGTGAATTAATGTATTTAGTTGGAAGCTTTAACGAAATGCATTTATGATTCAATTTTCTTTTAAAGGAACTTGAATTAATGGGAAATAAATGTTTCTATACTGTTACTTTATGTGTCAGAGGCGTAAATTTACTGAGAGGGTTAATTAGTGATTAATATTTAATTAGTAATTAACCTTCTCAGTGAATATAGCTTCTCAGTGAAGGTTAATTGTAGTAATTAACCTTCTCAGTCATTAATAGTGATTAAATTTATATTTTTACTTCATTTTTCATAAGATTAATATTTTGATTCAAACTTTTTAATCACATTGCTGATTTCAAAGATGTCCTTAAATCTTCCGAAAGTTAAATACACACTTTAGAAAATAATTTCTTAAGTAAATTGTTTAAAAAGTTCTTTGCAAACGCTTGCAATGTAAAATTAGTTTAAATTTCTAATTTCTCTAACATCGAGGAAATATTTCTGTATCTAATAAAACATTTTAATTTGCTGTCTGACATATGATTTTTTTTGTTGTTTATTTTGGAAATAAAATGTTTGTAGGAAATGTTTAAACAGCAAAGCTTGTTTTTCAGCTTTGAAATCTTATAATTATACTAGTGGGCTGCGCCCCCTGCTCGCTAACGCTCGCCAACCCCCGAAAATTGCTACGCAATCTTATATGGTTTGCTTCGCGTACCAAGATCGCTTCGCTCTCTACTAACTTAGGTACATTGCAAATGCACACAATTCTAAGAATTCAAAACAATCATTCAAATCCATATAAAAAAATTACATCTTTTTAGTAAATACTAAGTCATTAAAATAAATTTGAATTCAAATAAATGACATGTAATTCGTTAAACCTATTAGAAATGTGCTATAGTATAATTCGTGATATAAATCAAAAATCGTCAAATAAATTCGTAATATATAAATTCGTGAAAAAAAGCGCTTTCGACAAAATACTAAAATAGAGATCTATCGACAAAGACTACTCACTTCTGCCTAGCTTAATAGTATGAGATTGCCGCAGCTGATGCTCTCTGGTTATTTCAGTTTCCGTTTTTAAAAGCGCTATATGTTGAGTCACCTCAGATAGATTTGGCATGTGACATTTTTAGCGGCAATCATGGGTCGATTCGCCGTGTAACAGAAATAGTAGCGTAAGCAAAACAAAGCAAACGTTGCCACCGGCGGAAAAGAAATACAGCCAAAATTTGGGAGCCACGTAAGAGAATTATATATATTAGATATTTAGATCTATTGGTAAACAGAAGTGATTTTTCTAAGTAATCATTTTTTTAAATAACATTTATGTTGTTATAACGTTATATTGTTGAAACAAATTTGATGAGTTCACATCCTTAATTTAATATTTTCACTTACCAAACGGTAGGATATATTAAATATTTTTTTTTTGCCTGCATCTCATTGTGCATGAAGCTGATCCTTAAGTTCTAAATCATTTAACAGATCTCTTTAACTGTAATTTATAACAGTATATTAATGTTATTTGCTCAAAAATAATAATTGTTAGACCACCTTTCTAAATAACTTTATCTTAAAATGTAAGGCAGATTTACATTATAATACTAATAAGAAAACAGCAATTCTCTTAGTTTTAAACTCTTGAATTAAAAGCGTAATAATAGCAGTACAGGAAAATAACTTTAAGTTAGGGATTCAAAAATATTTAAAGAAAAGCATGACTTTTATTAATTTTATGCTGACTACAACCAAAACAATAAGGAGACGAATGAGGAAAAACTGGATCACACCACGTGATTTTCTGGCCAATAAAAATGCACCGACAACAATGGAAAACTGCGACATCATCATTAGAATTTTATCTATAGTAAGATTTTATGTTATAAAATATTTTTGTCTTCTTACAGATTTAAAACGAAAATTAGTACAAATTTCTAATTTCTTAAGTTGTAAGCAACTATTACAGCATCAAACTTAACAGCCAATTTTTCTGTTAGACTTATGGAGGGGCTCATTGGACTTACTTATTTTGGCTGACAAGGGGGTGGGGGCGCTTACATAAGACATTAAAGTTTCTTTATTGTCAAAGATCCCTTAAAAATTTAAAAAATAATTAATCAAAAAAAAAAAAATTTAAAATTTGAAAAGAAATATAACAGTTGAAGAAAAAAACTTTATCAAAATTTTTTTCTATATTTCAATTTATTTTCTTCAGTCCAACATTATTTTTCAATTCTATGTGGGGCCCTTCATGGACACACTGAGTCCTCAAGATATTGGGAAGCAAGAGAACTTTTAAGGCAATGACTTCGGTCATCTTTCTTTGTTATTCTACGTACATTTGTATTCGTTATTTATTTCATCTTTCTATTTGTCCATTAGAAAGAAAAAAAAAACATTATTGTTCAATTAGTTTTAACACTATTCTTATTGTTAGATTATTATTGCTAAAAGCTTCGCAGTTTGCTTATTTTCTCTTACAAGGGAGATGGGATTTAAAAAACACCAAAGTATCCGAACGGCCCTTTAAAATCGATGTGTGATTGTAAACAGAAGTGTCACGGAACGAATGAATGATGCATCATTTTGTATTTTTATTTCCTCATTATTTTCGTATTCATCACCGTCGCTTCTTTTAAGAAATTTCTAAGAAACTTATTTTTTAAAACTCGAACAACATAGAAAGATTATCAATTTATAGTTTAGTAGGCGTTGCTGTTAAACAAATACTACCTTAAATGTTGATATTGATTGTATCTCAAATTGATGTTTCTTTCCTTCTTTATATAGGAAATTAAATTCGTCTACCTTTAAATATACAATCTAAATTACTCTTTTCTTCAGGTTATATTAAAGTTACAGGTTAGTGTTTTTAGTCACGAAAGATCCATTACAAAAGAAAATTAATTTATTTTATTGAACCTGTTTATTACATGTTAAAACCTTATTTAGTTCTGCTTGATTTTTATTGTTTAAACAATCCATAACTTCAAAATCATATCAAAATAAGTAGTGTTTTTTTTTTAGTATTTAAAAATTAAGTTAATTAATACCCACGGGTTTTATTAAAATATGTTTTTGAAATTGATTAGTAAATGTGTTGCTCAAATTTTATTATGTAAGTCACGTAAGATACTTACGATAAAAAATATATTTATTGAACATGTTAAATAAATGTTAAAAATTTGACCTTTTCCTATGCGCTTTAACTTTTTTAACGAACATCTTTTCGAAAACTATACATTTTCGCAATGGTTGTTTATTACCCATAGGCAAAATGGTTCTTGGTTTAGACTTCATGGCTTTCTTACTTTTCAACTACAATAATCAAGAGTAATAGTAAACAGTGCGCATGCGACCGCTACTGTTTGATATTTTTTTTAGAATTCTTTTTTTCTCTTTTAATTTTGTTATGCATTAAGTTGGTGAGTTTATTTTTGAGATATGGGACCAGAGAGATCCCATAAATACTTCTTGAGTTGTGAATTAAACAGAATTTCATCCTTTGAACGATATTTTTGTTTTTATTGTTTTAATTAAGAATCAGAAATTCTAAACTACAGTTCAAACTGTATCGTTTGCAATACTAATTCAGGTGAATATCACAAATAAAGAGGGTCCAAACTGATTGACGCGGTCCCAAAAGTTAGAGTTGGAACAAGAAAAAAGAAAAAAACGATGCCAAGGCCTAACTTTCCGAGGTTGAAAAAGCCAAAGCCAAAGAACGTTCCAAAAAAAAAAAAAAAATTAGACAACAACCATTTTGCCAAAGGGTAACAACATGTGATCGCCTTGCGGGGATCACAATTTTTTTCATTTTGTAGTGAATCGTATTTGTTTATTATTATTTTTTTTTGCTATTAAAAATTTTATCAATCTTTATTGATAACTATAGATTTAATAAACATATGTTTTTGAAAATGATTAGTATAATGTGTTCATAATTTTTTTATCAAAATCATCTTTAGTTCCTTTACAGTAAGATATTTATTTGTTGAAACAGTTCATTACATATTGAAGCGAGTAAAAAAGTATGGTCAAAACTACTGAAAATATGTTTTTGTAAATGATTTGTTTAAAGTGTTCATATTTTTTCAAAATCATTTAAGATCTTTTAAAGTAAAAAATGTATTTATCGAAACGGTGTATTACCAATTAGAAATCCGTCTTGACCCTGCGTGTTTAAACATTTTTCAGTGATCCCGCTTTTTCAAAAATATAAAACTTCTAATTGTGTAGCAAATATTCATTGCAATAAAAAATTACATCACTCAAACAATTACAATTTATATCAAGCTTTATTGATAACCATAGATTTTATAAAAATATATTTTTGAAAATGATTTGCTTAACTTGCTTATATATTAATCAAAATCACTGTAAAAATTTTCCAATTTACGGTAAAAATTAATTTATTGAACAGGTTTATTACATATTAGTAATCCGGCCTTTAAACATTTTTAAGTGATCATTTTTTAGAAAAATATAAATCTTCTAATTATGTAGCATTTGATTTTTTTAAATTAAAAATTACATCAATTCAAATTAATATAACCGTAGATTTTATAAATATATGTTTTTGAAAATGATTAGTATAATGTGTTGTTCATCAGTATAAGTATAAGTCACTTAATACCCTTTCCTAGTACAAGTCACGTGAGATCCTTTCGCAATAGAAAGTATATTCATTGAATCAGGCTACTACAGATGAATAACCTTTAAATATATGGTTTATAATGTTTCTATTACATATTACACTAACCAGTTTATTACATATTAATACAAGTGCGTAATTTGTTTTTGTGATTATCAAAGTAAATAGTATCGATTAAAACTAAAAACTAACATATTTTGAATATCCCAACGATTCATAGTTTTTTTTTAACAATAAAAGCATGACTACTTACCTAACTTAAATGTTAAAATGTAACTATTGCATTTTAAATATTTTAACTAATCTGTTAAAATGTAATTGTAGTTACATTTTTAATTTATAACGTGTCTATGGTAACTACTATTTAAATTCGTGTCATGTTTTAAAATACATCATGCATTCTATAGCCATAACCCTCATTTAGAACTTTTCATTTCCGTATAAACCAGACCATTTGAAATTGAAATCTAAAGTATGATTCAGTAATGGCTATATTCACGTATTATGTTCTAGTTACCGTTGAGTATGTCTAGAAAAAGTAATGGTGGAAAAGCATTTTTATTTTTATTCAACGCTACGTGTTGTTCTGAAAAAAGAAAACTTAACTATGAGAGCTGAATATAAAGGGATGAGCTTTCTAACGCCATTGTTTTAGGTCAAGGATCGAATATGGTAATATTAAGTAGTGAAATTCTATTGAATCTTCGCCCTTGGCGTAATATGTTCGTAAAACCGTCGCCAGAACGTCTATCGTATTCGAAAATCCCATTAAGGAGTATAATTATTGTTGTTTTCCTCATTTCCTTGTTTATTGATGATGTCACACTTTCTTGGTTCGCAAATGTCAACCCCAAAACCGGTTTTCCTAAACACTTATTGTTTTTGCTGGGTAAACTCAATAGCCCTTCTAAACCACTTTTTCTTTTTCAACCCTTGTTTATAAAATGCAGCTTGAAAAATTTATCTTTAGTTAGGGTAGAAGTTATTGTTTTTTATTTGTTAAGGCTAGACTAAATTTCTGAAAATAAATTCACATGAAATGATTGATTTTCAAATCCTTTTAAGGTCTGTTCAAAGATTTTTAATCTTGTCGAAAAGAAAGTGGTTGATAATATTCGCGTTACAAAAATAAGTAAATGGAATGTATGATGTTAATAAATAACATTGGAAAAAATTTCCCTCGAACGCATATATTTTTTTTTTTGAGAATAACTGCCAAAATTTTAGTTTGAGTTTATGTTACACGAGTATTTAATCAATAGTTCTTATTTATTTTCAACTTATTACTGGTTGATCCATGATTATTATCATTTGAAAGAAAGAGGATTATAGAAATAAAATATTACTTTTCCGTTAATTAGTATCAACATATTTATTTTTAGTTTTAATATTTGAAAAACGTAGTTATTAAATAAAACTTCTAACGGAAAACATACTTTTTGAAAACAAACAGAACATACCTTTTTTTTTAAAGATGCGGATGCAGAAACTCTAAAATTAGGAATTACCAATAATTTCAAACTATGGTTTCAATTAGCTTAAGTAGAGCAGAGATTACGAGACGACATACCTATGTTTAATTCTTTTCTATGTTTTTTGGGTAATATCAACTAAATTAATTGTGCAAATTTAAAGTTGGTTTCATGGAAAAAGTAACATTTATTGATTGTTTAGTATCGCTTTAATAGGACACCTGCAAGTGACGTAGTGTGGATCTCGATACTGATTGGCTGTTGAAACGTAGCATTTTGTTTATGTTTGCAACTGTTCTTTCCATTTTATTTCGAGTAAGCCCTGCCCGTCAAGTATGAATTCTCTTTGATATATTCTATATTCTTTCACAAAGGTTTCAATTCTTTCACTCTATATTTCTTACTTAACATAAAGACTGGCACGAAGCCACATAGAATGTAAACAAATTAATTCTGCATCGAAGTTTCCAGGTACACAAAACAAAAATATATCGCGGTTATAATAAAATAGGTAAACAAATTATAAATCTAAGTTAAGTAAAAGACGTAAACAAGAAAGAATTATTTATCAATAAATTCCATGTGCGATACGGCGCTGTACTCAATTAACTTCAAAAATATGGTCTCAATAGTTTAGCAAGGAGAGCGGTCGAAAGATCTGACCCCCTATTTTTAAAGCATAATTTCGAATAGAAATGTATTGATTAACAAATGTTTTAAACTGAATTGTAAATTTTGTAATCTGTAGCAAAAATGTATTTTATTTTTTCTGACATAAATTAGTTTTTTTTATTAAAGTGTTAATGTTATATTGCTGTAAATTTATTTCCTTTATCTGCTAAATACACGTAAATGTAAATTCACGAAAAATTCTTGATGAATTTTTACAACAATTTCTTTTTAATGTTATCATACATTTAAAAAACAATAAACTTTATCAGCCTAGACTTTAGAAGAAAAGAACACTAATTAGACTGAAAGAATGAAGGGAAGAGTCAAGCGATACTTAATTTAAAGACCTCGTAAAATTCAAAAGACTAGAAGTCATAATTTCTCAAGATATTTTTTCTGGAACCTTGTTTGTATTAAGTTTTCAAAATAAAGGATCTGAGGGCTTCCCTAAAAATGCTATCTTATAAATTAAAAAACGTATGTGTCTAGAACTTTTATACATTGATTAATGTGTATTATATATTTCCAATTCAACAAATAAAGATAATACTTAATTAAAAACATATCATTGACTTCAAAAATATGCAGCTGGAATAAAAAGTCGATATGTTTCAAGCGCTCAAAAGTAGAAGCCCATTCTCAAGACTTGTCAGACGTAAATGATTTGTAGTATATAACGAAATATATAAAGTGATTTGAAATATATAACGTTAAGTTGCTAACGAAAAATGGAAAATAAAGGTGAAAAACAAAACTAGAAAAACAGCAGCAGCAAGAGTGAAAAAAAAAACAAAAAAAAAAAAAACAGAACAATAAAAACCGAGGGGTTACACTTATTTGCCCCTCTCGGCTCCATTTTTTTTTTCTGTTCTAATTTTTTCATTTTTATTTTTGTTTCACTCTTTGCTATTGCGGTTTTTCTAGGTGTTTCACCTTTATTTTACGTTAAATCTATAAGGTCTCAAAGTCCTCCTTGTTCCCATAACAAATCAATACTTCTTGGGGTTCTCTAGTTCAGGTAAAAATTACGATCTGTGGATGAAATAATGGGTTGGGACGTGTATGTGGTTAAAGTCATATTTTTGGCCACAGATGGCGCAACTGAAAAACGAAAAACGAACCCACTACCTAAAATAAGCTTGGTTTCAAAAGCAGGCTTGCTGGATTGGCAAGTGGCACTAGAAACAACAGCAAAGAATCCACATTGCAATTATTTTTGTATGTATGCAATAATTTTATTTTTCAAATCGAAAACCTTATAACAAAGTTATACTTAAAAAAGAAATCAAGAACGTCGATTTAAATTGAAATGTAAAACATATTTAGATTTTTTCTTTCATTTTTTAAAGTTGCGAATTTGTTTAACGCTTATTTTCAATTTATTATTATTATTTTATCCGAAACAAGAAAAAAAAGCTTTAAACTTTTTCTTGCAATTTTTACGTCACGTTTTATTACTTCACTAATTGAAAACAGAGCATAAAAGAATTCGAACAAATAAATCGAATACTTTCACGTGAAGGTACAACTAATTTGCGTGCTCTGTTTTCGCATTTTTTATTTTTAATAATTTTTTTTACTATTCTTGGACACGTCATTATGCATTGAAACAACGATTTCCGTGTCAGTTCGACAATCATATTATATATTATTCAAAAGTTAACTACATAATTTTTTTTTCTGTCTCCTTTTTTTTCCTTGAGTAGATAGTTTATTAATGTTTGTATGTCGCATTTATAACATTGAAATAGTTTTTAAAGCGTTGGAATGTCAAAGGTCCTCATTACATTTATTATTCGATATTAGTCTCCCTAAACGGAGTGTTTCATAATCACTGTCCTTAATATATATCTTTTACAATCCTTGTCAAAAATGAAGTACAAAACGATGATCGTAAATTTATACATTTACGTTAACAGAAGAGTTATCTGACGAACAACTTTTGAAAAAAGCAGGAATAAAAATATCGAAACATACTTAATTGAAATTGGAAATGGAGGGGAGTTTCAACTACAAATTTTAGCCGGCAATCAAACTGGTTTTAATATTTTAAATTTCTTCCCGAATAAAAATTCGTCAGATTTAGACATCGCGTTTTCTTTTTCATTGCTTAAAAAATAATTTGTGACCTCATCAGAAAAACTCCGTTGTAAAAATAATTGAATTTTAGGGAAAATTGCACTTTTAAATGGGATAGTGTAGTTTGAATTTTTTTTACCTGTCAAGCGAGGAGGCTTGGTACATGGTACTTTTTATTTACGTTGCACTAGAGCTGCACATGAGGATGATCCGGAGACAACATACATATTTCACATCCAGTTTTTATAGGGAGCACACATTCACACACTCCATCCATCCGCAGATCGTAGTTTAGACCTAAACCAGAGTTCGATTAATCTCCGATCTAGTACCCACTGAGGTGTTGATTTGATATGGGAACTTGAAGGACTTTGTGACCCGATAGATTTAGCGTGTGAAAGTCACCATTTTGTACGTACCTCTCGGAGTTTGGCCTAACGCCCTACCAACCAGGATACTCCGGCTTCAGTCGAGGAAATAGATCCTTCGTTTTATAACAATTAAATAAATTTCCATTACTATTTTTTAATGATCAGTGATCGACAGGTTATTTTTGACGGTAGATACGTTAAAAAAAATTTGTGGCCTAGTACATAAATTTGTTTCTTTATAGTTTTTATCCTAATTTTCTCTAATTGCGATCGATAGAAAATCATATTTTAAATAATTTATTTGATTAATTTGTGCTTAAAATTTTTTTTTTTGCTGGCTCTGTTTTTGATTTCTTTGCGCTTCAGGCCTAGACCGCTGTCCGTCAGTTGCTGACCATTAATACAGATCATAACCTAGGCATGGCTATTGAAGGCAGTTTTATAAGTCGCGCACCAGAAAACTATTAATCGAAATTAAAATCATAGAAATAGGAAATGAGAGATATTTAAACATTTGTTGATCAGTTACTCGTATTTGAGCAATGCCCTTAAATGGGAAGTTCCTCATAAAACTCAGCGCCCGATATATCATTGTTAAAAATTGAACAATATTTCAAGATTTGAAATTTTTTTTTAAATGATAATAATAATTTAGGTGAAATATTAATGTTTTTCTAAATTATGAATTTTCCTAGGAGTTCCTAGGGGGAAAAAATTTAAAAGACTCTACTTTTATAAAGCGACATCTCTAAGAAAAGGATAGATCCAAAATTATTCTTACTTAATATTGGAACAGCCATGCACAAATATTTTTTTTAATGCAGGTCAAATTCATAATTATTAAGTCAACCCAGCTCAGCTAACGAGTCCGTCCAATTATGTACTCGTGTGGGCGAGTTAATGTAATTACTATTACTAATTTTCTTACAGTCTGCTTTCTCATATTATAAACAATACGTGCATTTATTTAGAAATAAAAAATATTTTAAAAAAATTTCAGAAATACTCTTTTAAGCAGATTAATGTGGCTTTAACCAATAGACCATTCAGACATACATATCTAATGAAGTGTGGTTTTAAGGTTTGTTTTCGAAGGATGGAAAGTTTTCGTTATTTCGACAT
The DNA here is from genome assembly GCF_043381705.1 of Parasteatoda tepidariorum. Taxonomy (NCBI): domain Eukaryota; kingdom Metazoa; phylum Arthropoda; class Arachnida; order Araneae; family Theridiidae; genus Parasteatoda; species Parasteatoda tepidariorum. The sequence continues at coordinate 42,281,202 of NC_092207.1, read as the reverse complement.
GCGAATACTTATTTTCGAGTTCACTGTTATTTTTGCTTAACGTTGTTAAATCAAGTGTAGTATCTTTTCGAAAAATTTAGAAAATTATTTTTATGACGTAACACAAATTATTTGTCATTTCATGAATCATAACAAATTGAGCATTAGCGATTATCTATCTTAGAGCTCTCAGATATCAACAGTCATTTGTATGGAGCTTTTAGTTAGTCTCAATCTTAATTTTTAGAAACTTACTAAACATTATGTCAACTTCACTCGGGCTGTATAAAAATAATTATTAATGCGTGAATGATTTCAATGGAGTATAGGAAATCCTGTATCTATCACTAAAATAAGTTATCAAGAGCGGTTAAAGTTAACCCCATCTTTACCTTTACACGGTCAGTCATTTCATTCTTTTGCCAAAATCAGAAACCAGTCATGCTTGTCAACTAAAGCATCTAAAAAAAGTTCGAAGATATTGTTCAAGGTCGAGATGAGTAGAATATTTTCTTCTTTGTCATTTAGTTTCCTACACAGTACACCAGTTTTAAATTACAATAAATAAGTGAATAATTGTAATTAGCGTTTGCTATTTCCAAACGAATTCTTAACTTCATTTTTATAATCGTTTTCAATTCCATTCAATGAATTACAAATTTTAATTACAGTTTAAATTTACAACCAATAAAAGCTCTATTTTTTTTATGTTACAAAAGGATTAAATATTTAATCACTTCTATGATTGAACGCCTTCTGGGTATGGTTGAATGGAACGAAAGTAATAAGAGTTTGGATTGAGTGAAAATTTTAATTAGTAGCTTTAGGATAATGATGCAAGAATCGATATTCTCCTTTCTCACATCCAGCAGTTTTTATATACATTAGGTATGAATATGTAACAGAACTACTTTGTAAATCATAATAAAAAAAAATGAAAATGATACATAATGACAAAACATAACTGTAACATAAATAATGTTATTCTAATGATCGAAAAATGAAAGAAGAAAATAAGGCAAACGATTTTTACTCGTAGAGATTACAAGTTTATTTACTTCAGGAAAATGTGTATAAAATCACAGCGAAAGTGAAAGAAAATAGGTCATCTTTTTTCTACCCTGCTTAGCTTTTGTCACTGAGCCACTGGGTCACAGTTTGAAAAAAAAAGAAAAAACTCAGTGTAATAATGCAACCTGAGGGGATCTTTTTTTACGTTAATATTTTGTTTATTTTATTTCAAAACAAAAAGCAAAAACTCCCCAACTTTATACGGTATACAAGTGACCATTCTCAAGGTTGATTGAATTATATTTTGAGTTTTTGATGATTGAAAGTTTGTGACGTAATAATATTCCTTCTTCATTGTTCCCAAATGAAGGTTTTCCGTTCCTATAATACATCGACTATGACGTAAGAATTATTTTTGTCTGTTAGATACATCGTTTGGAATTCCGGTATCTCTACGTAGTTATTCCTGAATTCCTTCCGAACATCTGCATGCTGAGGTGTAGGATGCTAGGAAAAAACTTCTCATATTGTTGCCTCTGAATAAAAAAAGTGTAATCTCTAAAAGGGTGAAGATCTCATTAAATTAAGAAACACACAAACATTGGAATGATGTAAATATTCATAAAAATTTAAATCCATATGTTAATTTGATTCTTTGTAAAATATTTTTTTGCGAAATTGCAAGATTAAATTTTGATTTTTCTAAATATAAAATACATTTAACTTTTAATGACCTAAAACTTGATTATTGAATTTGTTTGAAAACTAGTATTTTTTTCCATAAAATAGTTCACATAAGGCAAGTCACCTAATAAAGAATTTAATTACCTAATTAAAATAATGCTAGTAATCTAGAAACAGATTTAAAGTGATAATGTAGTTAATCGATTGATTGGATGCCTGAAAGAAGGCGACAAAAGTAAATAACTTGATTATGAAAATAAATGAATAAATAGATAAATAAATATGTAATAAACATAATAGTGTTTCAAAACCTTTTTAGAGAGTATTTAACTCAAATATAAAATATCTCAGCGAAGATTTTTTCGCTTCTGGAAAATAATTGTACGAAAAACCTTTTACGTGATATGTTAGAGACAGTTATATTTTCAATTCTTTTTCAAATAATTTCTTTAAAATATTTTATTTCTTTGAATGATGCTTTTAATTTTATATTTTTGTACTTTATAGTGTCAAGTAATGCTTATTGTTTGAAAAAAATCATATGAAGTCCCTTACGCCTTCAATTAAAAAAAAAAAAAAAAACTCAGCGGAATAGCACAGAATTTTGTAATTGTGCATCGGAAGTTCTTTCTAATAAGCAATAACTACAGATATTTTTTAAGAATAGTAAATAAAACGTTAACTTCGAAAACATCGTCAAAATTGATTCCATTCTTAATGGAAGAACTTTCATATTCATAAATTTTTCATTTAAATATTACACTTGCATTTTTCTATTATTTTTTTATTTTCCTTTTCATTTTTGCAGACGACATTTCCTTATTGATATGTCATTTCGTAAAAATAATAGTAATCAAGGCTTTATAATAGTTTTCTTTTTTAGTCTCTTTTATCATCCTTCTCTCAATTTAAAATAGAAAAGATGCATTATAATGTTTGCATCGAAAAATATGTTAATTTATATTTCGTTCTGAGATTTTTAATATTTATAAAATGTGATAAAAGGTCGGACGTGTTGAGGAAATTGTCTGACTCTGCATTTTAAAGCCATCCTTGCTATTTTTATGAATAATAGATTGAAAGAGATTATCAATATTTAGATTAAAATGTCATCTAAATGCATCACTGTTTTTTTACAGGTGTTTATAACGTTATCATGTTTTTTTACACGTTTATCTATTTAAATACAATTTTTGATATTAATTCTTAGAAATACTGCTGAATATTCGTGAATTACTCGTATATTAAATTAAATGATACTTTATTTTAGGGGTGCATTACCTTTTTGAATGAAGGGCCACTTGCTCAACAAATGAATGGCGGTAACTGCCGAAAATAAGACGGAAAATAACTTATATCTACGATGAAATTTGCACAACTTAACTGCTTCAAAAAGTGTTTATTTAAATGAGGGATTAGAAACTGGCGTGTGGTTATAATATCGTAGTTAAAGTAACGGGATCGGATCGTTGAAATCATGTGAAAAACATCGCAAAATTGCAATAAAAGAAATTGATGAGAATTATGATGAAATTAACAAAGGTAAAGCACGATCTGTTACGAAATCAGAAGTAAAAACGTACTTTCACTGAATAAACATACCCATACGGAAACTCTAACGGAAAAATATAGGCAGGAGAACAATTGAAAACCATCACAAAGAGTTGTAGTTTGAAATTTTTATTTTTGAGGAACTATTCGAAGGATTACTTTTCAAATTAAGATTAAGTTTAGATTAAGATTTAGATTTAGTTTTCGTAAAAATTTGTATACTTTACAATTAAAAATTTATTCGACCATTGGGTAAATTAAATAATAAAATATAAAAATAGTTTATTCTATTGAATTATCTAGGATAAACAAGTTTCATAATTGTGTACAATTTTTTTAAAATTAATTTCATTGGTTGATGAGACATTGCGAAATGCATAAGAAGTCAAATTAATAATAAGGGGAACAAATTTTCGATCACTCTCTTGCTTAAACTATTGAGACCATATTTTATAGATTGATGCTGCGTTCCTCCAAATTTTTTTAGTATCTACAGTACGAATTTGTCGAAAGAAAAAGATGTTGATCCAGATAATGTTCTTCCGTTTGATTTCGTGTCGTAAAATATCGTCTGCGCAAATCAATTTGAATATTTAAGGTTTTCCTTTCGTTCTTAATTTCCAATTCTTAAAATTCAGATAATTAGATCAAAAGGTATTTAGGATGTTTGTTTTTGAGCACTATATCGATAACTTAAATATCTCAACTACATATAAATCACTAGCTAAAATTAAGCTTGAATTTCATATTTCATAAATATTAGACATCAGAGGAGATACTAAGTATCTCAAAGAGTAACGATTATACATCTTTTCAATCTCCATGTTTTTTTTACAAAAACATTCGGCATACATACCAATTTTCCACTAACTTTCTAAGTCCACTAACTTTCCACTAACCTTCATAAGTCCACGAACTTTCTAAGACTAAAGTTTGTGGACGGTCTAAATTATAGAAAAAGTAAACAATGATGAAACTACAGTAGATTCAATATAACATTCGAATTTAAACATCTGCTTGCTATAATTCTTCAAAAATTATCTTAATTAATGGTCCCACATAGAGGAGAGCCGTGTTTCTATATTTTTTTTTCCAGTGTTATTACAATGTTACACCTGTTTATGATTTATAATTTAATTGTGCTAGAGTCAAATGCGTCCATACTTGGTAGCATCGCAGTAAACTTATATTACATACACAAGGTAACAGTATTAGGTCTATGTCTGACGCAAAAAACAAAAAAAGTAATTTGAGGAAAGGTCACCAGGGCACCTTGCATTCATGGAATTTATTTAGCCCTTTTGAGAAAAAATAAGGTTTTACATAATTTTCCATCTCAGTAAAACAAAATCATTATTATTTACCTAATTTTTCATCATTATGATTAAGTACCTAAAAAGTTTACATATTTTAAAAAATTATGTATTTTTTTTTATATTATAATTTTTTCCCTTTTTAAAAAAATACTGGTATTGTAGTTTTAAATGCCTCGATAACTTTTAAAGTGCGATGTAAAAATGAATAACATATGTGACGAAGTGTCTCGGAGCCGTTTCTCCGAAAATTGAGAAAAGCTGCGAAGGTTCCGGAAAATTCTGAATGAGAAATTTACAGGAAAAGGAAAATGTTAATCTACTCCTGAATTTTTTTCTTCAATGGTGTGTGACCGGTTGTTGCCAGGGCAACAGAAGTGCCTCACGGTGCATAGAAGAACAACATAATGGTGACATCATTTTCTTGAACGATTAATTTGTGAGCCTCCCGAAATAATGAGAAGTAGGGGTTCGTAAAGAAATAAATAATAACCGGTATCCCGTCGTGGCTTAAGTATTTTTCATGGAACTAATTGTGTCCCATGTGCCATGATCGGCAAGTATTGTTCCTTTTTATTTCCGGAAATAGGACCTTTTACCATTTGAATTTTATTTCTATGCATTAAAACATATTTAATTATACTGTAGTTCATAAAGTATTAACTTGATGAAGGTACTATAATTTAATTTAAATAGTTTTTTTTTTTTTTTGCATTGCAAACTATCATATAATTCCGTTTCTGTTATGAAATGGATTTTAATTCGAAACGTAGTACTTGGTAATGCGTAAATCGTAATAATACTTTGTTATACAGCGAGCTAAAAATCGAATAATATTTGGTACTAAATATAAATAATACTTTGTACGATTGAACTTTATACAAACGAACTTTGAATTCTTAATTTAATACTTTGCACTTAATGTAAACAAATTTAAATGTGCAGATTTCGTTAATGCTATAAAACCTTCATTTGCATCAAAATATTATGAAGATGATAAAAGTCGACATATATCGCGTTTAATAGTTTATCTTTAATAGTTTATAGTTTATCGTAAATCGTTTATAGTTTATCGTTAATAGTTTATCGAGCGCTTATAAAGGTACGACTATATTTCCCAGATTGCGGCTACCTATATTTTAAGGGTCAGAAATCCAAATCAGTCGAAAAAAAGGTATGTTTGTACAGAGAGAGTACGTTTTGTAGCTGATTTCGTAACTTAAAATATTGTCTGCCCTAGTTAATTAGCATATTTGACATTATCCTTTTGAATTATTAAGAATGAGACCTATAGAATGTGAAGATCTGATCATTAGATACTAAGTTCGTTGGTATTTGTCTGTTTTTTTATTTTGCATACACTTCATACCATGTGCAGTTGCAGAATCATACTGTGAATAATTTAGTAGAAATTTGTAAGAGTAAGAAATTAGTTGTTATACAAAATTTCTCTTTACTTTTTTATTAACATATTTCATTTTTAGAATTTTAATTAAAGATGATAAGATGTTATAAATTATACGTTTTTTTACATATTTTGGTATTAACTTTTGCTCTGTATACTTTCAATTAACCAGCAGTAGGCATAAGCAAACACTAGACTTCATGGGGCTAGTGTGGCAATCAAATTGACCTCATCGAATTTCCAATGGAAGAATTGGTTGAAAATTTGTTTGTTAATTTAATTTTGTTGCGAATTGTTTTAATTGCTCCAGTATGGGAAATATCGCTAGGCCCGCACCCAGTGTGTTGTCCCTTCTGATCATTTCATCATCATGTTAAAACTATGGTTATTAAAATTGATTAAACCTAAATTTGGCACCATGCTATTAAATAATTCAAATTGAATAATGATTTTCAAATCTATTGATTCACATTCAAAATGTCTATCTTAGTATAGTTAAATACTCTATTGCAAATTAGCATTTTGATTAAAATATGTCAATATTTATTTTCCAATAATTTTTAGATTGAAATCGATTTTATTTTGGCTGTAGATTTACCTTTCTAAGTTGAAAATTAATTACTACCTAATAAATTATCAAGTTTGTCCACACTAGCCTCATAGTAGCTTGTCTACTTTGCTCCGTGTAATGGGCTAATGTGGACAAATCAGCCTTTTGTTTGAAAAAAAATTATTATGGAAAAATTAAACAATTCTGTTATGAGGGATATAAAGCAGAAATGCATGTAATCCTTTAAATTATTGTTAGCAAAAATACTTCACGAATTGAAAATTAGATTTATTATGTTTTTTTATTTATTTATTTTTTTTTTTTGCAAATTTATAAAAAATGCCCACATTACTCCCCCCCCCCTTCTCTATATTCGATGCAATATTTATGTTTTTTACTCGGAATTTTAAGTTCTTGAATACCAAAAGCCGTGATTTTAGTTCATTCTGTGTCTCATTTGATAAATATATTAAATTTTAAGCAAACTGTAATATGATTAAAACATTTCATTCCATAATTCCTTATTTGTTTCTTTTCTTCAGAAGTAGAATAATACATATTTTAAAACTTATAAATATGTATTATTTGAAATTATTTTCTTTACGATCTACAGTGTCTAAGCTTATTTTAAAAAGAAAAACATAAATTTTTTTTCTTCACAAAATAAACAAGCTCGAAATTGGATTTTCAGGCCTTCTGTATTAGATTTGCAAGTCAAATGCTGCTTTTCTAACAACAGAGCTGTCAGAATTTAAACGATATCACGTAAATTTTTTGTATATAATTTTATGAAATGTTGAGTTCAAACAGTACATCAATATCTCCTCCGCTTATAAAGGTGCGACTTCGATAAAAAATTTATTTTCGAACAGAAAAAGTTTAATTGATTAAAACCACTCTAACATTTTATTTGGTTTAGTACAGTTGGTATTGTACAGTATTTTATGTAGTCGGTCATTATTCTCGAAATGTTCAAAGCGATATGTAATCAAATATTTATAAGAAAATGCAAATAAGATAGAAAAACAGTATTTACGAAAATGTATTTCAGCAAAACTATGCTATACACTGTAAAAAAAATTACGGATCAAATTCTCGGTACTTTTTACTGTTATATCAATATTTACCTGAACATGTTACGAAAAAAAAATCTTATATACCGTAATTTGTATAGTAATAATTACCGTAAAATCACTGAATAACTCTACTTAAATAAATATTTCCATAAAATTTACGTTATAATATTTTTACGGTACAAATTAACTTGACGGATGATGCACCCAAAGTACTAATACTTTATACCTTAATTAGATCCGGAATTTTTTAATTTGTCTGCTTAAGGAATTTAATTTTTGAAAAAGATATGCATTTGTTTTCGAAAAACAGTAATGAAATTGAGGAAAAAAAAAGTATTGATTGAAGTGTGCAGCAAAACTAAACTGAAGAATTAAATAAGTGACGTAAACATTTAAGTTTTTTTAAAAATATAAGGCATATGTTACCGAAAAACTGTAATGAAATTGGAAAAAAAAGTGATGAGGGAAATCTATTGTAGAAGCTATAGTAAAAAATTGAATACAAAGCGTAAAAAATTAAATTTAAAAAAGATATTGTATCTGTTTCTGGTAATGTATAAAATTCCGACATTGTATACAATGCCTGGCGTTTTTAGGCGATGTATGATAAAGGGGAACTAATTTTTTTTTTACTTTTGGATTGTATGCAATTTGTCAAATGTTCTTTAGGCTTCGCATGATAGTATGGTTTGGTAAAAGCAAAATTACATGGAAACACGCAGTATTCCCCCCCCCCTTAATTTTCTTAAAGAAAACATTACTAAATTGACGAATAAAGAAAAATAGCATTTCCTTTTTACAAAAAATAAATATTTTATGAAACACAAATTTTACTTTAATCGGCTTATTTAGTAATGTCTCAATAATATCCAATTAGGAAAAACTTCAGTGTAAGTAATACACGACAATGGCCCTTAAACTGGAAAAAACTTGAATGTAAGAATTTCTTTTTACATTAAATAATTAATACTGTCGAGAATATGGCCGCTTACCTTAAAAATACATCATTGCACACTGTAAAGAACTCCGAATCATATTACGGTATAAAGTACCGGACCAGCACTTCGGGTGCATTATCAATGAAATCTATTTTTTACCGTAAAATATTGTACCATAACTTTTTTAGTAATATTTATTTAATTACAGTGATTCAGTGATTTTACGGTAACTATTAGGTACTTGAAAAATTACGGTAAATCAGATTGTTTTTTGTTCCGTAACATGTTTCGGTAAAAATGGATATAACAGTAAAAAGTACCGGCAGTTAGGGTACCGGTATTTTTGCTGTAATTTGATCCGGCATTTTTTACAGTGCAGGACATATAAGCTATGACCCACACATCTTTGCCGGGTTATTAATCTAGTTATTCCGTTGATTACTAAAATTTTATGCATTTAAGAAAACAAAATACAAAATGAACCTGTTTATTACACCAAGAAATTGCTTTTAACCAATACTAATAAATCATAATCATGCTGATAAATATGAAATAATCATAGATCATACAAAACTTTTTCAATTTAAGGATTGTTAAGCTTGTTGGCTTCTATAATTGTATCCAGGGCTCGAAAAAACTCAGAAATTTTACCCGTCCCCGAGGACGGCTTGTCCAACAATGTACCCGTCCTCCTTTGAAACTAACCCGTCTCTTCTAAATGAATAAAAATATAATTTTCTCTTATTTATTGCAAACATTTATATAAATTGCACAATGATTTAGTAGTTACTAGGATTACATTATACAGTAATAAAAGAAATACTAGGTTACTAATAGTAAAACCTAGCATTTCTATCATGAAATAATTTATTTCTTTGATGAAATAATTTAAGTAACAAAGGTTAAGTTATCTGTCAATTATCATGTCAATTTATGCGATGGTACTGTGTTTTTTAAATGAATCAAATATGACGTTTGCCAGTTCCACAATCAAGCCAATTATTTACAGAGGTTTCTGCACAGAAATCTGAAAGAGGTTTTCCATTTAGGTAGATGTTCATAAATGCGTTTAACGCTTCTTGTTTAAGACCAGTAAGTAATGGTTTTTTTTGTAAGTTCATTGCTGAAAAACCCCTTTCAAACCGCTGCAGTACTCCCCTACAGAGAAAACATCAACTCCACCATGCGCAGTATGTTGCTGTATTTCGAGATTAGAGGGTCATTTTAGAAGTGAGGCGCTAGACTCTTGTAAGATAGCAAAAATTTAAAATGTATCCCGAACATTAACGGGAAAATGGCAGTCCGCGCAGACATTGGATTCGAGAAATTTGTTGTCCGCGGGAAATTTTTGACCGCCGAGGACGGGCGGTTTTTCGAGACCTGATTGTGTTTTTTATTTAATTGTTTTTGTGTCCCTTATAGGTTTTTAATTTCAGGACTGTTAAGCATGTTTGCCTATTTGTTTTTACATTTATTTTGGGTGTAGTTTTTATTTTATTGTTTTCTGTCTCGAAAAAATTATTCAATTTGAGAACTGTTAAGCATGTTCGCTTATTTATTTGCTTTAGTTTTTAATTGTAGATTTTATTTCATTGTTTTTGTGTCTCTAAAACTTTTTCAATTTCAGGATTGTTAACCATGCTTGCTTATTTGTTTGTTAGGTTTGTTTTGATTGTAGCTTTTATTTCATTGTTTTTGTGTCTTTAAAAAATTTTCAATTTTAGGATTGTTAAGCATGTTTAGCTTATTTATTTGCTATACTTCGTGAGTGTAGCCTTTATTTTATTTTTTCGTGTTTTTAAAAACTTTTTCAATTTAAAAATTCTTAAGTAAACGTGTACTCAATAAAATAATAGCGTGCAATAATGCATGCGATTTTATCATTAACTATATATTTGGAAACACACAATAAAAGTTGATTGGCAGTTGCATTAAGAAAATTTCTTTTGTGTATTGCATTAAACTTAGTATTCCCGAGATTAAAATGGCAAAAACTTGGTTTATCCATGCACCATATCTGATATCCTAGTTACCAAGTAACCAAGAAACAACCAATTGACCTTCAAAGGGAATATAAAATGGAAAATATTTCTAATGCAAACTAATACGCCTCCATGTCCAATAAATAACATCGAAAAAACTAAACAATTCCTCGGCATCTCAACTCTATATCCGTTGGAAATGTCGTACTTCCGGAGACGGCAAAACAAAAAGAACAATTTTTTATTGTTTTCGCTATTGACTATGCCATTTCTCGGAAATAGATTTCGTTTTCTCAGACTCGATGGAATTTCTTTAAATCTGAAGTCAAAGAAAACTCTGCACAAAAAAATTATGAAATGTAATCAGATTAATATTACAAATAACTTTGTATTTATGTGAAAGTGACAAAAAGTTCTTGTTTGTAGTTATGGTATTTAATGCGAAGTTCGAAATGTGAATTTTAATGAAGCATTGGCTTGAAAAATATTGTCGTAATTTAAACTGTTAGTCAAATTTATATTAGTATAGTATTGTATACATTAGTTTAGTATTATAGTGGGCCGAGATAGCCTGGTTGGTGAGACGCTGGTCTCCTGCTCGTGAGAACGGGAGTTCGAATCCAGTCGGCCAAAGAATTTCCGTGTATTAAAGTGACCGGTGCACGTTAAAATTTGTCGTGGTCAAAAAGGCCTCGAAATTCCTATAACAAATCCAATACCTTTGGGGATACTGAATTGAAGATTGATCGTTCTCTCGTTCAGGTAAAAATTATGGTCTCCAGATGGATGAAAGGTGTATAAATGAGTCCTCCCTTTGAAACTGGTTGTGACGTATGTGTGTGGCAAAATCGTATTCTTGGCGATAGATGGCGCCTCTGAATTACAAGAAGTGCTCCCTCTGTCTTAGTACTTCCTCTGCCTTGATTTCAAGCAGTGAGTCGTTGGTATGTTGAGTCGCAATGGCTCAGGGGATTGAGCGCTCACCTTCAAATGAGGTGAACCTGGTTCGAATCCCAGCAAAGGCTGGTAGATTCGAATTCCGCTTACCGCTTACATCGACCAGAGTGCTGACGTAAAATATCCTCAGTGGAAGACGGATCATGGGATAGAATCCCCTTGGCTCCCTCAGGCTAACCGTGGGAGGTTCTCGTGATCTTCCTCTCCATGTAACGCAAATGTGGGTTAGTTCCATCAAAAAGTCCTCCACGAAGGCAAATTTCTCCCAATACCTGATCCAGGAGTTTCTTTTTCCTTCTGGATTGTGTTCAAAATTACAAGGCTGCGTAGTTGAACGTTAGTAGTCGTAAAGCCGAAAATTTTAATTTTATTGTTTTTTTCTTTCTTCTTTTTTTATGTAGATTATTAATTTTATTAACAGTCTTTCGTGGTAAAGAATTTCAATTCCTTTCTCGTATCTAGAATTTCAAAATCAATAACTGAAATAACACTATTTAAATTTTTGGTTATTAGTATGCGATTTTTTTCAAGAAGTAAAAATATTATTTAAGAATAAATTTGAAAAATGGCCCATGGAAGAAATGCTATAGTTCTTGGCAAAACGTTGTGTAGAATAATGAGTTAAGAACATTGTATTAAAAACAGCATATACTGTTGTATAATGTTATAATTGAGAGTTAAAATTAAAGTCAAAAATTTTTCTTTTGAAAAGGTTTTTTTTTTGTTTTTGGAAAAGTAAATCATAAAAAAATATTCTTCTATTGACGCACACGAAGTCTTTTGTGGCGTTGCATGTATTATTTATGAGTGTTATTTTAAAATAGTTCAGGAGAACCGTTCTTTGTTTACGTTTCCTATTCTTTCCCTTTTTAAGAACTGAATAGTTTCGAAATGCTTTACAGCCATGGTTTTTTCTTTACATCTCATGTTTTTTGTAGGCAGTTTTTGAAATTTCTAGTGATGTCACGTTTATACCTTTCATGATTAGAATAAATACTTATTATTATGCTATGAAAAGTTATTAAAATCTGTAAATGTGATGAAAACAATTAATTCTTAACTTAAATTTATTTTAAAAAGAGAAAGATATTTGCTATTATTAATATACATCAGAATGGCATATTTTAATTACTTATTTGATGTGCTGTTTTATCAACGAAATAGTATATTGTTTTTCAAAAATTTTAATGATACTGAAATATCTAGATATTGCGAAGCAAATACAAAGTGTACTGTGATCAGCACCCTTAATAAATGTTTTTAAAATCCTTGTGAAATATGAACTAATACAAATATCCTCTTTAGGGCCCGCAAATGAATGTTTAAATGAAAAAGAATGAAAAACCTTATCGAAATTTTGTCCAATCACTACCGAGTAAGACAAAATGAAAAACATCATACGTAGTTTGATTTTATTTTATAACCGGCATTTTTATGTCAGCACTGTGGTCGTTGAGAGCTGGAATCAGAATTCATAACAACCAGCCACCCCTGGAATTCGAACCTGATTGGGAGGCGAACGCTCTATCTACTAGCCACCGTGGCTCAAAGTAGTTTTATTGCCCGATGAAACTTGAAAGAATTTTTGAAAACTCCTCTGGCTATTAACTCCTTAACGATCGGTTAATTTTCAAGAAAACGGTCATAAAAGTGACTATTTTTTTTCTCACATATCACAAATACACGTATTTGATTAGTGCTGATATCTAGTTTAAAATAAACTATCTACAATTACCTTAAAAATATCCGGGTACTGCCATCTGGTGTGTAAAATGAGAAATAAAATGTTTTCCAGCCGAAAGAAATGAATTAGTTTTATTCTTATTGGCGCGTTACTACTGAACACTCCAGCCGTGAAATCACACGGGAGCGAGAAATAGAGGGCGAAACCTCACCCCGTCATTTTCACGGGAGCGAGAAGGAAGGGGTTAAACAGGCTTTAAAGCTGTTAGTTTCGCTTGTTTTCTCAGTTGCAAATAGTTTGTTAGATTTTGATGATTGTTTTTTTAATTCCTAGCATTCATAACAATTTAAGACCAGTCATTTGCATAGTTTTTTGATTGCATTTTCTAAAAACATTCCATTAAATATGTATTAAAAGTGGTGATTACGGTACATCTTTAATTAACGAGATTACATTTCTCATAAAGCCATGCCATGACTTTTCCATGCCAATTTAGATTAACGCGATATTATGAGACATTTATTCGATCGTTAGAGTTAATAACTGTAACTATTGCGCTTTAAAGTTAATGCTGGTTATAATCACTTAAATAATTTACCTTATCACCTAAAACCTAAAATTAAAAAAAAAAAGGAACACAACGGCTTATTGCTAATCTGACGATCAAATTTTGTTATCATCATGTTTTATACTTGAGATGTACTAATTAATGTGTGATAATAATTACTGAAGTTAACTTGTAGGCTCCGTTCACCGAAGCCCATGATTGCTTTTTATTCATCATAGTATTTTTTTTTAAAGTTTAATGTTTTCCACGAAAACAAGGAATTCAAGCTATAAGCACCACTTCAAATATTTACCTCTTCGCTAATTTCACTATCTGTTTAATTATTATACTTTTAAACCTAAAACCGCAATTTGCTACATGCCGGTAAAATTGATTACTTTTTACTTTTATTTCATAAATTTTCAACTATTTGTTTTTTGCGATATCGACACATATAAAGAATAATTTTTATTTTAAGATAATTATTCTTTATTCAGAAATATCGCATTTATAGCAATAGATGTGTCTTGATAACGACTTTTGCTTTTACCATTCTTGTTTCTCTTGAATTTAGTTTTTTTTAAAATTTTATTCATGTTTTTCATGTTAATTTGTATATATATATATATATATATATATATA
>NC_092207.1:42219416-42266860 GCF_043381705.1 Parasteatoda tepidariorum | reverse complement strand
TTGTTCTTTGTGATATATATATATATATATATATATATATAGTGTTTTAATAGATTAATCATCGTGAAATAAACGTGGATTTGGAAAATAATTGACTTAACTTGAAAATTTAAACTTTGGAATACTGATGATAGGTCTCAATTAGGAGGAATAAATGAGACAAAATTTTACTCGTTAACAAGGCTTGCATCATTATAACAGTTTAAACTAGGTAGCGGTTTCTATTTTTCTTGAAGTAGGATTTTTTTTTATTTTTAAAAAGTTCAATATCAATGTTGAGATTTGTATTTGCCAACATAGAATCATTGTATTTTGTATCTAGTATTTTGTTTGGTACTTGTTTTGAATTGTGGCTTCATTGAGTTTTTTTATTGTTTTTAAAATAATATTTCTGATATTTTTCTTAAGTATAAATTAGAAACTCCGTGAAAACTTTTTTTTACGAATTATTAATAGATACAAATATTTGATAAGATAGACTTGATTGGATAGACAGGTTTCTAATAAAAAGAAAGCAATATGATATTTTTAGTATTAGTAATGTCAGATGTACTCGCTCACATTTTACTTGTACTTTTTTTTTTAAAGCTCCCCTACCCTACTGGTTTTAAAAGTTAGTGAAAAGACAGGAGCATGCTCCAACCTTATGGTGCCAATGCACCATAAGGTTGGAATGGTTGGTAAGGTTGGTAAGGTATGGAAAACAAAAATTAAACTAGCTTTGAAACTCTAAAACAACATAATAAAATATTATCAAAATTTAAGTTAAGTATATGAAGAGAGCGAAAAATCATTGTTAATTATTCTAACTAGATTCTACCTTACATAATAAGTAAGTGGCATTACTAAATTTTAATTTGACTTAACTGTCAGTGGGAATGATATGCCAGAATTTGATAACCTTTTATTTCTTTTCTCTGGTTTAAATAATCATTTGAAAACTGGTAAAATGTATCTCCTTAATTTTAACAATGATTTTAAAAATAAATGTTGCTTGCAGTGAGAATTGGATATTCAATATTATTTACTCACTTGTTTTGGTATACTTTAAACATTAAAAAAAGAAATTCATTAATGTATTTCTGTCTTTATACACCAGTGTTTCCCAAACTTATGACTTTTGTGTTCTCTTTCTAAATTTTTCGTAACGCTGTTTAACACTAATTAAAAAAAAAAGAATGTATTTTTTGCTATAAAAAATTGCACAAAGTTAAAAATCACAACTGGCTGTTGACACCACTAATTATTAACTGTCTCAACTCTGTTAACAAAAACCAATAAAAAAATACGTAAACGTAAATTTTCATGGCTAGCTTTGCTTTTAAATAAAAATTTTTTGAAATTTTCGTTTGTTGCAAGATATTTTGCATAAGAACGCGTACCCCCGCTAAAATGTTTCCGTACCCCTGGGGGTACGCCTACGACACTTTGGGAAACACTGTTATACACAAATGTATAATTTTAAAGATTTTTGCACAAATACATATTGATATTGAATATTGCTTTTTATGCATACCAAGTTGAACAGTACTATTTTATATTATACTAGGGGCAAAGCCCCCTGCTCGCTACCGCTCACCAACCCCAATGATTGCTTTGCAATAATTGTTTTTTCTTGGCAGAAAACAGTTTTTCTACTAAAGTTAAAAATATTCACTTAACATCTATGTACTAAAAGGAATTCTGTTTACTTACGCTCTTGCGCCTCTACTTCCCAATTCTACTGCGCTGATTTAGATCTCTTGGTGAACAGAAGTGATTTTTTTAATTATCATTTTTTTAAATAACATTTATATTCTTAATACATTATATTGTTCAAACAAATTTGATGAGTTCTCAACCGTAATTTAAAATTTTCGCTAATAATAGCAGTACTGAAAAATAACTTTAAATTAGGGATACAAAAATATTTAAAGGAAAACAAAACCTTTACGTCTTTTGTTAATTTTATGCTGATGACAACCTAAACAATATGGAAATAAATGGGGGAACACGTGATTTTCCGGCCAATAAAAATGCGCCGACAACAATGGAAAACGGTATCAGATCATTATGATTTTATGTTATATAGAGAAATGAATTCTTCTAATTGACTTGGAAGAAGCTAAAACTTTATTTTTAAACTAGCAAAAACTAAATTTCAGATAGGGTCATAAATTGGGCTGCAAAGCAGTGGCGTAGCGAGCTTAACTCGCGCCCGGGGCACAATACCCTTTTCGCGCCCCCCCCCCATTCGAAAACCATATAATATTATATGTAAAATATATATGGTTTATATATAGGCGACTTGGATTATAGCAAATTAATAAATAAATAAAGTAAAATAAATAAAGTCATAGACTCAAGCTAGGCTTTAAATTTGTGACAAAAAATGTAGTTGAGAGAACAAGACTAGATTTTGAAATGTATATGATCATCTAGAATTAGTTCAAAAGATACCTATTATTTATTTTGCATATTTATAAAGAAATATTTTTAAAACACGCAGTTTTTAAACAATAAAAAAGTAAATATTTATTATCTCTAAGGAGATACATGTATTTGATAATCATATGATTATAATACATTAATAAAACTATTACTATGTCTAAATTTTCTGTGCTTTTGATGAAGAAAATGTATCAATAATATCATCAAAATTGATCATTTAAAATTTTTCTCTTTCCACTCTTAAAAATGCTAGGTCACTTAGGCGATCTGTCAAAATCAGTTTTAATTTGCTGAATGAACGTTCGCAGCTAGCAATTGATACTGAGATAGTCAGGAGTATTTGAAATGCCGCTCTCAGATTTGGAAAAACATCTTCTTTATTCGAGATTGATTATAAAAGTAAGAAATTCTAATGGAGTTTTAGGTTTAATTTCTTTTCTACTGCGGAGTAACATTTTGCTGTCACATATTTTGATAAAAAGTTCTATTACATTGAAATCTGTATTATAAAATTCACCCAGATTTTTACAATTTTTTTTCAAGGTCGTTATCAACATTATCCTTGTTATATAAATTTGACTAGTAGAAATCCAAATCTAGGAATAGAAATCCTAGAATAGAAATAGAATAGAAATCCTAGGTCTAGTAGAAATCCAAATTTGAAATTAAGGTCACTTAATCGTTTAAATCGTGTATACATTTCTTGGAGACGATCAAGAGTGCTTTTCATAACGCGAGAAATTTCACTTTCTGCGGAAAGACCACCATAGCCAATTCTCGAGGCACGTATTGTTGTATCCATATCCCATTTTTCACAAAGAGACTCTGCTTTTTCTATTACCTCTTTACAGAGCTTGTCTCAAATTTCGGCTAGTTCAGTCGCTAATGATTCAAGATCATGGAACACTTCTCTAAAATTCATTCTAGGATCTTGTAATCTGAGCTGCACACGATCAATCCTTCTTAAGATTTCATACCAGAAATGAAGTAAAGTTATAAAACTAAAGGTTAGTATATTTTGCAACAGAATTATAGCTTCACTTCTGTTGTCACTTGTAGTGGTAGTGTGCTCTGCTAACTTTTCTATTAGTTCTTTTATATTCTCTAGCTCATAGATGATAACGATAACTGCTTGAATTCTAGCGCTCCATCGCGTTTCAGATGTGTGACCTGCCATCACGGCAACATTATCGTAACATTGTGATCTGCAGTTTGTTAATGAAATTTCATCGTAATTTAATTTCTCTAAAATTGTATTTTCGATCGAGGCTGCATCTTTAGCATGCATTTCAATGAAACTCAAAAAAGATTCTTTGATGGAATCTTTTTTATTGATAAAATCAGCATCTACATACCTAGCGACTTGGGACATTTGTTCTCGATGAGAGATATCAGGAGTTGAATCAAACAAAAGTCCATAATATTTATTTCTTTTGATATCGTTTATTAGTTGATTTCGAACTGTAAATGCCAGAAGATGAATGAATTGATTTTGTATCTGTGGTGACAAATATGAGAACAAAAAATTTTCTGTTAACAAATTTTTTCATACTCTATTCACTTAATAATAGAAGCGTCGAGTAGATGTAGTAAGTAATCTTATTTGATTTATTACTTACCAAGAATGCCTTGAACTTGAAAGGTAGTAACATAGTGAAATGTACAATATAATTTATGCTGACATTTAACTTATATATAATATTTAATAACATTTCATTTTTATTCTAAGCAGAGCGCGATGACAAGGACGTGAGTTAAATATTGAAATATATTTAATATGAATATGAATTTAATATAATATTTAATATGAATTAGATATTAAATAATATGAATAATATTTATGAATTAACATTTATTATATTTCCCTGGCACTAATTTAAAATATATTTTCCAGAAATCAATTATAATAAAGAAAAATTATCCAGCAATTTTTTGTTTTGCTGACCATTTGGCGCCCCTTTGTGAGTAGCGCCCGGGGCATGATGCCCCCCCTTGCCCACCCCTCGCTACGCCACTGCTGCAAAGAGTAACAACTATCAATAAGACTAGAAAGAACTTAATCTCTAGGACGAATCAATCTTTTTTAAACTTCGTGATGGCAGTAGTAGACAGTAGACATCGTTCAGTTTCCCAGGCATTATTAAGTTTTTTTGATGATGTCACTCTGGGCCTTGAATTTGTTCAGCCCTTGGAGATTTCCTACGTTAGACTGGACTATTCTCGAAGCCTTATGTTCTGTGAGATTAAATTGATCCCGAGAGGTTTGGATTTTTTAAAAAGAAAAAAAAGAGTGAGAAGGGATATTGCCTTTTCGAAAAACTGATTGGGTTGCGATATTTTGAATCGTAACAATGTCTGCTGATTCCAGATTGTTCGATTGAACTAAAATGCGCTTTTTTTTCTTTCCACTTTGAAAATTTGATTTTATCTTGGCAAATGTTTTGTTTCGTAAAGTATTTTTGCTAGATTAAATGATTTTGTTTAAAAAATATTTTTGCTGTGCAGAATAAGAATACGAGGGATATATATTTCGAGATATTTTTATGTTTGCGTCCTTAAGCATCACTGGCAGCGGTCAGTGTGCGGGTGGGTGACCACTTGGATCAGCCTGAGTAGGGACCGAGGGTGTGGAGTATTGGTCCTCGTTAAACTGTTCTACCGTAAAGTGCTTGACTTCGCGTGCAGGTCGTCGGGCTACCGAAGCGGGGGTGCCACCCCCTCCGCAGAGGATCAAAATTGTGATAGCATGTCTTCGAATCATCCTCAGGGATGTTTCCCAGACCGTCGCCAATAGCCCATTGTGCAGCTCTAGTGCGACGTAAATGAACAACAACAGTTCAATCACATAAGCAAACATATTCAAAATTTTCAAATTAGAGTTTTAATGAATAGGAAGAATATTAAATACGAAATCCAGAAAACAGCGTTACTTAGAAATGAACTAAATACAAACAAAATTTACAAAGAAAATAAACAATATCAATCAAAAGAGATATTGATGTTTTACGACTACTAATGTTCAACTACGTAGCCTTGTAATTTTGAACTCAATCCAGAAGACAAGGGAACTCCTGGATCAAGTATTGGGACAAATTAGCCTTCGTGGAAGACTTTTTTGATGCAACTAACCCACCTTTGCCTTACATGGAGAGGAAGACCACGAAAACTTCCCACAGTTAGCCTGACTGCAAGGGGACTCTAACCCATGATCCGTCTACGGGTGAGGATATTTCGCGTCAGATCTGTGATCGGTGCAAGCCGGATGCGGAATTCATCCCGACCAGTTATCGTTGGGATTCGAACCCGGTTTACCTCATTGGAAGGCGAACGCTCTATCCCCTGAGCCGTTGCGGCCAACTCTATGGTTGCGGCTCGCAAATGACTAATTAACCTTTTCCGAACCGTGATCGAGCGATTCTCCATTCACGACCCACGGTATCATATATGAGAAGAGTTTTTCTGACTCGAGCGGCCCATGCTTACGTGGACACGATCTCAATTTGGTACTGTCGTATTAATACGTGACGCGTACTCTCGGAGCGTACTAGCCTGTGGTAGCGCTTCTCTCTCTTTTCATCAGTCCTCAACTGGTTAATATTTTTGAATAATTGTTTTCATTTTATTCTTTGAAATGTGTTAGACTGAAACTAGTTACTAATATTTGAATTTTAATGTTGTAAGGCTTTTTTAAATGTTAAAGTTTAAAAAATATTTACAACCTTAAGACTTTGCTAACTAGATTTAATAGAACACATTTCAATAAAAATGGAACAAAAAATGCTCAGAATATTAACTATTACTTAATAAAGAAGGAAATTGCTTTCAAATAATTTTCCATAGGTTAACAGTAAATCCCTTTTTTTTTTGTCCGGGGGGGGGAGATATTTAAAATTGAATATACTCCGTCTTTCAAAGATTTATATTCAAGAAATATATTTTTAGGTTAAGTAAAATGTGAAACATTTTTTTAATTTCAAAATTATTGTAACGCTATTAGCTTTGCAATTTGAATTTGCAATTTTTTCTGAAAATTTTCCGTCACTTTATACATGTGGAAGAGAAAAGAGTGTTGATTAAAAAATTGTTTTAATTTAAATTTTTTTATTTTTGTGGTTTTATTTAACAATCACGAAGCTTATCTAGCCAACCAAAGAATGCATTAAAAAAAGTTCAAATTTCAATAAAAATTTTTATGAAAATTCTTGGCAAGAAATTTAAATTTTTTTAGAGCGACATTTCTTAGGTCTTTTAAACTTAGTCGAATAGCAATTTGAAATAAGCGTTGTCTATCTAATGCTGTTGAATAGTATTGCAGCTAAAACAGAAATATAATTCCATAAATTTTTTTAACCCTAAATTTCTAAATGGTTCAACTATTAAATTACGGTTCAAGGTGAAAGAAGAGCTAAAGAAATTCTTTCATTCTTTTTTAGAAATCCAATTTTGCTATAATTTCATTTCCTGACGTCCTAGTCTTAGATAAGTTCAAACTTATTAAAATAGATTAAAGATAAGACCTGTGATGAATGATTTTAAAAGAACATTTATTCTTAAGTGAACTAAATGCGGAGAAGCAACAAGTTTTAAATTAATCTCGTTATGCAATTTATTGTTCCGGAATCAGTAAAATTGTACGACTTAGAAGATAGGGAGTTATAATTTGTTGAGAATTATTTAAACAACTGATCCAGTTCAGAAACATTCAAAGATAGTAATTTTATTGAAGCTGTTTGGTATATTATCTTAAATTCAGAAAAAAAATTCACTAAGTTAATTGGTGCTTTCTTCAGGGTTTCGAATAATTGGAACAATACTTCGATAGCTAAATACTGTTCAGTGTTTAAGACACTGAACTATCCATGTGAAGGACTGGGGTTTGATCCCCAGAAGTGGCTTTGAAGCTCACACAGTTTCAGATTGATGGGTACCAGTTTATTTGGGAAGTAAAGGCAGCCTGTGCGTATAATGCTGACCACATTGCCACACAACTATGCCGTTGGTCACGAAAATATGGAGCCTTAACCTCCAATGACCTCTTGGTCCACAACCGGCTGTTGCGAAAATGCTTTGCTTTAAATTGCGTCTTCAAATGTAAGTGCATTTATGTGAGCTATTCAAGTAACAAAATAATCTGTCTAAACTTTTCGCTTTATCATAGATTTTTTAATTTATATTTTATGCTGTACTAATCAACAAGGTGATCCATAACCAACGCTGTTAATTCATATTTTTGAAACCTTGTCAAATATGCAATCTAAGAAATCTACATATTTGGAGTATTAAATTTATATTTAAGAAAGGAAGAGTAAATTTTTTTTATCAAAGCTTGATGAATGATTAATAAGGATTTTTTAAAAAAAAAATTGATTCAAAAGAGTATTAGAAACCCGTAGAAGTTTCATCCAGCAGTTAAACTGGTTTTCCATAGCCACCTGTAGTTTGCGACTCCTAATAAGTATATTTTTTTAGTCTTCATCAATAATTCTAAAAATATGTGTTAAGGACAGTGAGTATGGAACATCTTGTACGTGGTGTCTAGTAGTAATTTTCCGTTCTTTATTTCTCATCCCATTTGTTTATTAAAAACAGTGTAGTTAGATCAGTTCACACGTAATGCATTTGTCACTAGATATTAGTTGAGCTTTGATAAACAAATAGTCACCATCATAATAAGTTCTGACAGTAAACATCGTAAAGGAAGTTTATCGGCATAAATATAATTTCTCAATCTTAGACATATACACCTTGATTGTTAGAAAATTTATTAACTATTTTTTAACTCATTTTTACAATTTGACCAGGCAGTTTAACACCTCAACAAATATTTACCGATATTCTGTTTTTCTACTCCAAAACCGTCACATGAGAGTTTCCAAATCGGGAAAAATTTATCATCATTTCTGATCGATCTTTAAATATTTGATTAGAAGGCTTTGATCAACTTTTATGGGTTTTCCTTTATTGCGGCCAACCATTTTTACGAGACAGCGAAGTAACATTCCAACTTATGTAAGTATTGGAACAGTTTCCCTGAAAGTAGAATAAATATTTCCTCTTTTTTTTTTGCCGTCTGGAATTTTATGCCACCAGCATAAAAAGAATTTTTATTTACTACTTACGTCTTGGCTCCTTTTTAGCAGCTTTCAGATTGACTTGATAGCCTTTGGTACTTAGGATTGGTGCCTTTGTGAATATGCATTTTCCTTCAAAATTTTCAAGATTCAAGTGATGTTTTCAATTGAAAAGTATAGTTCGTTTGGGAAAACGTAAACTACTTTATGTTTATCTTTTAGATTTTTATAAGTTGTCAAGATACTACAAGACTGAAACATTTTATTAAAGCAGATTCAACTTTATAACAGCCGAAGATTTTATTTTTTTAAAAACCGAAAAGTTGATATAGTTCGCCTGCGGGGAAAATTTAAAGAACTACAAAGATAAGAATTATTAGCAGTTAATTCAGTACTTTTTTGTCTTTCTTCAGTGTTAATTTTGCTATAATATAAATTACATATTGTGATATATTATTGTGATATATCAGCATTTTGAGTTTTGCCAACTGAAAATAAATTGAAGGTTCCGTTTCTTTTAATATGGGATGCATAGTGATATATATATTTTACTTTGATATATGTATATATTGTGATACATATGTACATATTGTGATATATGAACATACTGAGTTTTGCCAACTGAAAATAAATTGAAGGGGGGGGGATATTTTGTTGTTTTTTAATAAAATTGTCGTTTCAAATGTTCAAAAAATTTCATATGCATTGTACAAAACGCAAAATAAAAAAAGGTATCACTTTAAGTAACTTTTGTTCTAACTATCAGATTTTTACCAACGAAATGCGAATCTTAGTAGTTTAAAAGGGTGACCTCAATTATGTTAATTTAATAAATTGATGCTGACCTTTAACTATTACAAAGAAATAAACACAAAAACGAACATTCCCAGAATTAACATAACTTTTTTTTAATAGATTTTGATTTTTGACTTTCAAAATGGAGGATATCTGGAAATTATAATAGTTCCAGCAGGAAAGCTGTCGAAAGTTCCCCTTAACCTCTTCATTACCTCGGTTCACATACGTGGACCTTCGCTTCTTATCTTCTAAAAGCACGCCATTAGAAAATTTATAGTTTTACTATCACTGAAAAAATTCGTAAGCATTTAAGCTTTCTGGTGATTTCAATAGATGCAGAACATTCAAGTTATTTGGGTAGAATTCCACATAAGTAGAAGGGTTTTTCCAAAATTGACTATAAATCCATACGCTCGAAAATGTAAATATGTTTTAGATATTATATAATTTAGTTATTCTGAAAATAAATATTTTTCTTTTGAATAAATAGTTCTGTGATCTGTATGAAACTTTTAAATTTATATTTATTTAATAATGCAGTCAAGAATATGCAGGTCCATATGTGTATGACTGTGAAGTATTAAAGTGAAATCTCATAGTATTATAAGTATTTAATTTTATAGTTTATATTTAGATAATATTTTTATGTGTATTTTAATTTTTTAACATCAAGGTACATACATACATTTAATAACTTTGGAGTTTTTGTGTTTTTTCCCCATGATTTTGAAATTTTATCTCCAAGAATTAAATATTTTTTTATAATTAATATTAGATTCGTTTCAACAATTATTTATTTTGCGTGATTTGCATAATTAAAATCGTTTTGAAACTGAGATTTAATGCAATATTTCCTTTTACTTAAATTAAACATTGTAGTTTTTAAAATTTATTTTTTATTTTAATTAATTATAAAAATGTATTCATCAGTGTAACAATATGTATGTTTGTTCCTACTTTAGAATAGAAAAGAACAAAATATTTGAATTTACCATTTGAAGTATTTATATTATTTTTTTTAACCCTATTTAATAAAGTAATAAAAAATTGCAAAAAAAAACTATTAAAAATTATTTTTTACATGGGTAAACTAAATTTATAATTGTGTTCAAAGATTGTTCTATCTTCTATCTGTGAAAATTTTTGCTTAAAACATTCCCGCGATATGGTGAAATACGTAAAAAGTGCGGTTAACATTAAGGGACCCAAATTTTCGACCCCTCTGATTGAACTGTAGGGAACAGATTGTGGCTTTCCTTATGTTTTAATCTTGGCGAACAAAGGTATTCTTTGGTATTCTTTGGCCAAGGTTTTAATAGTCAAAAACTCAAATCCTTCGAAAAAAAAAGTATGTTTATTCAGAGAAACTAGTTTTTTGCTTGTTTGTCAGATTCCGTAAATTAATAAATATTTAACACTAATTAATAGTATATTTGATTTGAGGTTGCCCCTTTAAACCATTATGATTAGTGTTTAGTCATTGGAAATCCGATCATACAACAAAAGTTATTCAGAAAGATGTTTATTTATTTATTTTTTATTTATTTTTATTTTGCATATCATAGAAGAATGATTCTTACGTGTAATGAAGGGGTATAGTGAACTACTCCAAGAAACTTATATTCTAAAATAATTTAATTTTTATGAACTGTTGAGGCTTTAAAAGTTCGAAGGGCTGAAAGACGCATCTTAAAATAGAATACAGCAATCCAAAATTTCAAATAAAATGTTGACAATCATGACTTATAGATATGGAGAGCTGCTACACGAAAGAATAAAGCGTTTTTCTTGTTCAGAAATAACTTGAACATTGCTGTCTAATTTAATGTTTGGGGGATCAGAATTGGTCTCACAAAATTCAAATCATGCGATTTAACGTAATTAGATTTTTGTCTTTTATTTCTTCTCTTTAGCCCTGATTCTAAGGTAAGCCCACAAACCTACAATCTACCATGATTTAAAGGATAAAATTGAGTGTATCTTAAATATGCTGTTTCATACATAAACCCTCAGGGGCGGCATTATATCTAATGTTTTGTGGGTATCTCTTACTATTTATAATTATTTTAATTTTTTTTTAAATTATTGACAAATAAATTTATTTTGCAAGCATATTTCATAAAGAAACAAATAAATAAAATTACTTATGACATTCAGATTCTTTAAATACAATTCAATTTATAATGTAGGAACTGGTTTCTGCAAATTTTAGAAATCTGAAAACGAGTATAATTTTAAAAATTATTATGACAAAATAACGATGACCACCAATTAAATTCATGGAATAATTTAAAACGATACTCCCCATTTCCGTTTTTTATTTCATTTTTTATTTATTTATTTTTTTGTCATATTTAGAATTATTATTATATACGGAATTCAAAAAGTAAATTTGCTTTCATTTATTCAAACTCGTTTATCTAAGAATAATTTTTACAAAAAATGATTTATGAAATTTTGAAAAATTATTTATGAATTTGAAGGAAATAGAAATTTTTTCAGGTATATACAAACTTTCATCTTTTTTTGAAATGTAACGTAATTTAAAATGGCAGAACTAAACATGAGAACTAAAAATTCAAAAATACTATTTTTTTTAAAATGTTTTCTTCTTTTTCTGGAGCTATTATATATTTTTTTATAATCATTATTTATTTTTCACTTTCAATTCAACAAATATTTTTATTTATTTATATGGTGTCCAAAGAAACGTTATCTTAAATGACAAATTCCAATATTTGAAGTAAATCGGTTAAATTGAATCGAATCGAAATAAAAGAAAGAAATGCTTTTCGTACAACATATTTTATTCTCATATATTTATTTTTACTTACTATGGTTTATATTTGTTCGATATTTAGTTGACTGGAAGCTAGATACGAAAATTTTTACAATAATACTCCTTAATTTGTTAAGTGAAAATCTAAACTTGAAGCATTTTAAAAATTCTGAAAATGTATGTAAACTTATATAGAAAAATTTTTTTTTTTCGAAAATATATCAATTAATAAAAGGAAATTATTATTTATTCATATTATATATTAAAGCAATTAATGTGTCGTTCGCTCATATAAGAGAATTTATAACTTGCAAAGTCACTTTTCTCCAATGTGTTCGCCAAAAAATCTTTTTATTTATTGAGCACCGAAAAGATATTTCGAACTAAATTCGAAAAAAAACTATATATATAAATAAAATAAAATAATGAAATTCTTTATTTTTCATACCTTTTGCCTAGATGGCAGCACATTTCAGAATTAGAAATTTCACTACTAGGCAGTTCGAAATATAAACTGAATGTAGCTGAAAAACGGAGATTTAAAAGTAGATATTTTTCTTATGATTTCTTAGTATTTAACGAACGTAATCTGAAAAAACTTGAAACACGGAGAAAGAGTAATTAATAACTTGTTAGTATGTTGACATTTTTTAATTTTATTTTGTTTTGAGACTATATCTTGGTCACGCGAAACTCATAAGAAAGTGAATTATCTTCATAATATTTTAAAGGAAATCATTTGCTTGTGATATATATCAAATTGAGTATAAAAGTATTGTGTAATTACTTTTTCTCAACTTTACTCCTTCGAACTTTCAAGGTTATCTTGTGTTGCGCATTAATGCATGGTTATCTATATTGGCAAAAAGTGCTTTAGTTATCATTCCTCCATCATTTTTGATCATTTGTGTAACAACGAATTTTATTGACTCTGTGACTAAAGTAATATTATTGATGGAATTCCTCTTTAAACTAGTTCTATAACATTTTATTATAAATATACTTTTTATTATGAATTGATTTTGAATAAGTTTATAAAACTTATTTAAAATCAATTTTTTTTTACTCTGTTACCATTAGCTAATATATCTAAATTATAAAAAGTAGTAAGAAAAGTAAAGGTGGAAAATTTCGTTGCATAAAAGTGATAGTTAATATTTTTTATTTATTAATCTTGTTTATCTACCTTGTTTGAAGGCAACAAAAAATACTTTGACAAAAAATAATTTGATTTTAATAGGTGATTTCCACTCTTTTACAATTAGCTTATAAAATGCTTCTAAATACTAAAGTTAGTAGAGAAACTAAAGTGACTTACTTCATTATATAAAAGTGATTGATCTTGTTTTTTATTTATTAATCTGCATTTGAAATTACATTGTATTGAAGTTATGCTCTATGTTGTCTATCTTTGCTTTGAGCATGCAAATATTCATGTTTTTCCTTTTGATTAACAAATTAGCTTATAAAATGCTTCTGAATTAAGAAAATTAGTAGGAAGAGTAAAGGCGAAAAACTTCATTAGATAAAAGTGATAGTTCATATTTTTTATTTATTACTCTAGTTAGGAATTATGTTCAACGTTGTGTATCTTTGTTTTGTGTTATGTAAATATTTATGTACGTACATCTGATTAATTGTTATTTCTGTCTTTTTACAGATTAAATTACCATAACAGTATGTTTGCTGTCTTCTCTTATCCCAGTTTACAGACTTTAGGAAAGACATCCTTAAGTACAAACTGTATTTTGTCGCCTTATTCAGAAGTTACTAAACGCCTTTTGATTGATTCCTCTCTGTCATGTCAAGCACAGCATTATGCAAGAAGTAAGTAGTATTAATGTGTTTGCTACTGCTTGTACCTGTAGTGTTTTGAAAATTTGTCTCTATAAAACAATTTCTGATAAAAACACTTAGTTCTTTTATTGATAAAAATTATCATTAACTGATTGCTTTAAGAGAAAGAGGTAGCATATTAGTTAAAAAATTAAAGAATGGTTGCATAAATTCACCAAGAACATTTGACTTAAATACTTAAATTTGTTAATGGAAAAAGAACACAGTTTCAGGGCAATGTTATTTCAAACTAGAGAAAGGGAAGCGGAACGAGAGCAATTTTAAACTAGGAAAAAGTAGTTTAAGTGTTATGTAATTTCAAAATGGTTAGTTAGTGTAATGTTGTGGAAATCTTTAATTCATTCAAAAAGACATTTAAAAATGTCTTTTTTATTGTTTTGAAATAAAATTTCAGAAATTAATATCTGTGTGGTGTTAAAAAATATGATATATATTTCAAATATAAGTATATATGAAGAGCTTTGGGAGAAATAGGCTTTTTCCAGTGAAGAAATTGAGGAATCTCTTTTTAAAAAGTATCAAATATTAAAAAATGTTTTTTAACTATTTATAATTTCGATTTAGCTTAAAAAGTAGTTTAATTTCCGAGCTATTTTTTACATAATTTTTATATGAGTGAGAATTGAAAAGCAATAATTAGAAAGGAAAATAAGTTTTAATGAATTTTTTAAAGAAATTAAATCAACTGTTTCTTTCAATAATTTTTTGCAAAGAATTAGGGTAGAACTTAATTTTATAATGGTATAAAAAAACTGTTAAAACATCATATTCACAACTACAAATGGAATATTGCATTTGCAATTAGAATATTAATTTTTATAACCAAATGCTGTTAAGTATGAAGCATCTCTAAAATAACGTGCTAAAGATATTTCTAAATTTATTTTAATTAAAAGTCCCTAAGTGTATATATGAAATAACGGTGGATCCACACTGATATTTTTTAGTTAATTACGAGTCAAAACAGCATGATTAATGAATATATATATATAAAATAAAATTTTATTTTAATAATTTTTCTTCTTTTTTCATTAATCTTTATTATAATGTTTTCTCTATATTTTTAAATTGCTCTATGAGTTCTATATACTTGCAGCTTATGCACAGTAAATAAAACTTATTATTTTTCTTAATTTTCTTTGTTTTGCTCTCTTTTCTTTTTCTTCTCTTTTCTTTTTATATATATATATTTAAAAATAGCTTTTATCCTAATTATTAAAAATTATTACAATAAGTTATATAAATTTTAAAATTTTATGTAAAACAACTGCTAAAAATATCAAAATATTTTTTTTAAAATAAATGGTACAAAAAAAATTTTATAATCTTTTCTAACTTTATGTACCTTCTTATCATTTACATTTAAACTATTTTTATATTACTTATAGCTAAACAACTATTGACATTTTTAGTTTCTTCCATTTCAACCAGTTTTTTCAGTTTTATTTAATTTCTTCAATTTGTTCAATTTTCTTCTGGTTTTTTGCACTTTCTACTTGTTTTCTTTTGAAGTTTTTTCTGAAAGAAATTACGACCCTGTCTGAAAATATGGTATCCAATGAATATTATTTATCATCTGAAAATTTTTTTTCGTCTTTTCTTAGCTTCAATATTTTCAAATTAGTTCTTTATCGAATAATAAAAAGCTGGATTATTTATTATATAAAAAAAAAAAAACCTATGTTATTTTTAGTTGACTATTAAATGTTGATCTTTAAAGCTATTTATTAATTTAAACCTTTCTCTTTTTATTAATAAGAAAAAATACATAAAATGTTTGTTATTACAGAATAAAAATTAGAAATATTTTGGTCATATTTTAGTTGCCCTTAAAGCATCAATTTCATTAAATTGTCTATCTATTTAAAAAAAAACAATTAATCAAAATATAATGAGATTGTAATAATAAATACAATAATGAAATTATAAACCGTGTGAAAAGAACATATAAAACATGTAGTACTTATTCTTCAATTTATTCTATAATTTGCAACAAGTTATTTTTAATTAGTGTATTTTCATAAAATATTTATTTTTTTCTTTCTCTGCATTATGAACAGTTATATAATGATAATTACTTAAATTATGAGTCATTTTAACAGTTAAATAATGATAATAAATGTTTTGTCACCATAAATATTTTTCAATTTACTATATTTGTTTGGATTTTTGTATTTTAAAACTTTAAATAATAAATATGTGTTTGTATATAAATTTATTATCTCTGTAGTTAATATTTATAAATATACTTTTCTTGAAGTAAGAAATATTTTGGATCTTCATAATCAAGTACAGTATAATTTTGAATATTTACTTTTAATTTACTCTCTAAACATATGTTTACATTATTTGTTTACATCTCTGACTATATTTAGAGAGTGTTCTTGCAACTGTGTCTTTTATTTGTAAAGTTACTTATTTTGCATATCAATGACCTTTGAA
Source organism: Parasteatoda tepidariorum (assembly GCF_043381705.1). Classification (NCBI taxonomy): domain Eukaryota; kingdom Metazoa; phylum Arthropoda; class Arachnida; order Araneae; family Theridiidae; genus Parasteatoda; species Parasteatoda tepidariorum. Next base: position 42,250,483 of record NC_092207.1, on the reverse strand, counting down.
CTATCATCATATTAGTCCCAGTTGATTTTTTGCTGACTTCTGTCTGCATTTTAGTCTTTCTTTCATGTTTGTAACTCTTAGTGAGAGGCTGTCTAAAAATTGTTCTCTTTAAATTATCATGATTGCTACTAAAATTTCTATGTGTTGGATTATATCCACATCTTTTATATTATTTAACCCAGGTTTGTAATTGATTTACATTTAAACTTGTCATAAATGAAGTTTCATGCATTTGTTAATTATAGTTAGCAGAATTGGTAGTAAAATCTTTTTATAATATTGTCAATAAATGTTTTCTTTTTGATTTGATACTATCTGGGGGAAAAGTTTTTTTTCTTTCACTCTCTTAAATAAAGGGGAATAAAGTAAAGTTCCTTTTAAAATTTTTCACTTTTTTGTGATTAAAATTTTTATAAAAATTGTCTATCAAGTTTTTTTTTCTTTATCTACAATACAAAAAGTATTAATATTAAGTATTATGTGTAAAATAATAAAATGGGCAAATCAACATTACCTTATAAACTGTAATATAAAATAATATGTGTATAATCTCTCATATCAGCAACATTATTTGTAAAAAAACTAAGCAATGTCTATTGGAAATAATATAGAATCTTTGCATTGTGATTTATATTACTGAGTTAACATCTTTATACATAAATTTATTATTTTTATAGAAATGTGAACCATAATGTTTATTATATTTGTAAAATGTTAGTTACATTTAGAAACAAAATAAATAAATAAATCAAGAAAGAGACAATGATGAGTAGAGATTAAGTTTTATGATTGAGAGTGACACATTTACGTTTGTACTATAAGTGAAATATATTTCTTTTTTCCCCGTTTTCTTATTACAGATATGATCTTTAGTGCTTAAAAAGATCACCTCTTAATAGATGTTATCGAATCTTTGGTGATCTGAAATAGTTTTTATTGGATTAGCAAATTTAAATCTCAAAAGTTAAATTTTTATATATTTTTTTTTCTCCTTTAAAATTGTTAATTTAAAATGGTGTATGTATTTTATAAATTTTTTTTTGTTGTTAATGCTGAGATTTGTAAACATCTTTAAATTGTTTTTTAGAATCAAGCACAACAGAGCAGGCCTGGCAGAAAGTGAAAGTGAATCCTTTAGTACATTATATTAGGACTTTAAAATGGACACCCATTCCTCTTGGGTTAGGATTTGCTTTCATAGCTTATCAACAGTTCAGACATGTTAAGAAAAGAGAGACTGCAAAAATACTTTCTTCGCCCCATCCATCTGATTTATTAGCTTCAGATGTACATGTAAGATTTGATCTATGTTTTTTAGCTTTTATATTTAATTTAATTGAGAACCTTTAGTGAATTAGTGCAAGTTTTTAAGGCATGTATTGTTTTTCTGTAATAATATTGACAAGAATTAATTTGTTGTGACAAAAGGAAATCCTTTCTTTACTCATTCTAGGTAGACAGACTTAGAAGTTTTGATAGATTTAGTTAAATATTCAGATTTGTTTTAGAAGTTTTCATTGAATATTGTTGGTCTAATTTTTTTTTGATCAACTTATTTATAAAAGGTTTATGCGCATGCAATTTTTATTTAAATTTTACTTAATTTCATAACATAATAAAAATTAATAATTAAATTAATAATAAAGAGAGTGTACCCGAGAAAATATTTTCTGATTAATTAGTTTGATGTAAATGACAGATGCTTTATTTTAATAGTTTACTGTGTAGAAATAAATATTTAGTTTTATTTAATGAGTTTAATTTGCTTAGAACTTTGATGAATATGATTTTTTTTGTTTTGCTTACTAACAACATTGAGTTTATGAACTTGTGTTCATCTATAAATTGTATAATTAGCAGATTAATACTTTACTTCTCAATTTGAAGTAAACGTAGAGTTTTTAGTTATGAATATGTTGAGTTAAATGTATATTTGAATTACAATAAATTCTTAGCATTTTTTTTATTGTATTCTGCTGTGCAATGAAAAAACAACTTAAGTGCTTCATCATAGATTTTGAGAAAATTGGCTTAACAGCTATTTTCTCTATTGCTAATGTAGTAACATTAAATTCAAATTTCACATAACTAATAAAACAAAATTTATTTTTGGAAAAAAAGAAGTTTTTTTTACAATAAGTAGTTTATTTTATACAAAAGTGCCAAATATTTAAGAATCTCAAATTTTAACTTTTGCCGTTTATGTTGATTTTTGCATTGCTGCACAGCAGGATTGTTCTCTTTATCAACTTTTCTTACATCTATAATCTTTCTCTACATCTTCAATTTTCCTTAATCTTTCTTTTCATTCAAAGTATATGTAAAGCAATACAGATTTCTTTCATTCTGATTTTATATGATTATAAATGTGTAAAATGTTCAATTTTTTCTTTTAAGGTTTCTATGTATACAATGTTACCTCTTCGAGCTGCTTCACGTTTTTGGGGCTGGTTGCACAATTTTGATTTACCAAAACCAATTCGCAGACCACTTCTCAATGTATTTGTTTCTACATACAATTGTAATTTAAAAGAAGCTGTTATTGAAGATATTGATGCTTATAAAAGCCTTGGGGATTTTTTTAGTCGTCAATTGAAGAAAGAATATAGACCAATATATCCTGGAAAATGTCTAGTGAGTTATTTTTTTCAGTTACACATTGCTAATGAAATTAATTTTCTATAAAAAATGCTATTCTACACCATATTTTTACTTTGATTTCATTGACATTTTGCTTTCTTTTCCTCTTTGTCTTTGTAATTTTAATTGTTTTTAATGCTTTGGGCAAGAAAGAATTTTTAAAAAATTTAATTACCAATTACACAAAGTTTTTCACATATTATAGCAAACGTAATATAATGTTTTTGTGTAGTTTTTTCCCCTTCAATATCGAGAGTAAAAAAAAGGTGAATTCTTGAATTTCAAAAAGTAAAACTTATAGGGTATAAAATGTCTGTTATATATATATATACACATTTAAATTCCACTTTTATCCTCCTTAATGCTCTTCATCTTAATTTACACTTTTAATGTTTAAAACTTTACATTGTTACAAAAGTTTGCATAGTATAATTTACCTGTTTTATTACCAAATAGTAACAGTTATTCTTACATTCTCCCAACGAATTTATTGACAGTAGTACCAATAGAAGTATGATAAAATTAATTTAATTAATATTATGAAATCAATTTATGTTACCAACAACTTGTCTGGGCAGTGTAGGTGGACAGGGTGCAATTGTGACCACATAGCCTTAGTATCCATGACCATGGCCCTTCTTCTTCTTGCTTGAGCTTGTCAGTGGCACCTCTGCACATGTTGCATTTTGTACCATGCTCCAAGCCCAATTTTTCCTAGTTCCATTGTCTTGGGTCGCCTACTTTATTTATATAGTCTGACAGTCCCTTAATGGAATTAAGGTGAAGCTCTTTATGATATGGATTGCCTAAGGTAGTGAGGCGCGTAAGGGTGAGGGCATCACATTCGTATAGGATGTGATGTGCTGATTCTACCGCTTCACGGCATTTCTGACATGACCATGGCCCTACAACTGGTTGTTGCAAAAATGATTTATCTTTTAAACTTTCGTTTCAGATTTTGGGAACTATCTTATAATATTGCTTATTTTTGCAGCTAAATTATATTTGAATCAAATGCTTCACTAATTCCTATCTAGTACATAATATCAAACATTAATTTTTGCTACTTTTATTTATTTGATTGTATCCTGTTCATTTTACTATAATTAGGAAATTTTTTTTAAGGAATTTTATTTTGTCAATTTATTTAAAAATCAAAGTGCTCAAGCTATCAGGTTTAGTGAATATTGTCTTTATTTCTGCTTTAATAAGTAAAATACTTAATTATAATTACACATCTTTTAGACCAAAATTACTAAAGAACAGAACTTTTTTATTTCGTCAGGTCAGTCCTTCGGATGGTGAAATTTTGCATTTTGGCAAAATTGAAAATGGATTAATTGAACAAGTGAAGGGTATAACTTACTCTTTGAAATCTTTCCTTGGAATGAAATCCATGGATGCAGAAGATATGGTAAATATTAAGTTAAGCTTTTTCAATGAGAAAACAATTTTGATTATTATAATAGGATTAATTTGATTGTGTGTAAGCTTGCATATTTATAGTTTGGTATGCATAATGTTACTCACGCAGTAGTCTTTTTTGAATTTAAATAAAGAGTTGACTGAACTAAGATTTAATTTTATTTAATTTATAAAATTATTTATTTAAGTATAATTTGAATTTTTTTTTTAAATTCTTGCCTGAAAGTTTACTTTAAGATCTATGAGTGATCTCATTTTTTAAATGATACATAAAAATACTTGTTCTCTTGCTTATATTTTTTCTAAAAATGATTTATTTACCATATATTTTTGATACTGAATATCTTATTGCTTTTCATTATTTTTGATTGGATCAATTTTTGTTTTCAATAAATTATCTTTTAATAGTTTTTTTTAAAAATTATTTCTCTTTACAGTTAAAAAAATTATTAGAAATATGTTATTAATTTGAACAAAATCTATTAAATTTTGGATGATATATGAAGAATTATTTAGGAATTTAAAAACAAATATTAATAAAAACCACTACTGAACTGTACTCTTGTCCCTGTAATTTTTGTGTTACTGGATATGAAATGTTAGGACCCGAAATGTTAAAACTCTTTCCGACTAATTTATTTTTAAATCTTTTACAGGTCACTGATGAAAAATATCATAAAAGTCTGCTTCACAACAAAGACAATGTTTTGTATCACTGTGTTGTGTACCTTGCTCCTGGTGATTATCACAAATTTCATTCACCCTCAGAGTGGACCGTTCACCATAGGAAGCACTTTCATGGTAATTATTTCTGATTAATCTTTATTGTCTTTAAAAACCTGTTCATTGTTTCAATCTATTGAAATGTAAAATTATGCTTTTTGTAATTACAGGACTTTACAGGAAGTTGGAATTCGAACATAATTCTAAACATTCGAACATTATTCTTAACGTTTAAACATTATGCTTAATTTATTCTAACAGACCTTTATTTTTTATGAAACATTTTTTTCTCTGTGTAACTTCGTTCAATATGACTTCGGGGGAATTGTTCTCATAATGAATATAATTTTTAGTGCAAGTACTGCTAAATTCATGTTTTTTTAAAAAAAAGTTTAGTTGAAGTTTAATAACGGACAATGATTTTTATGGATTTTTAAATTTGGATACAATTTTTAGCCCAAAATTTTACAGTAGCAAAATTATTTTTGAATACATGGGGAAAATACGTGTAAAAATTTACCTTATTTTTCGTCGATTTTAAAATATTTTTAAATTTCACAAATTAAGTCTAAATTTTAATAAAATAGGTACCTCTCATAAAAACCTAGACATACCCCAGATTCAATTTACGCAGTTTTGTATGAAAATTTAGTAGCTATTCAGGTTTATTTAGGTAGTTTCAACAATTATGTGAGGCATGTGACCTTTTTTTAGTTAGTTTTCAGATAATTATTAAAAAAAGAACAGTATTCCATATTAAAGTATAAGAAATAGGTATTACAGTATTTTTTCAAAGATTTAGAATTTCTTCTAAAGTTAAGTTAGATTGATAGGAATATATTTACAGTTCTCAATGCAAAACTTGAAACTTTTTTTATGGACTTAACTACACATCATCTCATATGATCAAATCTTAAAACATTTTTTACTATTGTTATGTTTTTTCCTTCTTTTTTCATAACAAAAGTTTAATATATTTGTTCTATAATAGGTGAATTATTAAGTGTTCATCCTGGAATTGTAAGCTGGATTGCTGGACTTTTCAATATCAATGAGAGAGTTGTATATACTGGGGAATGGCAACATGGCTTCTTTTCACTTACTGCTGTTGGTGCTACAAATGTTGGTTCTATTAAAGTCTATTTTGATGAGGTACAGGATAGAAAATGATTTTTATTAATAATATGTTATGCTAAAGTACATGCTGCATGCTAAAAACATTATTTATTTATGTCAGAGAAAGTCTTTTGATTTAATTGTGTTTAATAAATGCACTTTTAATATTAAGGAATGATTTCTTCTAACAATAAAAATATTTTTAAAAAAATTAATGGGGCAAATTTGCAAATATTGTTTGGATCAATAATAATGAAATAAAAAAATTATGTTCTTTAAGTAATAAATGTATTTTTTAAAAAAAAATTCAGTGTACTAGCTTGTAAATGTTCAGTTTTTGGATTAATGAAGAGGTAATATAAAATGAATGCTAATACTAAAAAACTATTCATTTTAAAGTTGATGGCTATGCTTGAGTTCTTTGGATCTAACAAAAGTATCAATAACATTGATTAGTATGAAAATTTATTTTACTAGCTTACAATTGTTTATTTTGATTAAATTTGTTAATTGATTGTTCTAAAATAGCCATCTATTCTAATGGATAAATTAATTTATTTATCATATTCTTTTTTGAAAATTACAAATACTTAATTGTGCAATCCATAATTTTTTATTAATGATTTTTTATCACCATCCTAAAACAAACTTGTGCTTTTATTCAGATACAAGCAATCGTTTCCACATGATAGTCGTTGAAAGGACTAGACATAAAATTTATGTGTCCACTGGGGCAGGTAGCTTTCCACTGTTAAAAGAAGAAAATTTAAAAGATGTCAGCAGTTTTTGGTTGGCAAAATGAAACAATAAATAAAATAGATAATAATTTCTGGTACTAGAATAATATAAATAAAAAAGATTAATACTGATGCACAAGACAGAACATGCGAGTTCGAATTCAAAAAAAGGAATTTAGAATTTGAATATCCTGGATTCTGGTGACTCAGGGGATAAAGCGTTCGCCTTTGAGGTGAATCGGGTTCTAATCCCAGTAAGGCTGATCGATATGAATTCTGCAACTGGCTTGCCACAGTATTGAAGTAAAATATCCTCAGTGGTAGATGGATCATGGGTAGGAGTCCTCTTGCCGTCAGGCTAACCATCGGAGATTTTCGTGGTTTTCCTCTCCATGTAATGCAAATGCGGGTTAGTTCCATCAAAAAGTCTTCCTTGAAGGCAAATTTATTCCAATACTTGATCCAGGAGTTCCCTTGTCTTCTGGATTAGGTTCAAAATTACAAGGCAACGCCGTTGAACATTAGTAGTCATAAACCCAAAAGTTGGGTTGACTGTTCTAACCACGGTTATTAAATATAAAATAAAACATCCTGGGTCCTAAAGATTCTTAGTTTCCAAGTCTAGCATAATCACTTGAATACAATTATAAAAGTTTCTTAAAACTGTTATGGTACTTTATTTTGTGAAAATATTATTAACTTTTTGAATTAGTAAAAATAATGACACAATTATTTTTCAGACTCTTCAAACAAATCAGAAGAAGTGTGTGAAAGGTACATTTGAAGAAAAGCATTTTAATCCTCCAGTAAACATGACTGAAAAAGGTCAACCCTTTGGTGAATTTAATTTAGGTTCTACTATTGTTTTAATTTTTGAAGCACCCAAAGACATTACATTTAACATTGCAGCTAGACAAAAAGTAAAATATGGTGAACTCATTAGTCTATGTAATAATTTTCAATCATCTTAAAACAATTACTTCATACTATTTAAATGAATCATATCATCAGTTTTGAGAGTGTTAGCTACATCTTTTTGAAATGAAAAACTCATTAAAAATGTATATGAATTTCTTGAGTTTACTTGCTTTCAAGGTTGGCAAAAAATCATGATTTTCCCTTTTTAAAAAAATATTTTTTTCTTCCTATCAAATTGCTGATAAAAAATATTAGTAATGCTTAATACTATTCTAAAATAATATTATAATTAAAATATTTTATGTTTCCTACTAAAATGCTTACAATTAATTACTCACTAGAAACTAACCACTGCGTAAAATCATAATAATTTTCATTTAAGTTTAACACCCATATGAATTGCAATTGAATTTCATTATTAATTTACACTAACTACATATTTAAAAACACTTGTATTTAAATAAATTTGAAGCAAAATGGACTTGATTAAAACATGTTTTTTTAAGGTTAATTATTTTAAAAATAGATAGTGAGAATTTATAATTTAAAAATTTCATGCTACTTAAATCTAAAAAAATCCCCTTAAATCTAATTAAATTCAGCTTTTTTATTTATTATTCAATGTTGATTATCAAATAATATTTTAAAATAAATTATAATAAAAATTACAACTTTAAAGATACGGTAGAGCAGCGATTATCCAAACCCTTATTATCTGAATGTCCAACTATCCAAACTATGTCAGAATTCGTTTTTTAAAATTTTTTTTTTTTTTAAAGTTAAGATACTTTCAACTTATCGAAACATTTTCTAAATTTAGAAGAAAAAGTAATAACCATTACATCTGAATACCATATTTAATTTACAACCTTTTTTAGCAGCTTTTTTATAGTAGCCATGTTATATTATACATGTATACATACATACATGTATTGTTATACAGTTAAACCTACATACCCCTGTAGCTCTCTTCAACTGAAAATTATCTTCCAAGAATGCGAGCTTCATTTTGATAGTCTACAATGGTTGGAATGCGGAAGAAAATAAAGAAAAATGTGATAAAATCAGTAAATTACAAAAAAATTTTAAAAAGCCTAAAGATGATTTAAAAAAAATTCAAAATGAAAAAAATAAATAAATAAATGAAAAATACTTAAAAATTGAAAGAAAAAAAAACTTTTAAACATGCCAGAGCTATTTTAGACAGTACTACCAGTCCTAAATCTGGAAAAAGTGTGAAGGGAAGTTATAATAATCATTTAAACTAGATTTTAAACAACTTTCCAATTATCCAAACCACTTTCGGTCCTGAGCAGTTCAGATAATCAACGCTCTATTCATAAACTATATTGTGTAAAAAATTAAGTGATTTAAATCGCAATTTAACTCATGATTTGTATCAAATGCCGACCTTGCATGCTTTTGGTGTAAAATTATGTAAATTATTTTTGGAGCATCTTATTAGGTAAAATTGGGAGCACTTGGATGCTGTGAATCACTTTTGGGTCAGTAAAATTCACTTTTTTTATATTTATTGTCGTCAAATGACTGAAATTTTCATTCTCTACATATTTTTGTAAACTCATATTGTATGTGCCATCGCCTTAGCTCATCTGTGATATGTACAAGTGTTGTGTCTTTATGCTTGCCTAGTCGTTGAAAATGAATTTGAAAAAAAATAATAATTTTGTGTTGTATTTCAGTTTTGTCACACAAAATATTTGTGAAGTTTGTTGAAATATTGTTAAATTTAGAAATTTGTTTTGTGTTGTATTGAAGAAGGTGTCACATCTCAGTGAAAATACTTTTAATTTGTTAATAATTAATTAATTTGAAATTAATTAATTATTAACAAATATTAATTAATTTGATTTAAATTAATTAATAAATTTTTTAATAATAATTAATTAATTTAGCAAAATTAATTAATTAATTCCGAAATTAATTAATTAATTTTGGAATAAGCATGCTTTTTATGCAGCAAAAATCAAAATGCAATGTTGCACCACGTTTTTAATGTTAAAAGTTTGACAATTATATGCCTCAGTTAATAATATTCTAAAACTTTGATTACCTGTATCTGTATAGTTAATTGGCCTGAATGTTAAAAATGCTGGAAATAATGATTTCAAATGTAATTTAATTTTTTAAAATAATTATTTTTTTTAAATTCATTATTGTATATATTCTGGTTAAAGTTTATTAAAGAAAATCATTTAGGATAGTTTTTTTTATGATCAAAAATGAATTTAGAAACTGAATTTTTATTCCTTTTGCTTTGTTATCTTGGTAACAAAGCAAAAGGAATAAATGCAAAATTTTAATAAAATATTGTTTTAGTATGTTTGGATAAGGATTTCAAATTTTAATAACATATAACATTTATTCTATTAAGTATATTTTACATAACTAATTGGGTAAATAATTTTTTATTTATTTTTTAAGAAAAGTATTTTTTTAGAATAATAAAATTTCTGGCTTAAATTTATTTTTAAAATTTTAGTTCAGTTACTTCTTTTTGTTGCTCGTCATTATTTCATTTAATAATGAAAAGTATTTACTTTTGATGCTTAAACAAATACTAATTGTGCATGTATATTCCTGTTTCAAAGGCCAGAATAATTTTTGTATGCATTTCTTACTGTATATATGCATGAAAGGTTTAACTAAGGAAACAAAAGAAGATGCTCTTCTTAAACCTTTTTTAATTTTCTGATCTTCTTGTTGCTACAAACTGTTTTAAATCCTGATACTTTCATTAAATTTTAATAAGTGGCTTTTTAAAAGATACTATTTTTTTAAACAAATTAATTTCAGCTTCTATTTTAATTCATTGAGAAAATGTTTAGCGTATTCTTTGAGTTGTTATATGTTATTTTTGTTTGTTAATTAATATATATGCTATTATCATATAATATTAATATATGATAATAGCATATATATTAATTTTAAGTGTTTATGATTTTTTAAAATTCTTTTTTACTAGTTTCTCTTGACAGGTGAAATTAGAAATTTTTACTCTTTGAATTAAAGTAAAAAGAACTAAATTTGAATTCCTGCTTCTTTTTTTTTAATGATTATTTTTGTTGCCATAATAAAACCATTAACAATAATCTATTAATTACAGTGACACTTGAAAATGAACTCAATTGTAATACGAATTATAAGTTATGTGTAACTAATCATAATCGAGTGAGTATTTAGTTCATCCGTAATTTTGAGATTATTATGATAATTTTTATGAAAATATTAAAAAAAAAAAAAAGGTTTTTGTTAATAACAAAATTTTTAAACAGTTCTTATCTTTTCAATCTAACAATTATTTTCTTAAAATTATTTTTTTCAATTAAATATATTTACACAGAGAAAATACTATGATCTATGTAAAGTGTATCTGCTGTAAATACTTTTCATTTGAATATTTTGTTATTTATTTCATTGTTGATTAAATGAATATTTAATATGCAAGAATCAAAAGAAACAAAAAAAGAGTATTTTTTTTTGTTTTTGTTTAAGCTTTATTATTTGAAATTTTAGTATAGTTTTTATTAATGATCATTAAATCAATTTGCTTGTGAACGATTTTTAAAAAAAATTTAATTTTAAAGTTTAATTTTTATCAAATATCAAAGTTGTTGTTTTCTTGTAGTGAAAATTGCCTTTACCAATAAGTAAAAGTGGTTCAGAAACTAACAAATTGGTGTACTATTTTACACAGATGTTTAACATTGTAATATTGAATATTTACACTCATGGCTTTGAGCATTTTGTGCTTTATAATTTCAGCAAAAGCCTGGGCTTGCACCAAAACTTGTTTGTTTATCGTTTAATACGAAGAAAAAAGGTCTTACCTTTTTGAATTTTAATTATGCCCCCCAGCATTCATCATGTTATGCAAACTCTTAGGTTAAGATTTTTACCACTTGCCTCTTAATTAAAAAACGGACTAATCAGAAATATAACTTAAGAAAAATTAAACTTTACTCAAATATATAACTTCCAAAATATAACTTCAGCTTCTCATATTAGACAGTTTTTAATGCATTAAGAGATGTTTCATTTATATTAAGTTGTGTTAATTATTACCATGTGTATATTTTCCATACAATTTTGTGTAATAAAAATAAGTGCTTTTAAACACATTCTTGAAAATTATGTCTCGGTTTAGTGAGCAGCTGTAGCATTAGCTTTGCTTATACAACTGAATGAAGTAAATGTTATTATTTTTATTTCAGTTCTCGATTTACCGGTTTTGTTTTCTAGTATTTGCTCAAATATGTTTTTTTTTTCTTTTCTTGTTATAAATTATATAGTAAGCATTAAACAGTATCATTAGATTTTCCTTTTTTTCAGTATTTTTACTGAATTTAGTTTTTTTTTTTGTTGAGGAAAGTTTCTTTTTGTGTTTAAAAAACCCTTTTAATTCATTAATTCACTTTAAGTTTATTAATTGCACATGTGTTGACGAACATGCTATTTTAGAGCAGTATGATCCATGTTTAATGAGAAGCTCTGGAAGCTTTCCGAATCTGCTTGCTTGCTGAATCTGAATTCTAGGTTGATGCAAAAAATTTTCTTCCAGATATTTTTAACTGGGAATTGAAAATATGTATTTTTGTAAGAAATAACACGATTGAATGTTGATGTTTAGCTTTATAAAATTTTGTTTAATTTTTGTTGTAAAGTACTTTAAGTATTAATTAAAGATGTTTAATAATTTTAAGTATTGATAAGTGATTTTTTTTTTCAAAAAAGTTTTTCTTTCTTTTTGTTGATATTTTATGCTTTAAGTGTTTTTTAAAGCTCTTCAGTGAAAGTAAAAAAAAAAAAGCCGCGAGTGTCTTAAACTTGAGGCAGAGCTTTAATTGAAACTATAAGTACTACTGAGCCATAAATTATAATCTGGGCTTTAGAATAGGCAAATAACTTAAATATTTTAAAAATCATTGAACTTTTTTAAAAATTGCTAATTTAGGGATTTTTTTCATCTAGATAAAAATTATCAAAATGAATAATTCTCACCTTTTTGCAAATTAGATCTTCAAAAATTTTGTTTACACGAAACGGTGGCGTTTCTTCATTGTGGTGTTTTGTGCCATTTTCAGAATTAGTATGGAGGACATTGACTGAAAATAGGCTTAAATTGACCTAATAGTCATGAACAACTGATTCAAATAGCATCGTAGTTTTGAAAATAGCATATTATTCCACCGGCTGAAAATAGGCTTAAATTGACCTAATAGTCATGAACAACTGATGCAAACTCATATTAGTTTTGAAAATAGCATATTATTCCATTAGCTGAAAATAGGCTTAAATTGACCTAATAGTCATGAACAACTGATGCAAACTCATATCAGTTTTGAAAATGGCATATTATTCTATTATTTACTATGAAGATTGTTATTGCATTTTGGAAAACAGCCTTTAATCTGAGAAAGGGGGGAGTTGCTTACTAAAAGAGTACACTCTTAATCCACTTATAATATTCTCTATAATAAAAGTCTATTTTCCACATTAGATGTGGTATTATATGTAGGTTCCTTCTGTGTTTTTATTTTAATTGGATAACATGTTTGAATGCAAGATGGGTTGGAATCAGTGTTTTCAAATTGTCATAATTAGTAAAGAGAAGAAAATTGTATATAATAAATTGAAATTTATTTGTTTCTGAATTAAGAGTTAAATGAACATTTTATTTGACTTAAAATGAAAAAGCAAGTTTTTGACTTTGCAGCTGTGATGTGCATTTCGTATTAAGAACCAGAGTTCCTTCCTTTTTTTTGTAGTAGTTTACATCTTTATAAAAGTTGACTGCTGAAGCTATTGTTATCTAGTGCGAAAGATTCGAATTCAAATATATTGTGACTACTAGTACTTGTCCTAGTTTTATGTGAATATGACTTAAATTTCATTTGTTTTAATTATAGTAAGTATATGAATTTAAGTTTTTATTAATTACATTTTTTCCCTCTTTTTTTTAAAAATGAAAGTGCATGATTGTTGTTTTCAATAAAAAAGAAATTGATTTGAATCTTTTGTGTATTTTTACAATTTTGTGAATAATGTTACCTAATGTGCACATTTATATTTTTTATTTATGTTGATACATTTATAACTGACATTTGATTCATTCCTTTTTTGATAAGGAAAGATATGTATTCACTAAGTGAAAATAAAATGTCTGCTAAATTTTGTTGAAGCATTATTTTTCTCTCAGAACTTCCTTTCATTCAAACACTAGGCCTAAATATTATAAGATCTATACATTTGAGCTGGGAGGGGATGCATTATTTTTGTACTCTAATTCTAACGAAGATTTCGAATATTAAAGAAACTGATACAAAAATTTTAAAAATCATTAATTTCTTCTACAAAATGATTTCATTCTTTACTGTTCATTAATTTCTAATTACTAGTCCTGCCACATATAGAAGCACGCATTAAGCAATCATAAAATATAAATGAAGTAATTTTTTATTTTTTTCTTCAAATTCTAAATTATTTGGTTAAGAAAATTTCATGCACCAAGTTTTACTAAATTGAACTTATATGGAAGAAAATTTCTCCAGAAAAAATGAAAAAGCGGTACAAACTTTTTATAAAAATGACTATAACTTAACCAGATTTCTAATTTAAATTAAATATTAATTCATTATTTAGATGAACCATGAAGGTAAGTGTGTAAGATATAAAGAAAAAAAAACTTGCTTTTAATCTTAATTTTAAGTTTACAAATGAGCTAATAATTATCATTTACTCTTCTAGGCTGTATCTTTCACAATATGTAAAATGCAAAATTGCCTTAAATCATAATTGAAATTATATAGCACGTTATATAGCGTTTTAGAATTTTAATGGGTTTTAAGTCTCAAAACTATGTAATTTTGTACTGAGCATTTTTTGAAAAATAGTTTATTATTGCACCCTTGTCTGTTTCTAGATTTTTAATATATATCTTTGTTTTTGCGTAACTAACGTTATAAGAAATTTTTAGCATGAGATAAATTAGTTTAATCCATTTTAATAACAAAATAGTAAATTTTAAAACATCTAAAAACATTCAACTGTAAAGTATAAAATTGCTATCCGCACAATTTATGTTATACGCTTTTAAAAAGCCATCTATTATCTGAAAATCTTATTTCTCCAAATCAAATTGAGGCAAGCTTTCAAATTCCAACGGTATAGTGCTGAATAATAATGACACTCTATCAACTTAAAGTTTGTTAAGAACAAACATTAAAAAACGAAAATCAGAAATTTCTCCTAAAATCCCGAGATGACGTGGGAGCTTCGTTAAAACTCTTTTAAGTAATTTAAATAAAAGAAGTTACTAGATAAAAATTTAGTACAGATTTAACTTTGACTTCATGTTTTTTGTGTGCTCTAAAACAAAATTTAATGAAAAAAATTCGATAATATTTTCTAAAATAGCTAGCAAAATAAAGAAAATGTAATAAACAATAAAAAGACGAATTTTAAGACACTGTAATTTCTCTAAAATTTTTTTTTGACATTATTAATTTCAATTTAAAAACTAAATAATTAAAGGAATGTAATATGTTAAATTTTAAGTCGAACTTCAATCAATTTCTTATTTGCTTATCTCATTAAGAAAAAAAAGCCTGTTGTTATGACCAACTTATATATTTGCTAAAATACAAATTACATAGTACAGATTATTTTGTATGCCTCATCTTAAGTAGAATTTTTTTTATCACTTTGCGCTATACAGTTATTTATCATTATGAAAGACCTATATTTATGCAAAAATGATTCATATACTTTTATTTTTAATTAGTTTGTTTTATTTTAAATTTTATTTTCTTAAAAATATATAAATTTAAAAAAAGTTAAAAACCGCTACAAAAAATGTTTATAATTTACAGCACCTGATTAATTCTAAAAATAATCCATGAATTCTTATGTTGCATGTTGCTGTATCGTGACGTGGGCGACGCTGCTCCACCGCCGTGGCTCCGCCACAGGTTCCCACTGGGTAACGAGAAGAGAGTAGCAGTTCTGGCACTCCTGGCCAATGGGACAATACATCCTAACTGCCTGCCATTAAAAATATATATATATATTTTAAATAACTGCGGTTATTCACAAAATTTAAAAATTTTTTCCGGAATTTATTGACGGCACTTTTAAGAGCTCATTGTATTAATCGTATCTCAACACCAAAAATGAATTCAACTACTTTACCCAAAAACGGTGTAGTGAAACATTAACTATCTTTGGTGTTTCACTACGCCAAGTGTTATTGAAAGACCAAGCGTGATTTTTATACTACTTGGTACAGTAGTCGCCCCAATTTTTGTTATTTAGTTACTCTAAAATTTATAATTAGTCAGTAAAGTTATTTTTACGATACACTATAAAGCAAGAACCTAAATTGCATGCATGTATGAATCATTTTCAAAATGAGCAGGCATTTAGAAAAAAAAAATTCTTAAAAAAATAAATATTCGAATATTAACTTTTAAAACTTTTAGCAGCTATTGTGATGATTCTTGTCCATAAGAAACTGCATGTCAATTTACTTGAAGAGGTTCAATCGAAAAAAAGGAAATGTTTACATACGTAAAACTGAAAAACGTATTTTGATTTTGCCATTAAAAAAGTCAAATAAACATTAAAACATTATGATGGTAAGTGAATAAAATATCCTTACCTTTGTCAATGCTTTATTTTTTTTAAGAATACATCAAATAAAATGACTTTTAAAATGGCTACCTTATCCGAAATAAGATCATCAGGGCTCATTTTTGTAAAGTCAACAGAAATGATTTAATACACTATTTATGGCAACAAAAAAGACCATAATCCTCGGACAACATTAAAATATAATGGTTACTCAAAAGTAATTTTAAAACTGTAAATTTGATAAGCTGTGCTGTATATTACAAGTAACATAATTTTCCCAACTAGATAAATTAAAATTAATTTCAATGAATAATTGATTTAATTTCTGTAAAATAAGAGACAAAGAAAGCTGGGACATTAAGCTGTATCAGACATATTAAAAAGGTATACCGCAGGCATTATGTATAAGATACTAATTTCCGTGCATCTATATTTATTAAAAATATATAATAAATTAATTTGAATGCATAAAAATGTTATTTTGACTTTTATTTCAGTAATTAAAAGAACTTAAAGTCATGTGATATCAAAAGTGCAAGTTTTATGAAAATGAACCATCTAAAATATCTTTTTAAATAATGAATTCATGAATGGAGTGAATGCATTTGATCTTGGTGTAAGCCTTCTCATTCATTTGGGTTTAGATTTAACAACACCTTTTAAAGTGTGTATGACAGCTCGATTCTGTATTAACTTGTAATAAAATACAATTTTTTCTCGTCAAATTCGGAGAAGTATTATACAGTTTTTGCATTGTAAATTTGTAAATCTTATTGCTTTAGAACATTTTGAATTGCAATGCCTTTGATGACGACGTTTCACATCACTTCTTTAATGTATAAACAACAACTTTAATTCGTAAACAACAGTAGAAAGATATTAAATGTTCATCCACATAGTAAAATTTTCCACAACTCCTCATAAAAAATGACTACCTGGAACGATTTATTGCAAAAGATGCATCAGTATTTCAACTTTATCAGTATTTCTATCTTAAGTTTTATTCAAGTTCTATCCTTCAAACGGTTAAGATCGTAACTTAATACAAAAAAAAAAAAAAAAAAAAAAAAAAAAAAAAAAAAAAAAAAAAAAAAACGAAATTCTAAGTTATTTTGGGTGTACAAATTTTAATTATCAACTTTATGATCATGTTGATTAAGATCTTATGCAGATGCAATGGGATGCATTTGGAATGTTTGATTGCTTGGAAAAATTTGGTATAATTTAAAAAATTATTACGTTTTATTTTGTAAATATCGTTTAAATTATTCATTCTGTTCTCTTTATCGTTTAAATTTTTCATTCTGAAAAATGATTACAAAATTCAAAATAATTTAATACTTAAGTTTCCGATATTTCAAAGAAAATAGCATAATACATATTGCAGAAACCAGTACTTAGCTAATTAAAAGTATGTTCTATCCCGAATTAAGTTCGATTTAAAAAAGTTAGAGAAATTGAAAACAAAAGAGCATATCACAAATCAGAGAAAATATTATTTTGGACAATTATTGCCAAAAAATGCAATAAATTGGAGCTGCCCTAACAAAATATTTTTGATCCAGGTTTAAATATGGAATAATTTAAGAAATTTAAATTCAATAAAACATTTTGATGAACCTAAAATTCTTTTTATCAGAATGCTTTTGTTTTACTTCCAAAAATAGATCATACCACTATAACGATATATATCTCATTTCCCCCCTACGCTTTCAATTGCATATTTTATCAACACCTGTACTGATGTATGTAATGCAACGGGCTTATCAGCAACTGATAATTATTGAAAAAGAGAGATGAATGTTCTACACAATGCAATTTTCACTTTTCAATAAAAAAAAACTTCTCATTGTATGAAAGACAACAGAAATGAATGCCGAAGGGTCTACGCCACCACAATCACCAAATTTTGAGGTATATGCACTCTTTTTTTTACTTGTCTTGTTATTATATTTGTTCGCTAATTTTTTTAAAAATTCATTGTATCTTCTTTTGAAAATAATATTGTTGTGCAGTTTTAAAATTTTTCTTTAAATTTTACTATATCTCACTCACGTATTTCAGAAGTGATGGCGATATAGGGGTGGAAAATGATTCCGAAAGACCTAAAAGGAGTCATAGGGAAAAAAAGAAAAACAATATTTTTGAGAGTAATCATGCCAAACTTAATATTTTGAAATCTTTAGGGATTTAGTAATGATATTTCCGAATTAAAAAATTTATTCTTGGCATGCCTCTCTAGGTCATTACTGCAAACATTTTGCGGAAGAGCTCCCAAATTTTCATCACTGCCTCTGACATGTTTATCACATGTATTCTTATGTACGAGTAGTTTGTAATTTGCAAAGTTCTTGTCAGGCTTGTCTTGACTTATGTTTCTGAAGCTTGGACAATTACAAAACTGGAGGAAAATTGCATCTCAATATTTGAGAGAAAGATTTTGCGGAGTATACTTCAGTGGCCCCCATCCCCCCCAAGCTCTTGGGCGCATTCATCCCCCCAAAAAAAATTTGCTAACTTCCTCCTTCCATGTTAGCTTGTTCGAAATAGTGCTACTTTGCTTGCTCATAATATGACAATGCTTCTTTTGTTTATGTACTTAAAAAAAATTCTCTCGTCTAAATTCTCCCCCAAACTATTCGTTTTATTTAATGTAACCCCCCCCCCAAGCTTTAAGTGGGCGCATCGTGCGCCCACCTTCCCCCTGATGGAGGCCCCTGGTATACTTGGGGGTATAAATGGAAACAATAACTGGAGAAGGAGATTTAACTTTGAACTGTACAAGATTTATAAACAACCTGATATTATTAAATACACAAAAATAAATAGAAGGAAGTGGATGGCCTACGTGATTTGAATGAGTGATGACAATACAATAAAAAAGATATTGCTTTTTAGACCCACTGGAACAACAAAGCGGTGAAGGCCGCTGTTGAGATGGGCTGATTCGGTGGAGTCTGATTTTCTTGCAATTAATGAAAAGAAATTGGGAATGAAAGATAAATCGGAAGTCTTCATGGAGAAATCTTTAAAGGAAGGCATTGGCCCACATTGGGCTGTCTGGCCAACTATGATGAGGATGAATATGTACGTGAAGCTTGTTATTTTTGTCACTTACAGTTTTTAATCACACTCCGTTCCCTTTGCTCCTCATACTGTTAGAAAGAGTTTCTCAAAATTCAGCAAAAATGTGTTAAAATAGCTCCAAAACAAATAACAGTCGAATTTGAAAACCCCATGTATTCAAAATTGAAACAGCATGTACTCATTTTTGAGCAAAAGGTTTTTTCTCAAAGGTGATATGAAGGGGAAAATGTGTGAGAGAGGGTTGATCGGCTGCCGGCAGCACTCGAACCAAGGACCTCTGAGCTCGTAATTTGATCTAAACATTATAGTTGTACCACCTAGTCCAGGGAGAATTAGGAAATTTTATATAGTAGCTGCATTAATAGCACATCATGACAAACAAATTTCCAATTTCAATGGTATAATTTCAAAGGGTTGCAATTTGGAAAATATGATCCTAATAGCTTAGTCAGGAGATTGGCAATTTTAATTTCACTTTTTGCTCATTTCGCTATAACTTAAATACTTTAAGGCGAATGGAATATATAAAATTTCCTTATTCTCCATATACAAGGTTGCATAACTATGGTGGTTAGAGCATCCTACAACGGTTTTGGTGGTCTTGGGTTCGAAACTTATCGGCAGCCAATGAACGTCTCTCTCTCACCCACATCAATGTTTGAGACTATGCTTTCGGTTCAAAATTTAGTATATGCTATTTCGAATGCATGAGGCTTTCAAATGTTTCTAATTTGTTTCGAAGCTATTTTGATGAAATTTTGCTATTTTTTCAGAAATATTTTCCTTTACAGAATTCTCCATGAATGATGCGCAGTCATTTTTTTCTAGTTGTGAAATAAAATTTTTCTTCGAAAAACAATAAAAAAAGTTTAAAACCCTTTAAAATAATTTATTTTATTATAACCCTAACCCTTGATAACTTCCTTTTGTAATTTTAAATTTAACTCAAAGGACAAGTGCTGAGTTTTTTTTTTCTTTTTATATTTTCTAGAACTGGATGACATACAGGTAAACAGGGATAGACAGATTTTCAATTTTATACTATATAAGCATCATCTAGACACCTATAGAACAGCTTTTTTTTTTAAAATAAAAGGAAAAAATTATAATTCAAAAGGTGGAATAAAATTTTCTAAACTTCTTACGCTTTTGAAGAGTTAATTTATATCATAGTATCAAGTTTTTTTAAGCTTAAATATGAACATGCTCTTGTTGTAGCTTGTAAATAACAAAATATTAGCTTATTATCAAATATTATAATATTTAATTTTTAAAAATAAAATTTTAGAGAACGGATTTTGTAATACTGTTCGTAATAACAACTCTCTCAAACCATTTTTTATAGAAATCTGTTTACTGATTTTATATTTATATTTGCATTTAGGCTAC
Organism: Parasteatoda tepidariorum; assembly: GCF_043381705.1. Classification (NCBI taxonomy): domain Eukaryota; kingdom Metazoa; phylum Arthropoda; class Arachnida; order Araneae; family Theridiidae; genus Parasteatoda; species Parasteatoda tepidariorum. The sequence goes on along the minus strand of NC_092207.1, from coordinate 42,229,796 downwards.
TCATACTCAATTACAATATTACTTTCGATTCCTTTTCTATTTAGGAGATAAATAATATTTTTTCTTTCATGTAGGTACCATTTTCTGATGAAATCTTTCGTCCCAGAACCATCTCAGATGTTGTGAGTCGAATTAAAAAAGATAATGTTAAGAACTCTGTTAGGAGCTTTAGTTATGACCCAAAGTCAAATGAAGATTTGGCAAAGTTGGGAAAAGATCTGAGACAGATAGCTGTTGATTTTTCCAACGAATCCAAAAAACACGTCGATGGCGAGAAGAGTGCTAAAACGAAAAGAATCCTCCAGGATTTAATCCCCCTGGTGAATGAGAGATATGGAATATTTTTAAAAAGAGTTGAGGATTGGAAAGAGTTAAGGGTGCCTCTAATTGAAAAGTTAGATAACTACATTAAAAAGCTAGACAGAAACTTCAAATGGAGTACATTTGTTAGATTGATAGCATCCACTGCTGATGCTACAGGCTCAGTTGGTGGCTTACTTTTGCATCCTGATTCATCATGGGCAAAGTATGCTTTTAATGCTGCTTCTGTTTGCGGTTTGTGTGGACTTATTTCTACAGTTTGGGAAGTTGCTTCATCTAAACAACTTCTTGATGAAATATGCGACAGTAGAGAAGAGGATTACAAGTTGTTTGAATCAGTTGTTCGCTGGTTTGAAGAGAATAAAGATTTAGACTTTGCTGTCCAAGACATGTTTCCTTACGGGATTGATAAGGATGTTGCTTTGCAGGTTCAAGAAGCTTCGAAAGAATTGGAAGAGTACATTAAAGTGTTTGAATCAGCACTTGTGTCGAACGTCAAAAAGGATGCTGAATTGTTGGAAAATAAAGATTTCCTTTATAGCCTTCAGCTGTTTTCTCGTAGTCACGTTGCAAGTTTGTGGTGGAATAGGTATATGTAATATTTGTTTTATTGTTAGCATTTAATAATGTTAAATTTGCTTTAGTTTTTAATGTCCTTCGCATTAATTACGAGGCCGTTAACGAGTTAACTATTGCATTGACAACAAGCATTCAAAATACTGTTTACTTTATGCTGTTTTATTTGGTTATACTTTGCTGTGTTATTTAATTTCATTAGGATTTTTAAACTCACAAAAAAGCAAACATCAATAACAAATCATCGCAAAATTTTAAAAGTTTAAAAAAAAGGAAAAAAAAAACTAAGATGCTTTTTTTTGTAAAGTGCGCTTCTTGCTAACAGTATGTAAACACGAAACAACTAAAATGTAATTAAGAAAAAGTGAATTTTTTTTATTTTCTGATTTTATTAAGTATTTCGTCTGCTCCTATTTTTCCTGAAATCACTAAATATAAAGAAATAAAGTAAAATAAAAATACTGACAGGCAAATATTGCTTTGCAAATAAAAGCAATTGTATACAATCACATTTGCCCAGTTTTATACAATTACATAAATTTTTAGATTCGATTGCATTCTATTCGATTGTAAACAATTGTATTAAAAAACTAACGATAAAACTACGGTAAAGGTTCTAAGAATTCATGTAGCAAGACTAAGACTAAGTAAGTTATTCAGGATTTTTAATTAAAGATATAAAACAACTGACTGCAAAGAATGAATGTTAAATTTAAGAAATTGACTAAAGATCAGAAGCGGGAGTCTGTTTATCAATCAAAATTTTTCTCTCTGTTTTGTGCCACAAATGTTGCCAAATAGGATTCTTGTGCGTCTAAACCCTCTACTTAAAATTTTTATCACGTGTATTTCATTATAACAACTGGAGGGTCGGGGTGATATAATAATAAATTGTTTAGGAGAGTGTTTTTAAAGGGCAATTTTGGCGAAAACACTACGATTTTCATGTTACACAATAAGATGTTTCTGTGTGTGGTGATGTTGTGTTATCTAGTGGATATTCTTGAAAATTAACTAACTTACAGTACTTAACTGGTAGGAACAGATCAGTTTTATATAAAAATGACTTTAGAAAAAGTGTGGCTTAACACGACAGGGTTAGCCTAAACAATTTACCTTGTTTCAGAGGACTGTTTGTATACTAGTATGCGTCGTTCAACGACGGATGTTACTTGGAAAAATGCACACACTCACCAATTTTCTGATTCATACTACAAATTTAATGTGTGCGCCTTTGACCACCCCAATGATAAACCATAGTTCTGTCCATACGTTCAATAGTGTATACGTTCTATAGTGACGCGTTTTTGCAGAGTTGTTTGCATTGAGGGAATATAAGCTTATTCTTTACAATTTATCATTAGGAAAACATAGCTTTATACCTCAGAGTTCGGCATTGGAGACGCATTAGCTTTATTGTCCACAATTTGGCATTGGGGGAACGGAAACTTAATCCTTAACACTATATGGTAGTGGGAGAACGTAAGCATTGTCCTTCACAATATCAAGTGTGAAGGACAATCAAAGGAAGAGGAATCACAAGTGTTTATGTATTCCGAATATTAACAACAGTGTTGGAATGCTTTATTGCTATTATGACAAGCATTATTGATAAAAACGTGCCATACTGAACATACATATGAACTGAGTTGGTTTACCACTGGTATATGCGCTGCGTGAAAAATGTGCCCACATTAAACATTTGTTGTACATATCAGAAACTAGGTGAGTATTCAATGTATGGTTCTTTTCCATGTACTTCACGTCTTATTAGTTCGTTATATACTTGTAAGCAAACAGTTCCTTGAAACTGGATGAAACATTACATGCATCATTTAACATATCTATGTATAGTCAGAAGAACTTTAGTTTCAGGAGGATTCGTTTTTTTAATTTACCATAATGATATTGTATTTTACGAGTTAATTTATTTTCAGGATAATTTTTCGAAAACATCCCATTCAGCTTGACATGAACAGGATGACATTGCAAATGGAGTTCGGGCAGATGCAATCACTAGTTTTGCAAAGCATTCCTGCATTGCCATTGGAGCAGCAGAGGCTGACTTCGCTCCCAGTGGCAGGCAGAATAATGCTCAACTGCCTCACCATGTATGATTCTTGGACATACATCAAACAAGGTTCGAAATCCATGCATTCTGATAAGTTGAGAAAACTCCTTAATGTTATGAAAAGAGAAATGGAAATCATTGACGATGTAGTTGAAAAAATGAAACCAGTTGATTTTAGTTGATCTAGCTTCCCATTTGGAAATATCTTTTAGTGCGTTTTATGGTTTATTTTGTCATAACAATTAAACTTATTGTTAACCTTAACATGATTAATATTCAGGAGATAAAACTGTGATATGAAATATGACTAATCTCAGCAGATAAAATTGTGATTCAAAACACGTCTGTGATAATCTCTATATAAATAAAATATTTCATTTATTGAGTAACTGTTTTGAAAATAAATAATTCTCTTTGATTTTTGTAACAGAAAAATCGTGCAAAGTTTTCAGATAGCCATTTTTATTTCATTTAGTAATTCTGAATATTTCTTCCTACCTTTGTTATATTTCTAATAAGGCAGGTTATATTATGCTTTGTTACATTTCTAATAAGTCATAAGGCAGGTTTACAAATCCCACTGAACAACTGGGGGTTCTATCATACAGAATTTGCTAAATGCATCTCATTGGTGTGCATGAATCGAAAAAAAAATGATAAAGTACACAATTTTGTCCCTTGTGAAATTTAAAAAAATATACTAGCTCATCTTTAACACTAGAAAGACTGAAACTTAGTATACTGCCCAAAAGTAGTCAAAATGACTGGATTGAGAATGCGTAAAGAAATTTGTTTAAAATTAATTTTTAATATTTTTAGTATTATTTACTGCTATACAACAAGTTATTAGTAAATATTAACAATAAAAAAATTATATGTTGTATGAAAAGTCACAAAATTCTAAGAAATTGCGTCATTATATACGTTATTGTTTTTCTAATTGAAATTAAAAAGCAGTCAAAATGATTTTTTCGAGCAATCTAGTGTTAAATTGATTGAAATGATAACAAATATAATGGTAATGGTAAGTATAAATTAGATGAACGTAGTCTCATTAGTTTTAAAAATGTGCAAATGAAACATGATCGTAATTGGTCTTAACTGTCCATTCCGCGTTTCTTTTAGACTCAGATTTTCTGTTTTTATTATTTTTAAGCCCAGTTATAAAATATTTCATCTTCATACTATAAATCATCAATATTGTTTCATCAATATTAATATAGTTTTTCTTAAATGTGCAAGATGTTCTATAACCACCGCCTTTAGTCTATATTTTTAGAATCCCAATCAAATGAAGTGAAGAGAATATAAATACTCAAAAATTAGAATTATAGCGAAGGGAAAAAAAACGAAAATGTTATAGAAAGGTAGTGAATCACAATTTATAAAAACAAGATAAGAATTATTAAAACCAGTTTGGTTGCTAGATGAAACTTGAGTGTTCGCTTTTCGTATCCTCTCAACTTCCTCCTTAACACAAACAGGTTTTAATTATTTTAGTTAACAATGCATCCTCTTTTGATGTTGTTTTTTTTCCTTAAATATTAATTTGCGAAGTTTCTAGTATGCTTTTTTTTCTTCATATTCTTCAAAGGTTCTAAAAATTACACATTGAGATCGGTCATTCTTTAACACTCCATACAGAATAATTTAAAGTATGCTTTTGGAAAATCACTTAGAACTGAAATTATTAATTAAATTTTAATAATAAAATTGTGTTGAAATGATTCATTGAAATTTAAGGATATAACTGAAATAACTGTGAAATTTAATGATATAGTTGAAAAAGTGTTTAAAAAGTGTTTAGTATTTAAACCTAATTTGATAGAAATATGATATAGAACCTAATGAAATAGAACCTAATTTGATAGAAATATTCCTTGGGGCAAGGAGCTATGCTCACATAATTGCTTTCAGAGAATGTGAAATTACGAATTCTGTGTGTCAATACAGATTCGGTGAGACATTAATTTCAGATACATATATTCAAGGAAAATAGAAATTTTTCTGCTAGACTAGGCACTTTTGTTTACCTTGAAGTCTAAGAATAAAGCAGGAAGATTCACATGTTTTTGTGTGCGAATGCATTTAGTTTCAAACATTCGAGAAACATTAATGGTTCCTAAAGTTTTTAATTGTATATGGATACAGGAACTTTCGATTTGCTTTCCATTGTTGAGATGTAAACAGAGAATATAAATAAAAATTAAAAACTCTAAGCGGGGCAAAATATTTAAAGAACCTGACTGGAAAGAATGAAAGATAGTGGATGCAAAGGGATTTTTTTTTGGCTTAGAACCGTGGGAGAAAAATATTCAGAAAAAAGACTTTGTCATGAGTGAATCGGTTGTGTCAAAAGGAATATCAACACGTTGAAAGTAAACTATTGAAATACAGTTGCTAAAAGAAGGAATGTCTGGAGAAAAATATAGGAGAATAAAAGGGATCTCCATGGGCTGTCGAAACATTGAGAACGGAAAAAAAAGAAAGTTATAAGCATTACAAACTGCATTGCTACTGTAGGGCACTACACTACCTCATACTATACTATATAGTATAATATAATATATATATATAGTATAATATAATATATAAATACTATACTGTACTATACTATACTATACTATACTATACTATATACTATACTATACTATACTATACTATATACTATACTATATACTATACTATACTTCAAGAATTTTCATCATAAAAGATATAAGTCCCAGCTGTATAATTTTACAAAAATTTTTGACAGGGTATTTCAGAAGAATGCGACGAATTCTGATTATTAAATGCTTGTTAAGTTTATTAGACAAATATGTATGTCAATATTTAGGCTTACTAGAGCATCAAGAAAAAATTCAAAAACTAGTACTGATAAAGTTTCTAAAAGAATTTTTAAGCTTTCCAATTCTTAAAAAAAAAAAAAAATCACGTTTGAACTAAGCAAAGCAGTGAGTTTTCGAATACAATGAAACCTCTCGTGAGCGACCACTCTCCGTTCCACAATAAAATGGTCTTTAATAGAGGTTTGTCTTTCTTAGAGGTTACCTTCATTGACAAATATATCAATTTTCACAAGTTATTTAAATTTTACTGCGTGTTATTTTTCTCGGTGAGTAAGTGTCATTTGTGTTGACGTCATGAAAACTGGATAGATGAATAAAATTTAGCGTCAATACTTAATAATTATGCGCAGAAACAAATTTACCAATTACGAATGATAGAACTATTTTAAATAAATAATCAATTGTGTTTTTTGTTTAAGTTTGCGCTTAATTTTATGTGTTAAAATTTAGTTTTGGAAGAGGTTTGTTTGTTCGCGATGCTTAGTTCTTTCTAAAGTAACTTTTCTTTTTCTACTTTAACTTTCAACTCTATAAAAATAAATAATTTATCCAGTGTTCCCCAACCTTTTTATTACCGTGGATCTGCCAACGTTTGATAATTTTAGCGCAGCCCGCTGGAGGGGGGAGGGGGTTGATTGTTTATATTTCAGATTATATTGATTTATTAATTTTAATTTAATTGTATGTAAACATGCCTTCAAAATAAAATACAGTTATACCAGAAAATAAATATTAAGTGATTTAACATTTTAACTTACTACAACGTTAAATCAATGAGAACCCTGAGCTTGTTTCTTTGCAATGAAACGGTTACATCTGGGGGTAATCAGAGACAATGATACATTACAAACATTAAAAAAATTATGTAATTACCTTCGGGGCGATTTTCTTAAAATAAAATTTTAATGGAACACAGACATTTTTAATTTGGGGTATGAACCTGGGAATTTAAATTCAGTTTCAATGAAATGGGCGACCCGGTACCATTTGATCCATGGACCGGTACCGGTTCGTGGACCGGGGGTTGGAGATCACTGATTTATACCATTGTCTTTAGTGCATTCTGACTGCAACATGAGGTTGTCAATCTCTTTCAGAGATCAAAAAGAGCTCTCTTAACTAAAAACCACTCACAAATATTTTGATTACATTTAACTTCTTATACAATTACATTTATCTACTTATTCGTTTTGTTAATATTCTTTGTTTTGATATATTTTCGTGTCTCCTTATTTGATCTTTTCCGCATTTGGTGCAGACGTTTTTTCGGTCACTGTAGAAGGTTTTGATGGTCTCCCCATCTTCAACAGAAAGTCTATGGAAAAAGCTCAGTACCTCCCAAAAGTGTTCGCAAATAGAAGAGGTTGTTACAGAGAGGTGGTCTATCCACGAAGTTTCACTGTATAATTTTAGAAACTCCACTAGTTTTTTAGGCTTTCACAAGAAGCCTGTAAATATTGAACCAAGTTTTTGATTATCCCCCTTTATTATTTAGACATGTATTAAATATACTTTTAGCTTTCCACGATTTCTCTTATTTTTCTGTCCTGCAGTGGACTGATCGTAAAGACACGGTTCCCAGTAAAACACCGCATCACTGGCTGCGGTCAGTAAGCGGGTGGGTGACCACTTTGATCATCCTGCGTATGGACCGATGGTGCCCGTCCTCGTGAAACTGTTTTACCATAAAGCGCTCGACTTCACTCACAGGTCGTCCAGCTACCAAAGGAGAGCAGTCATCCCCTCTGCAGAGGATCAAAATTACGATGGTATGTCTTCGGATCAACCTCAGACATGTTTCCCTGACCGTCGCCAATAGCCCGTTGCGCAGCTCTAGTGCGACGTAAATAAAGTACCTACTTACCTATAATTTCTCTTCTTTCTGCTTATGATCAATAATGCGACTTTATTTAAATAGAACCATATTGAAAACTTCACCTTTTTTAATAAACCGGAATAATAAATTTTAAAGTTGTTATTCAATTTTAATGATTTGAATAATATTTCTTCAACGTGCATTTCAAATGAGTCCAAGTGTGCTGGGAATGCGATTCTATAAGGTGATCTAAATCACGTAAGAATCATGAAATCGCTTAACAAGTATCAAAAAACCTATCTGATTTACCTTGAATACAAATCCAAGAATAATAAAATTTTTTCGTTCCCATTTAATTTTTTAATCCAGTGATAAATAGTATTTTACACACTTGCTGATAATCACATAGTCGTTTTGGTGATTGCACGAAATTCTATCAATATCTAGCTATATTTTAGAAAATATTATATTCAACATTCATCATATCAACGGACTCTGAATATTGATATTTCCACGTGTTACAGAGAAATTATAAAAATTAATCTTAACAAAAATTTATTTGCATTTAGACATTTTTAAGAAAAATATTAAGTACGCTGAATATTGAAATTTGCTGGTGTACGAAAGAAATAATGAATTTTAATAGCTATTTCTGAGCATTTACCAAAGCGACCATGCGATTGTTGACATTCACTAATATCGGTCATACAGTAACAGATATTTTTTATTGATATCAGTATATTAAAAAAACATTTCATCACTGTTTTTTTTCACCCCTTAATCCGTTTGATTTCTATTTATCTTTCCCACAGTTCTTCATAGTTAGGAATCATCTGAGTTGGTTAGTGTTTAAATTTTTATTTCTCAAATTTTGCATTTTGTTATTTCGAAAGACATATTTTAAAAGAATGTAATAATTTATCTGACTTCAATTGAGCTAGAAACACTTGAGTTACAAACATATTCCTTATCTACCTTTTAAAGAAGGTTTCGGAATAGTGTTAAAAATACTATTTAAAAAAGCGCTCATACTCATTAAGTTTTTCATTCATGAGTCAGTAACAAATGAAATTCTACTGATTGAAAACCTTCGCTGATTCCATTCGCTATGCGATTTTCAGGAATAAAAGGAGAACTAAGTGGAATCAAATAAAAACGAAACAATCAAAACCAAATTTTCACGAACTGAGGGAGATAACAGAGGAATCCAACGGTATTTTTCCAAAAATAAATTTCAGATAAAATAAAATATTTTCTGTAGCTACGGTGCCGAGTTTTCTAATTTTGTTAACAAAATTTAACTCTGAATTTTTTCCATTTACTTCCCCAAAATATTTAATTTTGTAGAACTCTGATTTTTTGGCTGATCAATTTCATAAATTTACACTTTAGACACTTTTTTATACGCTTTTTTTTTGAATTACGAAAAATTTTGAGGGAAAGAATGAAAATGGAGAAATTTTTGATATCGATCATTGTAAGTCAACCAAAATAAGGCGAGTAAATCATTTTCATTAATATTCTAAAAGCAACTTTAAAACTTTATTAAAAAAATATATTTCATAAAAAAAGATGGTTAATGCTAGTGGAAGCAATGCAGATATCTATGGTTACCATAGGTTTATGATGTCTTGTCATACACTGAAGAGCCAAAAAAACTGGTACAGGCATGAGTATGCAAATAAAGGGTAAAGGGGTATGGAGCCAATCAAAGTACAGCGCTGCGATCGGCAACGTGTATATAAGACAACGAGTGTCTAGCACAGTTCTTATATCAGTTACTGCTGCTACAATGCCAGGTTATGCAGATTTAAGTTAGTTTGAACGTGGTGTTATAGTCGGCGCCGGCGCACGGGAGATGGGACATAGCATCTCCGAGATAGCAATGAAATTTGGATTTTCACGTACGACCATTTCACGAGTATACCGTGAGTATCGGAAATCCACCAAAATCCGCAGACATGAACATTATTGAACATATTTGGGATGCCTTGCAACGTGATGTTCAGAAGATATCCCCACTCCCCTCTTACTCCCACTGGTTTATGGACAGCCCTGCAGGATTCATGGTGTCAATTATCTCCAGCACTACTTCACACATTGATCAAATCCATGCCACGTCGTGTTGCGGCACTTCTGCGTGCTCACGGGGGCCCTACACGATATTAGGCAGGTGCACCAGTTTTTTTGGCTCTTCAGTGTATAACTGCTATGCAAATCTTTATGGTTACCATTAGGACTGGGCTATAAATCGATGTATCGAGAGATATCGATTTAACGCATATATCGGCAAGACGATACAGCGAGTTTCATTCAAGGCGATGCATCAGAAATCTGATTTAAGCCGTCGAGTAAAGACAACGAGCGCAAAACGATATAGCGATATAAGACACGCAAGGATATAAGATAACGATATAGCGATATAAGACTCCTCTCTTACGTTCCGATGTCGTCTCGCGCTGTGGAAGACGATGTTCGTTTCGTTATGTTGAAATGGCCTTGATTGGTGAGCTGTAGAATCAGAGTTTTGAGAACGCATATCGTTATATCGCATGTTCCTTTTCGCACCTCTTAGCTTTTTTTTTTGTCGCGACTTTTCTTGTAGATTATTTTCAGTGGGACTAACTTCGTGATCGCCGATGTTACCTTGTTCTGAAGGCAATCTATTATTGAAAAGAATATATAAAGAAGAGTTTCTTCATTAATTAGATAAGTTTTTTTTAAAAAAAACTTCTTTTTATTTTTAA
>NC_092207.1:42139040-42218629 GCF_043381705.1 Parasteatoda tepidariorum | reverse complement strand
CACTTTGTTTTACGCGTATTATGAATTTCTAAACAAACATTTCAATAAATATTTTAAGTAAGATTTGAACATTGTAGTCAATTTATTTAATATCTTTCTTAAGCAAAACATATATATCTTCAAATTTATAAATTGATTTAAATCAATCTGAGTATGAAGTTTTGATAGAAATCAGACTTTCTGTGCCTTACAAGTAAATGAAATTCAAAAATACTATGTCGCGATACATCGCTATATCGCGATGCAAAACTGACGATGCATCACGATATATAATTTCTAATATCGCCCAGTCCTAGTTACCATAGACCTATGGATACAATTTTCTATGGTTGCCATAAGAATATGTTGTCGTGTTATATAAATGCCATACAGATCCCTATGGTTACCATAGGCCTATGATATCCTGCCATACAAATTTCTATGGCTGCCATAGGCTTATGGCGTTGTGTTATATAAATGTCACACAGATCTCTATGGTTACCATAGGCGTATGGTATTTTACCATACAAATTTCTATGGAACCATAAGTTGCCATAGATTACCATAGGTTTCTCTATGGCAAATTTTCCTAACGCTCAAGATGCTCTAACACTGCCGCGAAAACTGTCAAACAAGTTTAATTAGTTTTACTCTGACGAGAGGAGTGGAAATATTCCATTCTTCTCATTTTGTTATAAACAAACGATTTTGTGTTGTATTGAAATGTTTTAAAAACAACTTTTCCTTATAATAAGAATTATTTACAAACGTTGTACTGTAATGTATTTTTTATACTTTTAAAACACTGTATTTTTTGTTTTGCTTTTTCATTTTATTACGAAGGCGAACTATGTCGAAGAACTTATTTATGTCCATGTTTAAAATGGTTTGAATAAAAAGTTTGACTGATTTAAGTATGAGTAATTAAGATGTATTTATTCATGCTTACATGACCCGATTTATTATTCTAAACTATTTTTTACTAATTGTTCTTTTAACCTTCAACTTTTTATGCTTTTCTTAACAGTGAATATTTAATTTTAGAAATGCTAAAAAATTACCAAATACATTCGATTTTGTTAAGTGCTTAATGCTTTTTTCCTCTTGGAAATAAAGTACATCGAAATTTGCAGAGCAAAAATTTTTCTTCTATTGATATAACATTAATGTAACATGAGTAACAGTGCGTCTAAAAAAAGAGGATCACTCTGAATAACTTTGGATTTAATGATAGGATCTTCACGTTCTATTCTCAATCTTAATGGTTTAAGGCGGTGACTTCAAAGAAGCTAATTAATTAACGCAGACGATAATTTAAGTTACGAAATAAGACACAAAAACGCACTTTCTCTGAATAAACATACCTTTTTTCAACGGATTCGGACCCCCAAAATATAGGGGATAGTTGCAAATCTGGGAAATATGGTCGCCATAGTTTGGTCAGGAGAGCGATCCAAGCGGACCTCTTAATGTTAACTTTACCCTTTTTGCCTATTTAACTATATCTCGAGACATTTTTAAGCTAATTGAAATTTTTTTATATACAATTACAAAGTTTGTCTATTCAAAGATAATTCCCTGCAAAAAAAAAAAAAAAAATTAGTAAATATTTATTATTTCTTATTATTTTACTGAGTAATAGTGGAAAAAAATTTGAATTGTAAGGAACACAAAATTTTACTCAATTTTAAAATATCTAATTTTACAATGCAAAATTTGAAAGAAATAGGTTGAATTGTTCCTGAGAAATCAAATTTTAAAGGATTCTTATATTTAATATCGTCTGTACTATATTATATTCTATAAAACGGTAAAAATTTATTAATAATCAGCACAAATGATACTATTTCATGCAATTCGGTTGATTCTTTAATGTTTTACGAATTATATAAATGCAGAAATATATACTATTCTATAAGGAAGAAGAATATTCTACAACTGTTGCAGTTCTGAACGATCTGAAAAAATATTTATTCATTGGAATAAAGTAAGAAATGTTGACTTCACTTTAATTTGTAATGAATTGAAGACAAAAAAATGTATTTTACCGTATTACAAACATTTGTAATAGTATGCGATCCCGAAATCGGAAGTTGTCAGTTGCAAGTTTGTCGATAATACAAGTTAAAAATTATTGAGAAATTTTTCTTAAAAAATGTTTGGCATGTTCTGTTTCAGAAAGATTTATCAATGTTCTGGGGAGTTTTTTCAAGTTCTTCTGCATTTTCCTTAGGGAAATTTTGCTTCTTATTTGCTGCTAAGAAAATGGCTTCCGACTCTGCCAATGATTCTGATGGAACTAAATGAAAACTTTATAAATAAAAGCCTGAAATAACCTATCCGCTAGAGGGTGTACTCGAGCGTTGTGATATTCGAATACAGTAGTTTCGCTACTTTTGTAGCTCTACTTTCGACCACTGGAAATATTTATTTAGAAATTGAAAAAAATTATTTAAAATAATGCTAAAAGAACTATCATTAAATAAAGAATAATGGCGTCATGTGAAAACTATAAACTAGATCCTTTGAAAAATCAATTGCTATCGATTTTTAATTATTTTAAAGTTGAAGAAATTTGGAGCGGGCTTCAAAAGCTCCTTGTTGCAGAACTCACTCAATGTTTCGTTTTTGAAATCAATTCTTCCTCTTATATTAGCGAAACAAACTTGTAGATAGGTTACGTCATTGTTGTTTTTTGATTTTTTCATGGAATGAAAAACAAACGATAATTCCAAAGCAAAAGATTATTAAAAACGCACTAATTCTTTCATAATCATGTGTAACTAATTAATCACATAACTCACTAAAACTATGATATAGAATACAAAAGGGAAATTAATTTTAGTTGTTTATTGGTATTATAATTAGTTTCACTTTCTTTCAAAAGTACAATTTTTATCACACATTCGTATCTAAGTCGAGATATACTACAATGGTTCAATCATGATGATCTTTTAAAAGAGATGTTCACGATAAATAATTCCTTTTTTGTTATATTTTTTATCGTTGAATGGACATGAATTCGAACGAGTTTACACCAAATTCTCCATCTTTACAGGTAATGATTAATAATATTTTATAATATTGAGTGGTTTTTAACAATAAGATTGTTTTATAATTTATTCTTTTTCAGCAGTTTATTTGCACTTTTTTTTTAAAATTATCTTTGCTCAGGATGATTAGCCATTTTACAAATTAAGAAAAGGATTGTTTAAAATTTTCAAAATATTTATTAGGAGAAACGGGAGTTAATGGGGACATGAGGCTAAAGGGGATATCTTGATTATTTTTTTTATATATAAGTAAAATCTCCCGTGTGAGATATTGTAAATTGGAACTCTGTTGTACATTTTTATGTATATTTGAGTAATCACAATGTAAATATTTTAGTAGAAATTTATAAAATAAGCGATTTAAGGTGTGAAAGTAATTTTGAAATTTTCACTTTACTCTTTTATTTACATATTTTATTTTAAGAATTTAATTTGAAGATGTTATAAATGATATTATTGTTATTTTATTTATTGATTTTGTCATTTACTTTTGCTTCGTATAATTTCAATTAATCAGCATTAAGCCTAAGCAAACTAGTGTAGAGATATAAACGATTTGTGGCAGCAAATTTTTTTCTTATTAAATAAAAAAAAAAACAGTGTTGTACATTATGTAGGAGAGTGAAATTTTTTTATAGATTTCGAGATTGAAGATTATGATGTTCAATTCCTAAGAAAAAAATGCTTATAGTTCTTCTAACCATCTTTAGTTTATCCAGAAAAAAAAGCATTTCTCAAATCTCAAGAGAAGAAATAGTTACCAAACTTCCATTGCCCTTAAATACCCGGACTGCATCTCAATACAATTTTAATATTGACACTCCAATTTTTTTGATAAAAAACTTCAAAATATTTATCAAATAAGTTCAAATATGAATTCATTCAAAATTTCTTTCATATTATATGAAATGCTTTATGAAAATTTAGTATTTTAATTAAAATATGTTAATACTTACATATAATAAGGCCTAGATTGAAATTACTTTCATTTTGATTTCAGATACACCTTTTTGAGTTATAATAAATGACTTAGCAAGTTATCGTGGTTTTCCACGCTAGCCCTATGTATTGGAGCTAGTGTAGTCAAAAACAGCCTTTCTTTTTAAAAAGCATTATTACGGAAGAAAAAGCTTTACAACTTTTTAAGTCCAGATTAGGACTGGGCTATAAATCGATGTTTCGAGACATATCGATTTAACGCATATATCGGCAAGACGATACAGCGACTTTCATTCAAGGCGATGCATCAGAAATCTGATTTAAGCCATCGAGCAAAGACAACGAGCGCAAAACGATATAGCGATATAGGACAAGCAAGGATACAAGATAACGATATAGCGATATAAAACTCTTCTCTTGCGTTCCGATGTCGACTCGCGCTGTGGAAGACGATGTTCGTTTCGTTATGTTGAAATGGCCTTGATTGGTGAGCTGTAGAATCAGAATCAGAGTTTTGAGAACACATATCGTTATATCACATGTTCCTTTTCGCACCTCTGAGCTTTTTTTTTTCTTTGTCGCGACTTTTCTTGTAGATTATTTTCAGTGGGACTAACTTCGTGATCGCCGATGTTACCTTGTTCTGAAGGCAATCTATTATTGAAAAGAATATATAAAGAAGAGTTTCTTCATTAATTAGATAAGTTTTTTTTTAAAAAAACTTCTTTTTATTTTTAAATGTGAAAATTATCGGCAATCTAATTTAGGCGCCCATAAAGAATTGAATTTGTTAGGTTATTTTTTTACTTTCTTTTAATTTATTAAAAACTTTTTGGATGAAACTTCTAATAATTTAATGAGTTTTTATTACTGATTTTAAATTTATAAATCTTGTTGTTTTTATTTTTAGAAATAAAGTTAAAACAAAATTTATTTTTGTCATTTGGATTTGGACATAAGTCAATCAACTTTGTTTATACAAAAAAATTTGAAAGGTTTGCGTATTTTATTCATTTTTTTAAATCATTTAGCACTTCGTTTTATTAGAGAGTATAATAATTTTTTTTAAAAAATATTCTTTTCATATTATTTGTTAATTAGCTAAATATATTATCGAATATCACAATTTTTTTATTTTTAAGAAATTAAATCTTACTTTGTTTTTCGTTCATAATTCGGTCATTATTTAATTTAATTTAATTATTTATCTGAAATGATAAGGTCCCGCAGTGGACTGATCGTTAAGACACGGTTCCCTGCAGATCACCGAAGTCAAGCATCACTGGCTGCGGTCAGTGTGCGGGTGAGTGACCACTTGGATCAGTCTGCGTAGGGACCGAGGGTGTGCGGTATTGGTCCTCGTTAAACTGTTCTACCGTAAAGTGCTCGACTTCGCGTGCAGGTCGTCGAGCTACCGAAGCGGGGGTGCCATCCCATCTGCAGAGGATCAAAATTGTGATGGCATGTCTTCGGATCATCCTCAGGGATGTTTCCCAGACCGTCGGCAATAGCCCTTTGTGCAGCTCTAGTGTGACGTAAGTGAACTATAATAACTGAAATGATAATAATAAAAAATAGTGTTTTAAAAGCGTTTTTTTTGTCTAAAATTTATTTAGCCTTTGTTTTAAACATACAAATAATTTTTAACGTTCCATTTAGAAATTGAACATTACGATCGAACTTAGTAATTATGTAATTATTTATGCATAATATGTACAAGAAAATATTAATTTGCAAAAACGCTTTAGAAAAAGTTTTTAACACTTTGTTTTACGCATATTATGAATTTCTAAACAAACATTTCAATAAATATTTTAAGTAAGATTTGTACATTGTAGTCAATTTATTTAATATCTTTCTTAAGCAAAACATATATATCTTCAAATTTATAAATTGATTTAAATCAATCTGAGTATGAAGTTTTGATAGAAATCTGACTTTCTGTGCCTTACAAGTAAATGAAATTCAAAAATACTATATCGCGATACATCGCTATATCGCGATGCAAAACTGACGATGCATCACGATATATAATTTCTAATATCGCCCACTCCTAGTCCAGATATAAACTAGAATGCAGTAGGACGTTAAAACTTTTGTTAAAAAAGTACTTCAAAAGTTAAAAATTATATTTAATAACGTTTTTTAACAAGTTTATAAAAAATGTCCACACTAGCAGTCCTCTCTTCTATAAGCCCTGTAGATCGCAGCCATTTATGAAAAAGACTTTACCAATCCAATAAAAAATGGCAACTTTGATTTTATTTTAAAATTTATGGAATATATCCCAGTGCTTTCATGCACAAAATTTAAATTTTTCAAATGCACATTATTTTAAAAGTTCGAACCATTATCCAATAAAAATTTTCGTTTTCTACCACACTCTTGTTAGATAACAAACCAATGACTCATGATAATCTTTATTTATAATCTTTACTGGTTATCTGGTTTACTGGTTTTTCGGTTATTATCTGACCAATGTCAGATAATAACCGAAATGACTTCTATTTCGGACTGCAGTCTGTTTCCTTGTAAACAAATAGGTCAAAATTTCAGATTAAAAAAATTGATTGCCTTTCATTTTGTTACAGTTAGTTTTAAGAATTAAATTAAAAAATAAGATTTGTTAAAAGTAAATATATAAAAAAAGTTTTGGATTTATTGAGTAAATTTTGAGTGATAAATATATCAGTAAAAGATATCGATCATTTGATTGAATAAGTATTCTGACAGAAATAGAAAGCAGAATTTTTATCCAATCAAATACTTGAAAAAATTTAGAATAGTTTATTACTTCATATAGAGAGCGGAAGAACAAAACAATTCGGAATGTACAGCATTTATGTACAGCACTTAATGTACAGCATTAATTATTCAGATATTTTACATTGATTTAGTATTCACCGAATATGAATATATTAATAAATCTTAACCCGTCCGGATCTCAATTACTACCTCGTTATTGTATAATCCTTATTTTAATATGATTCAGGGCATTATAATGGTCTTGTATAAATAATTTTATTTTACAGCTTAGAAAGGTTATTACTATACAATTTAAAGTGGCCATAAATTATAATAAGGTACTATAATATGGTGTCAGTAAATTTAACTATAGTTGGTTCGATGTGTCAAATATCGAAGGGGGGCGTAATTTAAAAAAAATATCAAATATTGTTTAAACATGAACCGATTTCTCTTAGAATATCCTGAATTAAATTGCGTATGCTAGCATTTCTATTTGATTTTGTCATTCATTATACATTTCGTCCTCGTTTAAATTTTCTTTATTTGCTTTTTGTTTTGCTTCTTTTTTTTTAAAATTATTATGTATATAACAAAATTCGCTTCATTTATTGTTCTCTTTGCCTCAATTTTTTTAAATTTTTTTTTAAATAAATTTAACTAATGTGATACGAATTATTGTCATCTTTATTGTCATCTGTATCATCTGTATTGTGCAGTTATGAATTTTGTAATGGTTTACTCACGTGCCGAGTTTTGTGCGAGCTAGACAGTCGTCCAGATGTGGACTATACGGTTAAGGGTTTTGCAAACTTAGATACGTGTCCACGTCTGGAAGAAAAGAAAAGAAAAAGAAAAGCATTTCTATTATCCTTCAACAATTAATATAATGTAATCAACCTTCAAACTGTCTATTAGAGCAAAAATGCCCCGTTACATCTATATTTTAACTTATTTTCATTATTATTATTTTTTTTCTTCAGATGGAGTTTCGTCCGCGACGCTTTTCTGACATCTCTGACTTGATGAGAAAGGAAAGATTTCAGAATGATTTAATCCATTTCAAATTCGATCGGACGACAAAAGAGAAAATACGTAAATTGGCTGAGTATATCTTAGAAACAGAATCCAGAGATAATGGTCTAGGAGAACAAAGTCACGAAAGAATTAAAGTTTTCGACGAGTTAAAATACCTGTTTGACGAACGATTCCGAATCTTGTTGAAACGAGTGGAAGATTGGAAACTTGTAAGAATTCCCCTCATTAAAAAGATTGAAGACTACATTGAAAGCTTGGATAAAAACTTTAAACTTAGCTCCATTGCTCGGTTGGTAGGATCGACAACTGACGTTGTAGGTTCCGTCGGCGGCTTGCTAATGAGTTCAGATAGTGCAAAATATGCTTTTAACATAGCATCAGCGTGCGGTTTGCTTGGAATTTTCGCTACAGTGGCGGAGATTACCTCTTCCAAAAAGATCTTGGATGATGTTAATGATTCTATTGAAGAGGATTACAAGTCATTGGACCTTATTGTGAAATGGTTTCATGGTAACGAGGATTTAGATTTTGCAGTTCAAGATTCAAGGATATTTCCGTATGGTGTAGACAAGGACATTGCCCTTCAAGTTCAAGAAGCTTCACACGAATTAGAAGACTATATGAAAGTGTTTGTATCAGCTTTAGCTTCCAATGTCAGAAAAGACAGTGATATTCTTGAGGATATAGATTTTCTACATGGTCTTCAAATGTTTACATGGAGTAATGTTGCCAGGTTATGGTGGAACAGGTAATGCTACTTTATAATATACTCAGAATTTAACTTAATGTGTAATAAGTAAAGTAAACATGCACATGTTATTTGACTATTAAATAAATTAGATGCAAATGAATTGGTTATATTATGCCTTTCATTCCATACATATGTATGAAATGATGCATAAAAATGCTGTAATATTTAAAAATTAAATTAGTCGAGGTTCTGAATTTCAATTCCTTGTTATTTTAAACTTTTTGTGCTAAATTACTTCATATTTTATTATATCACGGATGTTGAACTGCCAAGTCATATTTCAGATGTGTGCGGACGTCCCACAGTGCTCAATTCAATAACTTTGTAGCTTTGAACTGTACTCAGAAGACTAGGAAACTCTTTTGAATCTAACTTGTGGGGGTTAAGAGAACTTGTGTTAAGAGAAACTAATCTTTATTTTACGCTTCATGGAGATGCCCATAAATACATTGTCTACCATGCTATCCAGACGGCATTATAACTTGCTCATCAATGTTGGTGTTTTTTAACCAACTGTGATCGATGTTTGACTGGTAAAAAACAGATTATAATAAATTGTGTGCATTAAATAATTACTTCTTATTGGTCCATTAGGATTGCAACTTAAGTATACCCGACATTACGATTATTAGGTTTATCAAAAGTTATTCTAAGTATTTGATTTCATCTTTCTATATCGTTTATTATGATTGGTGTTTTAGTTTTTTCATTGGTATAGGTTCAATAATGTGGCACATGAAATTTTTTGCTCTTCAATAAGCAACCCATAATGGTAATTGAGTTAAACGGCACTTATTTGTAATTTGATCAAACAATGCTACATCTTTCCATTAAATTTTGGTGTGACATTGGGAGTAATTGGGCTTTTAGCATTTTTATATAGTTTTTCAAATGTTTAAAATAAAGCACTTATATATAGTTTATACTAAATAGTATAATTTTTTGAAAAGCAGTTTCCGCAGTTTGCTTAAAAAATATTTATTTATGATGTTTTGAATGAACTCTTGTTCAGTGTGGTGCACAAAAAGTCTCAGGGTTTTGTAACACGCGTACACGAGAGAAGAGTTTAAGAAGTTGATCTTTTTAATAAGATTTTTCAAAAATCTGGAATATTTATTAGAATAGGTAATTATTTCTATTTATAATGATTCATTTATTTATGTTTTTCAAAATAATTTTTCCCAAATATCTTACAGTTATTCATTTATGCATGTTTTTAAGATATGTAATTTTCAATAAACATCTACTATTATTTGTTTATATATACATAAGTTTTTCGAAATAGTTTTCAAACAGCATCTTACAATTATTCATTTATATATGTTCATTTTTAGGATAATTTTCTGCAAACAACTTACAGTTATCCATTTACATATTTTTTTCAGGATAATTTTCCGCAAGCATCCCATCACCCTTGACTTGAATAGAATGATGTTGCAGATGGAATTTGGGCAAATGCAATCTCTAGTCTTACAAAGTATTCCCTCCTTGCCACTAGAACAACAGCGATTAACTTCCTTGCCGGTTGCCGGAAGAATAATGTTAAACTGTTTAACCATATATGATTCAATGTTTTACATTCGCCAAGGAGCAAAGTCACTACATTCCGATAAATTAAGGAAACTTTTGAAAGAAATGAAAAGGGAATTACGCACAATCGATAGTTTAATTGAAAGAATGAAACCTGCTAACTTTAGCGAACAAGTTCAAGCAAATCTGAGCTGATTTTACTGATATTAAACTTCACGAAGCAAGAAAAACAAATGGTAACATTTCAGAATTTCCAACACGAATATGGTTTAAGTTTTCTGAGAAAAATACTGCAATAAGCATGTTCTGGATTATTATTAGTTTCTTTGAAGTTTTATTTTCGCATAATTGATGTTGTTTTAAACCTTTTGCATTACCTTTCAATAAATATTGCCATTGATTATCTTCGTATTGAACCAAAATATAATATTTGATGACGAAATCCTACAGGATGAAGAAAAACTGTCCAATCATTTTTGAAATTAAAAGAAATGAAACAGCTTGAAATGTTGCTTGTGCGTGTTGTAACTACTCATTTTTCCTGCAAGAGGAAATAAAAGTACTAAGAAATACAGAAAAATCATGAAAAAACTTCATAACACTGACATAACACATCAGAACTCGTCGTAACTGCAGGCGTAGCGTGTAAGAGGTGCACGCTTTTTGTTTTTAGAAAACTGTTCGTTTATTTTAAGTTTTATATATACATTACTATATAAATGAACATACATAGAAAAAATAATCATGCATATATTCATAAAATTTAAAATATACGAAGAGTTTTCAAAAAACAAAAGAATGCCCCCTTTGAACTTGTAACACTTGAAAAATAAACCAAACAAGAGGAAAAACTACATACGCAAATTTAGTGAATTGTTATGTGTTCTTAGTGCTACAAGCATAATAACTTGGTTATCTTTTAGTTTTAGATGTAAAAAAATGAAATTAGTTTAGTTTTGGATGAAATGTATTATTTAATTAGATGTATTTAATCCTCTATGCATTATAACCCATTTCCTTTAGTTAATGACTTAAGTTGAAATTTCTATGTTATGTTGAAACTTCCATGTTGTCAGATCACAAACTTCTTGAGTAATTAATAAAATCTAAAATATATAAATCTATAACAACAGAATGAAGAGTTTATATGTCTGTATGTTTCTCTTATACCCCCAGAACCGTTTGTTCTATCGCCCTGAAATTTGTACGGTGACTGCAATGAAACCAGTGATTCTAAAATTCGTTCGAAATTTTAAATTGTTATGTGTTTTTGTAATTAATTGTAATTAAGTTTAATTGTTGTTGTTTAATTGTAATTAAGTTTTATGAGTGGGTGCAACTTTTTTTGAATTGCCTTATTAGTTTTAAAAATATGACTAAAAGCGTAAAAAGTTAAATTAACATTAAGGGGTACGAACTTTGGATCGCTCTCCTGACCAAACTATGGGGACCATATTTCCCAGATTGCGGCTACCCCCTATATTTTGAAGGTTAAGAATCCAAATATGTAAAAAAAAATATGTTTATTCAGAGAAAGTACGTTTTTGTGTCTAATTTCGTAACTTAATTAATAGTTAGCACTAATTAATTAGCATATTTGAGGTCACCCCCCTGGAACCATTAAGATTGACACTTAGTTCGTGAAAACCCGCTCATTAGAACGAAAGTTATTCAGGGTGATTCATTTTTTTTTTGCGAACTGTACAATGTATTATGTTATATTTGACACTGATTAAAACTGCATCATATTGGGAAGCTTTAATCTATATTCAATTGTAAAATTGTTTTTTATGGTCCATCTAAAGAGATAAGTCACGCGTTAGTGGTGAATTTTGACTATCATGAGTTAGCTTCAAGCAACAGTTTCATGTCAAATGATTTTGAACAGAGTGATGGGAAGAGCAAATAAAAGCGTGTTTTGCTTAATCTAATAACGTAAAGTCACCGGGAGGAACAAAATGTAATAAATTTAAAAAATGGAATTATTTTAGCTTTATAAGTAGGGTTAATATATGTCTTTCAGTTTAGAGCAGAATTTTGTTGTGTTGTTCAGCATTGACATATTGATTGATTTCTTTTTAACACCCCGAAATGAAGACCAGGCATTCAGCTGGTGTATAATAATAAAATGAAGAAGAGTTTGACTGTCTGTGTGTATCTGTGTTTCTCTTATAATTCCAAAACAGTTTGCTCTATCATTCTGAAATTCGGGTAGCGGTTCCAAGGGTCAAAATTTGCTATAAATCGTAATTCTAATTTTTAATTAATTAGTCAAGTATATTCGCATGAAAAATTATTTTTTTTTGGCGTAGAACTTGCCGATCATAAATATGAGACTGCAGACGATTTCTCTCTCTTTCAAGTATTTGAAAGGTTACATCAGTGATATTTGCTAAGTTAAATCTCTCATGGAAAAAAGAGGTTTTTTGCATGTTCCTTAATATTTAAGTAACTTTAATCGTTAAACTCAATGCATAACTCATATAATCAGAAATTCGTCTAAACTTAATGATCAGCAGAAACATGATAGTACTTGCGGATTACGTTACTAAATTAGTATTCTTAAATTGGGAGAAATTTAAAAAAAATCGCCATATATTGAAGCAAATATTGCCTAATTAATTTTTGTAATAAGCAAGACTGGTAATGGTGTAGTTCTAATAAGTAATAAATGTACAAATATAGGTATGATGAGTTATATTATTATCATATTTTATGCCTATTAAAACTGTACCGATACTTGAAAGTTTTTATATGGATACTGTAAAAAGAGATTTCTTACAGTCGTATTTGAAACTGGTTTCATATTCAAAAGCAACATTATTTTTGTCAAAGAACACTCCTATATGTTAATATTCATAGAAAATTTATAAAAAGTATTTCTTTTGCCCAAAACAAGTTCAGAGTACGTATATCTCCAACACAAGGGTGGATACTTTTTATAATTTTTGCAATGGGAAATTTATTTGAAACTCGCTTCAAATTAAAAACGAAAATAAATTTCTTGAAAAACTTTTGCATGCTAAGAAATATTCATATAAATTTTATAAAAGTTATTCGTTTTGTTCAGAACATGCATAACGCTAACGTAAGGGAGGATACTTAGGTATTTTTGAAAAAAAAAATTTGTATTGCGAAATTCACTTGAAACTTTTTTCATTTTAGAAATGTGCCTCAAATATATAAAAAGACATCAATCATATATGTTAAGAATTCTTTATAGACAATTTAAAACAAGAATTTGTTTTGTCGAAAACTCTCGAAGTTAGAGTATAGCTAACAAATGGTTGGGCATTTTGTGATTTTTTAAATACATTTTTACAATGGTAAATCCATTACTAATTGTTTTCATATTAAATGAGAGTCAATTTGGTATGAAACACTAATATATGTTACATATGATAGAAAATTTATGAAAAGTATATTCTTTTTGCCTCAAATACTCGAAGTTCAAAATATGTATATCAGCAACATAATGGTGGATACTGCAAATCCATTTGAAACTGGGTTCATATTAAAATTGGTCATTCCGTTTCTTAAAAAACAATCATATATGTTAAGAAAGATTTATAAATTACTTATAACAAGAATTAATTTTGTCACAAACTCTGGAAATTCAGAGTATGTATGTTACTAACATAAGAGTGGATATTTTGCAATTCAATAAATAACTTTTTGCAATGTAAAAGTTATTTGAAACACATTAGATACTGTAAAATGACTGTAAAATACTCAAGAAATATTCATATATGTTAAGAAATATTCATAGAAAATTTATGAAAAAAATTTGTTTTGTCCAAAACATTCGAAATTCAGAGTATGTATATCGCTTAACATAAGGGTGCACACTTTGGAGGTTTTAATAATTATTTGAAATGCGGAATCTATTTGAAACTGGTTTTATTTTAAAAAGTGATCGTCAATTTCTTAAAAATCACTTATATTTGTAAAGAAATATTTCTAGAACATTTATAACAAGAATTTGTTTCTTACTATACATTCGAAATTCAGAGTAGGTAGCATACTAAAATAAGGGTGGGACAATTAGCGATTCTTTTAATATTTTTTTTTGCAATGAGAAGTCTATTTGAGACTGGTTTTATATTAAAAAGTGAGCGTCAATTTTTCAAGAAATACTAATATGAGTTAGAAATATTTATATAAAATTTATAAAAGAATTTATTTTGTTCGAAACTTTCTAAGTTTAGTGTATATATATGGCTAACATAAAGGTTTATATTTTGAGAATTTTTATAATTGTTTTGTTTTGCAGATTTCTTTTGAAACTTGCGTTTTATATCATATAAGATTATGTAAGTTAAGAGATGTTTGTAGAAAATTTGAATTTTATCGATAGAACATTGTCCAAAACATTTAAAGTTCAAAATATGTTTAAAACTGACAGACATGTTTACAATTTGCAAATTTGTTAAACTTTTTTGTTGCGAAAAATTCTTTTTTAATTGGTTTTCGAAAAATAATTTCATTTTATAAAATCATTTTAAAATGAAGAATTCACCAAGGTACGTATAAAAAAAGAGAAATAAGCTCGAAAAATGTAAAGTATTTTAGATTTTAATTTTATGTTGTTTATGTTAATTTTACTTTAACGCATCAAATTTTAAAATTATGCTATTGATTTTATTTACACAAAACATTCAGTATCATTAAATTTTATTTTTACGCACTAAAATTTAAATTTTTCATTTCTTTTTAAATTTGTAAAAGCTAGTACATTTTATACGCACAATAAAATTTCTTTATTAATTTGAATTAATTAATTTTAATAATTTGATTAATGCCTTTAATAAAATTATGTTTTTACTTTTAATGTTCACATAATTTAATTTTGATTTTATCAAAGACAACATATTCTAGGATATCTTGGTTTCACAAAATAAAAGTTGAAAACTTTTCGCAAAACTCTAAATTAAAATTATTTACTCTATAAGTCAGAGATATATTTCTAAATGTTTAACCTTTTTACGAGTAATTAATTGCTCAATACATATTAAAAAATTTGAAAAGACTTAATTAAGACCTAATTAATAGAACTTTAATATATATAGAGAACTTTTAGTTTATATTTGAATTCTCGAGTAATTAAGTATAGATTACACAAAATATTTTTCCATGCTTTATTTTAATTTCATACTATGTAGTTACCAAACATTATAAAAAGCAAAAAATAACAATATAAACTTAATGTAAAACATCACAGTCTTATTTAAGAAAGTAATCCAACATTTTTTTCTTTGCAATGAAGTATAAATTGATTAAAAATTCAGTCAATAATACTACACTGCAATAACAATAAAACAACAGACCTCTAAATTTAGATAACTTTGTGCATGATTTGGATTTTGTAAAAATATAAATTTTAGTGTTTATTAATGTCTTACTTCAAATTTAAAAAACTCACTTTTTTTCTGGCTAAGTTTCGTCCTTCAGACTATCAATCAAACAAATTTCTTTTTGCAGCATATATTATCATTTGGATTACAGTTTTAATGTAATACACATTTTGTTACATATTATATCATATTTTTAAAGGAAACTTAAAATTTCACATTTTCATACATATTTTGTTGCTACTGGACATTTTACAATGCCATAACATCTAATAGAATAGAAAGAAAAAGTATTATGTGATGATTTTATTATTTTTCTGAAGAAAAATTGTAAATTCTTAGAGTGAAATTGAAATTTACACAATGTGAATTCAAAGCAAATGTTTATTTTACAATTTTGGGTGCTTTAGAAGCAATGTGAAAAACAAAAGTTCTTTAAAAGCAAAAAAAGAAATTCTTTAGAAAAAAATATAACTTAGAATAGCAGGTAATCTAATTTCCCAGTACAAAAAATATTTTGCAATAATAATTCTATGATGCAAGATAAAATTTATTTGAAATTAATAATTCTGAGCAAAAATTAACAGGTCAATCAATTTCGATCTCAGATGAAATAATTACCATTTTTCCAAGAAAGAATGATCAGAAAATTAAAAAAAGAAATACATCTTGAAATAAGGATGAATAATTTCTGAAAGCAAACAATATCACAATGCTAAATACTATTTTCAAATGACAAGATAGACCGACTCTGTGATACTAAGAATTTATCTGAAATACCATTTATACTTTTTTCTTCAGAAATGTACAACTTTTGTCGACAAATTGAAGTTTAATCCAAGCAAAATAAAATAAATAAAATAATGTAATATTAAGCATAATTTTAAATTTATTTTTTATTAATTTTTCTTTTAATAAACAGCCCATTTGTCCTTTATATATTTCCATATCTTGAAATTTTATGCAAAAAGTAACTGCAAGCTGGGAAAGTAATTATATGCACTCAAAAGTTTAGTTACGTAGTATGTAGAATATGCAAATCGTGTTTATTGATTAATATTACTCTTGAATAGTTTTATTCCTTTTTTTTAAGAAATTCATTCAGTCAGACATTTTACACAAAGTTACCTCATTTGATTGACACACAATCCATTTTCTACAATACAAGTTTCAAGACGCAAAAAAATACAAATATAACGAATTATCTCAAGAATTCAGAAACATATAATCACGTACTACAAAAATAACAATAGTTGTTAGTAAGTTTTGGCTCTTTGGCGCCAGTTTTTGCTTCCCGATTTAACACATACTCTCAGTGTAAACTCTTATATACAAACATACGAAAAAGAAAATAGAATGCAATAATGCAATCTTAGAATATTTAGATGCTTAATCTCTCTCTATACATATTATTAAGCACAGGTATTAAGTATATCCTGAAGTATATCATGCATTGAGTACAGTAAATTAAGTACACTAAATTAAGTATATATATATATATGCGTATATATCAAGTAAAAAATATAACATATGTGGTAAAAATAACAAGAATATCAAAAAATATAAGTGAATATATAATATACAGTTTATAATTTAATGAAACAGAATAAAGAAATGTGAAAAGGAAAATCATCAAACGAATTAAGGTTCACGTAAGAACTATACGCCATCTTGATACAATATATTGTTTTTATTCTTCAGTTCTCTCTTCAAGGAATTTTTTATGCATTTTTAATATTTTTTTGAAAAATATTTTTATGTAGTCAGTAGTATTTTTCATTCATTTTTTTCAATTCTTTTTTTCCTTTTCTTGGCTAATTTTCAGTCTTTTTTTTTAATTTTTTGCTGCTTTTCAGTTTTCTAAAATCTAAAATCTTTTTTCATTACCTTTTCACTTTTTCAGTACCTTTTCATTTTTTTCAGTATTTTTTCTTCTTTTTTAATTATTTTTTTTCTTTTTAGCACTTTCTATTTTTCTAAAAATCTTTTTTTTCTTTTTTTTCTTCTTTTTTTTCTTCACTTTTTAGCATTTTTTTTTTTAAATTTTTTTCTTCGTACATATATTTGTTTATTTTTTCAGTATTGTTTCCTAAAATATTGTTTTTCAATTTCTTATTATTGTATTTGTCATAGATATATCCTCTACATATACATAAATGTGTCCCTTTATGAAAAAAAAAATGTCAACCTCCTTATTAGGAACAAACTATCATCAAAATCTCAATAAAAGTAATTTACAAAAGTTATTTACTTAAAACTAAAAATGCGCTAAGAATTCCCATTAGCCAAGTTAAGTTAGGGATTTCATGTTTTATTTGAATCATATATTCATTTGAAACAACTTATTAATAGCAGTTTTGGCTAAAGAAGTATGGAAGTTTAAAAATGCAAATTTCATTCAAATTCATGAATTCATCAAATGATCCGTGAGATTATATATTATCAGAGCTTTTACAGATGGACAGACGTAAGGTATGATACAACAATTAATAAAAAAATTGTTACATATATAGTTATTGATTGTTGTTTTCATCTAGAAAGACAATTTTTTTAATCTGACATTTTGATTAAATATGAAGTGAAATGTCTCCAATACTGATGCCATAAACTCAAAATTATATGCAACATAACATAACATAAATAAGTAAACAAAATTCTACAAAATCATGTTATATGCATCGGGATGCAGAATATATAATATATAAAAATTATAAACCAGAATCAATCAGATTGATCATTGGTAATACTGATACTGAATACGTATTAGATAAAAATCATGCATTCAGTATCAGTATTATCAATGATCAATCTGATTGATTCTTAGAACAAGATTTGTTCAACTTCAGGTCTTTATATTCTGAAGACAAAATACGATGTAGCCGTTTCAAAATTCTAGTTTCTTTCGGTTCAATTTTAATACTTAATTCGCAGAAAGCGTCAAAAGCAATAATACTGCTAGTAACGAAAATTGCTAAGGCATTTGCAGTGTAGTTATGTGACAATGGCAATAACGTCACAGACATAATAGGCCAAAACAGCTTATCTATTTTGACAACAGACTTCATTTCGGCATAGAGTTTCTTCTTCTCAGCTTGCTTTGTCGACTTTTTATTCTCTAGGCTGTAAAAGAAAAAGCAATAAGAATTAGGTAAGTATAATTAAGTTAGGTTTTAATTACGATGAATTTTGAATTTCATGATCCGCATAAACCCTGCTCAGCAATCCGCTTTCAAAACGTCCTCCTTGAACAATTGCCCTCATATATCTTAAATATAAGCCTACCGAACACGAAAAAAGGTTATTTTTCTACGGAAGGAGTTTAGATAACCACCGTCTCTGCTACATTCCCACAACAGAAGGAAACATCAACAAAACACAGAGAGAAACATCCATGAATTGAGTAGGATTTAAAGCCGCAACCATTGTCTTCGCACTCAGGCATGCTGACCGTTCGAGCACTTGGACAGCGACGATAAATCATAAAAAGCATTAACTAATAGAGGTGGTTTTGTCATGTTTTGACTGTGTTTTTGAACTTACGTATTGGACACGCTCACTGAGGGGACATTTAACATGAATATGGTTTAACATTCTGGATAGTCAGGTGTTGTCTCTTGAACAACATCTTCATGTTGGCTGTTGATACCACAATTTTTAAAGATTACAACAGAAAAGTTACGGCTGGAAGAATATGATACTGGTTTTACGAACGTTCACACATTCTACGGTATCTCTATCGGTCTGCGTAATCCCCTGTCTTGAACACATAGAAAATTTGTGGAAGGAGTTGGAACAGCGGATTAAGCGAAACTTCAAAATCAGCTCCGCCAAAATTTGGTTGATCTAAGAGATCGAATTCTCAGTGAGTGTCTCTAACTGGATACAATGCAACCACCAAAAGTTGTTGGTTCACTTCCTATAGAATTTATGCGATAGTCTAGAGTCAGAGTTACGCGATATTAAATGTTGTTCTTTATAATTTCTCTTGGCGTGACTAATATTTTGACCGGTGAGCTTAGTAATGTTTTTGGCACATTGATCATGGAGCCAATAAAAATATGTACTTATTAGCATTCCCCGGTATACATGGTGGTAAAAACCCCTTAAATTAAAAAGCGCTGTAAGCGTAAGTAATAAGCAGAAATCTTGCAGACACGGAAGTGTCAAAATGTAAATATATGATATATATTTGCTATTAAATGCTTCTTTTTTAAATGTCCTTGATGTTTTGAATGATTGAAAAATCCACTGAACCCTCGATACTGATTGACGTTCTTATTGATTATTGAGCTTAAACACACCATGTTTTGGTGCATCGGCCGAAAATCGTACACGGGCCATCCGAGGGGCAGGCGAGCATTCTACCACTGAACCAAATGGATTGAACTATCAACAATAGTTATCTTTTAGTTATCATTAATTCAAACTTATACTGTTGGTAGCTGCTATAATGCACAATGTTGGTAGCTATATATTGGTAGCTTATAACGTTGGTAGCTGCTATAATGTTCTCTGCTTTCATCTTAGGACTTGAATCGACTCGCTGTGGTAAAAATTGATTGTTTAATCGGATTGCATTTTTTTCCAATAATGTTTTGGGGAATCTTATTACTGCATGCGATTTTTGATTGCGTAAAAATTGCATGCGAATGAACGAAGACCTGATTGATAAGTTTTTTGCTTGTAAAAAAATCCACTCATTCTCATGCAAATTTTTTGCATCTAATGAGAGCGGCCCCTAAGTAGTTCGGAATTCATTCAAATGTAGTGTTTGCAAAGTTACGGTTTCGATGTCAGTAAAAGTTTATGCTCATTTAGGCAATTAAGGGACATGGAGAGGAGACCAGGAGGTTTGAATTCGCAATCTTCGTAATCGAATGATGATGTCAGGATGTCACTTTTCACGAAGCTCATTGAACAAAATCTTAGGGAGCATTCTAACTGCATCTGATCTGCATATGCGATCACACAAAATGCGATTCGCACATGCTTGTGCAGCTCCTCTCACACATATACTAGATCATATTGTTTCGAAGTATTTGCACATGCGTGCAGGGTAATTAGATTCATTGTTAATTCTCGAAGTTAATTTAATGCACCTGTTACATAACTAGCAAAAACGTCATCGTTTATCATCAAAATCCTTAGAATCAATAGCCAAGGTAGAATTAAAATGATGGAAACAATTTTAGTTTTCTGGTGAAAGAAAAAGGTGACTGACTGATTCAAAAGTGACTGTGATGACTGATTAAAAGGTGACTGTTACGTAGAATGAGAGGTAAGTCTTTATAATTATTAGTTATTTTATAAATACTTACGTTTTCCACCACAAGTTTGCAAAAGTAGATTTTGAGAAGTTCCTTGCTTTTTTTATGAATTCAGTGTTGTACAACAACTCGTGTTTTTGATAAACATTTGACAAGTATATGATGCTAAAAATTTTCGCTTCATTATTTTTTGCATCATTGATGGAGGTAGCGTTTTTGACATTCTCTTTATCCATTTCTATCTCACGCAAATGCTTCAGCATTTCCTGGAGTGAAACTTTATCATAGGTAATGAATCTATTTATCAATTTAGGATCAACGACAGTAATGCTGCATGAACGACCTCTGGACCCAAATTTTTTTTGCGAGTGTGAATTCAAGATTTGATAGCGACGTTCCAGTTCCTTAAGTTTGAGTTGCATTTTCGCAGACATTTCTTCTTGACAAGCAAGGATATCTTTTAAAATATCATCATTGATTCCAAATGGGAAATTTTTTTCAATAATGTCGCTGACAAACTTGCTTTGCTTATCGCTGTTCATAGCTTCAAAATTATCTTGATCTAACAAGAAAAGGTAAATAATTTTTTCCACCTTTGATTTACTATAATATTGAGATATAACATCACATAAGAAGCTCACAGAACCAATTACACCCGAGGCTGTCAGAATTTTGATTCCCCAATCAGGTATTATTTTTAAATAATCAGTACCTAAAAAAGCTGCGGAGCCAAAAACGCCTGCAGTGGAAAGAATTAATTTTAAAATGGAAGCCTTTTCCGCAACGTTTGCAATAGAACTTTCGCATTCCTTCAGCAAATCCATTGTTTTTTTTCTGTGAGTTCGCCATGTTTCATATGTTTTAAAGAATAATTTAATTCCTTCGTACATTTTCTGTTCCCTTATTACACTTTCTAATTCGAATTCGAACAGTTCCTTTTCCAGAACAGACTTAGACTCTGTTAAATGTTGAAAAAACATACGTGATGAATTATCATTCCATGATGAATTATCATGCGATGTATTATGAAAAGGTAATTTTATGATTTCATCATCAGTAATTTCATCATGCCTAGACTCGATTTGGTTAGCTGCATATTCCATTTTAGAGGAGTCCCCAAGGATAGTTTTGACAGAGGAGACCAGGGGCAAGTCTTGAAAAGACTTTTGAGTTAAGACAGCCTGAAAAGAAAAGAATGTATTATTTATAGAATTAAGCACATAAGTATCAGGCTACCTAAACTAATGAATTTAGGTAGCCTAAAATGAAATGAATATATTATTATGCACATCGGCATCTGGCTACTTAAACTAACGAGTTTAGGTGGCCTAAAACGAAAATAATTTATTATTCAGCATATAAGAATCAGGTTACCTAAACTAAAGAGTTCGTCTAGTCTGTAACGAAAACAATATACCATTTATGGAATTAAGTACTTAAGTATCAGGCTGTCTAAACTAACGAGTTTAGGTGGCCTAAAACGAAAAGAATATAATATTAAGCACGTCATCATCAGACTATCTAAACTAAGGAGTTTATGTTGTCTGTAGCGAAAAGAATATATTATTAAGGAAATTAAAAAAAAGTTAAGGGAAATGTTAAGTTTTTTAAGATAGGTCAATTTTGTTCACGCAGTGAAAGAACTAGGACTGAACTTAAAATAAAAGGTATGGACTATAAATTTACAGGATTGATATAATAACTATTGAAAATACTTTTTGAAATACATGACCAAATACACGTTTTAAAGTTAATCTTCCATATGATGTAGTGCAATTCTGTAGTTGACTGTAAATTCATATACTTTTACGGAGTGCTCTTGACGTTCTTAATGTCTTCGATATCCTTCAATCTTGTTACTTTAAAAATATTTTTCTGAAATGTATAGTGAATGATCTATCTCCAAAACCTCTGAAATTTCATAAAAATTTCTAAAGAAATAAGGTTTAAGGTTTTTGAAACCATTAAAATGCACTAACTTCAGCATTAAAGAGCATTCCGAACAAGGACTTATTTTGTTTAAATAAAAAACTCCAGGAAACGGAATCTGTAACATATTATTTGATTAAAAAAACTTCGTTTGGTATAAAAAACACACAAATTGTAAATAACAATCACATGTTTCAAGCGCTCAAATATAGATGCCCATTTTTAAAACTAACCAGGCATGAAAGAGGATAATCAGAAGTGATTTGAAATATGAAATGTAAAGTTGTCAACGAAAAATGGAAAATAATGGATAGTAACAAAATTAGTAATATCCCAATCAAAAATATGGATGAAAAAACAGAACAGGAAAAACCACTGTGACCAAGAGAGGCAAAGCTGGGTAAAATGCATTTCAGCGCATTATGGACAGGTGGTGATGAACTAATGACGTTAACAAGGGAATCTGCATTCATGAGAATGAAACACGATTCCATGGCGTCTAGATGAGCTGGCCACCTATCCATAACGCACGTAAATACATTTTATCCTGATTTGTCTCTCTTTGTCACCGTGATTTTTCTTGATCTCTTTTTTGCACTTTTTTGCACTGTGGTTTATCTAGTTTTGTGTCTCATCTTTATTTTCCGTTTTTCGTTGACAACTTAATGTTTTATCTTCACAACTTTTACTATATTTACAGCTTTACGTCTGGTATATCTTGAAAATGCGCACTTTTTTTTTGAGCGCCTAAAACTTAAATATAAGTTATATAAAAAACGAATGATTTACAGTAAAATAAACTAACTCTGGAACGAATGATTCATAATAAAATAAGTTCATGGGCTAAATAATACTTATAAGTGTTGGAAAAAATGAAGAAAAATCTAGTAAAAATCACTACTTTGAAATTTTTTTTTTTCTATATTAAACGGATATCGTTTTTTTTGTGCTTCTAATATCATAAGCAGTAATTTTAAATAATCTGTTATAATTTATTTCTATGTTTATAAGTCTTACTTTAGTAAATCTTTGTTTAATTGCACTAAGGAATAAAGTTTTTGTTGCATTTATGCAAGTGCTTGACCTTACCTAGTTCGGTGTGGGAATTTTAAATCAGAAATTAGCTTTGTTTGAAGAGCTACATATTTGTGTTTAAAATCATATTTTTAGTTAAGTTAATCTTTTATCTTATTTTATATTATAACCGTCGCTCAACAGCCTACCCAATTATTGGGTTTACGACTACCGATGTTCAACTCCGCAGCCTTGTAATTTTGAACCTAATCCAGAAGACAAGGGAGCTCCCGAATCAAGTATTGGTAGAAATTTGACTTCGTGGATGACTTAGTGATGGAAAAAACCCGCATTCGCGTTACATGGAGAGGAAGACCACGAAAACTTCCCAAGGTTAGCCTGACGGCAAGGGGACCCTAATCCATGATCCGTCAGCGACTGAGGATATTTCTCGTTAGCACAGAGGTCGGTTCAAGCTGGATGCGGAATTCGTATCGATCAGCCATAGCTGAGATTCGAACCCGGTGCACCTCATTGGAAGGTGAAGGCTCTATCCCCAGAGCCATCACGGCTGAACAAATGTACAAGTTCATAAAAGACGTATAAGATTACACGCTGTTGACTGCTCATTTGTAAAAAATCATTTAAGGTAAGAAACATAAGACTTTAATCGCATTATAAACTGAAGCGTATTATTACCTTCTTTTATCCACTTCCTACGTAGCAGAGAAGTGGGGACACTCAGTATTCACTTGACGGAATTCAAAAAAATTGGTTTGGAATATTTAGTAGAGAATTGCTTGTAAAGATAAACCGATTGCAGATTTGAAATCAGCAATGTGAAAATATCCGAAATCACTTGCAATAGAAAAAAAATTGTTTCCCGGCGTTGTCTATAATAATAAATGGAAAAGTATGTGTGCTTCTTCTATAATTTCAGAGCCGCGGTGGCTCAGGGGATCGAGCTTTCGCCTTCCAATAAAGTGAATCGGGTTTGAGTTCCAACAATGGCAAGTCGATTCGAATTCCGCACCTGACTTGCACCGACTACAGAGATGACATAATATATCCTCAGTGGTAGACGGATCATGGGCTAGAATCCCTTTTGCCGTCAGACTGACCGTTGAAGGTTTTCGTTTTTTTCCTCTCCATGTAACTCAAATGTGGGCTAGCTCCATCGAAAATTCCTCCACGCAGTCAAATTTCTCCCAATACTTGATCCAGGAATTCCCTTGTCTTCCTGATTGGGTTCAAAATTACCATGCTAAACATCTTTAGTCGTAAACCCAAAATTGGGTCAGCTGTTCACAACGGTTATAAAAAATATATAATTTCAAACTAGGGTTATGTTTTAAACATCTTCTAGTAATTACATTTTTATTCAATATTGTTCTATAGAACAGCTTTCTCAGCAGAGTTTTGTTACAAACGAAGTGTATTCATAATTATTTTAAAAAAAATACTTGTATAATTAGGAAATTATTTTTATTTGATTTAAAAAATGCCATATTCTGTTCAGTACGTATAACATTTTTGAACAAACAATTAAGTAAAAAACTGCTCAATAGTTTTTCTTCTATTTTAACTTCTTTGTATGAACGGGATCATTTTCTGTTCAGGCTGAAAATTTTTTAATTATAGCTTGCATCATAATGACGCAACATAGTTTCATTAGTGTTTGTTGTGTCATTTTGTTACGAGTTATCTCTGAATGTTTTAATCACGTGAAAATCACTCTTTTAAAAATCTTTTGATCTAAAAAAAATATTTTTGTTTGAAGATATACTCGTGTATGCAAAACTGTATTTCAAATACTGCTCTTTACCATATTTCAAACTCCCAGATTTTTCAAAGCTGGTTTTGTGTTTCGTTTTATTGATAAAAAAAAATACCGCCTTTCCTTGCTACTGTTTATTTTTTTTGTTTTATTTTTTTTTTTTGTTTTACAAAAAAATTGAATTGAGTAAGGTATGAAGTATACCTTTCAACGATACGGTAAATCAAATTTTATGTCTCATAAGGAAAATAGAAATTTCTATGAAATAACTTTTTCGTTTTCATATTTTTGAGACAGAGTAATAGTTTTAAAGCAAAACACTAAAATGGATAGCTATTGAACATTTGGATGAACAAACAGAAAACGAATTTAATAAAAGCGAATCAAAATACATAATAACGAGTCATGAATCTGGTACGCGCACCCCAGGGGTACGGGAACAGTTTAGCGGGGGTCTTGCGAAATATCATGAAAATTTACAATTACGTATTTTTCTATTGCCTATTTTTTTGCAGGGGTTAACAGTTAATGATTAGTTGTGTCAACAGCCAGTTGTGATTTTAACTTTTGTGCAATTTCTTTATAGTAAAAAATATATTTATTTTTTTATTAGTGGTACACAGCGTTACGAAAAATTTAGAAAGGGTACACAAAAGTCATAAATTTGGGAAACACTGATATAACCAAACTCAGAAGACTCTATTCACGAGAGTCCTTGTTTTTATTTCTCGTAAAAGTATCATTTTCCCTATGGGAAGTTTTATTTCTGTTTTCGAGAGCTCTTGAGAACTTCCATTCTTAAATGAAGTTTTTATTTTATTTTATTCCGTTATGAGGGAGATTAGTTATTGCTCAGTTCGAAAAATAAATAGCTTTTTTAAAGTTTTTTCGATGTAGAATTATAAAGATTCTTATCAATATAAGTTTTGCATTCATTCTCTCAGAATATGCTCGTTGTCGTCACTGTTTCACAAAATTTTCAAAATTTCGTTTCTCATAAACTTAACCAAAACTGTTTCTGGAACTAATATGAAATTTTGCACATTTCTGTAGAAATATTTCGGGAATAGTCTGATATAAAAATGTTATGGATGCGGCTGCTAAGTTGTTGAGTTATTTTATGTCTCATTTGAAGATCGTTTTTTTTTTTGTTCCACCACTATTTAGTGCTTATAGCAAAAGCTATAAGCATGAAAAAAATTTTTTTTTGCTGCAATACATCCGTAGATCTGTTTTAATTTCAAATAAGCTTTGAAGTAATTAAATAATAGTTTTAGATAAAAAAAAATTAAAAAGTAAAGAAAAAAAAAAGAAAAAAGGAAGAAAAAAAGGAAAAAAACAGGAAAGAAAGAAGTCGAAATAAAGTATTTGTATGTAATATAAATCAGAAATAATTAAAATAAATTCCTGAAAAGAAGCTTGTTGTCACAGTTATCAAATGCATTTGTGTACGCAAATTCATTTTTTTTTTGTGAATAACGCAGAAAGAAATTGT
The DNA here is from genome assembly GCF_043381705.1 of Parasteatoda tepidariorum. Taxonomy (NCBI): domain Eukaryota; kingdom Metazoa; phylum Arthropoda; class Arachnida; order Araneae; family Theridiidae; genus Parasteatoda; species Parasteatoda tepidariorum. Next base: position 42,191,761 of record NC_092207.1, on the reverse strand, counting down.
TGGCGTCATAACAAAAACTGCAAATTTCATAAACTAGTATTTTTGAGACCAAGTTAAAGGAAATAAAATATTTTTTTTCACATCATTAACTCAAACTAAAAATTACTTGTTTCCTTCAAATTTTCGGGTTTTAAGCAATTTCACTCGCAATGTTACCTATTATATTAAATAAAATAAATGAAATAAAACTTTAACAAATGAAACTTACCTTTACTTCGTTTGACTACATGAAAAACTCAATTGAATATGATGTTTCTCAAAAACAAAGTTTGATAAGCTTTGACTAAATTGATAATTTATTATCGGTTTGAGTGATATTTTCCATTATTATCAACGATTTTCTAATCACGCATTGTTTGATTTCCACGAATTTTATTGTTTCTCAACAATTTAATTCTGCGAATATTTTTAGTACTAGCGAATCAAATTTGTTCGAATTTGTGTAACAAGAGATTCCTCTACGGTTAATATTATTATATTATTATTCTTTTATTATTATTAATTACCATCATTAATTATTATTATTTTATTATTATTCTTTATTATTATCATCATTATTATTTTTTTATCTACTATATTATATTATTATTATTCTTTTAATTGTGATAATGTTCTATTATCGCAACGTTTAATTCTCCAGTTTAGTATACTTAAGTAGTGCTAGTAGTATAGTAGTATATAGAGAGTATTTTTAAATGAAATTTATCTATTTTTTTTTTGTGCATGTTTGACTTAATCTCATCGACTTTCCCTTTTTTTTCAAATCATATAAATTTTTATTTTATTTTTGTAATTTACTTTTCAACACTCTGGGTTTAACCCTTAGTTTTCAGATGCTTGCTCATTATAAATATTCTTATTAATTACTAAGGTAATTATTTCTACAACCTCCATATACGTATTTTTGTCTTAGGAAATATGAATCATGTGCAACAAAATAACTGAATTTTCTCATTTGATCATTTAATATACATATTTTTTTAACTAATAAACATATTGATAATCTATCAGGTTTTTTCTTCTTTTTTTTCTTTCCTCCAGACGTAATCTACATGCTTAAATTGTGCAATATTTATTTTTCTTTATTATTCACTTTATGTTACGTTTTGCAAAATCTGTTTTTCTTTACTATCCACTTTATATTTTGCTCCTTTTTAGGGTGTGCAGTGTTTTAATTACTAAAAGATCCTTCCCCGTTTTTCTTTTACTATACTCGTAATATATTTTATTTTGATTTTGCACCGATGTCTTCTTACACTTTCCTTCGGAGCAAACGATCCTACCTCTTTTAATTTTGTTCTTTTTAGTGAGATCACCTTTTAACTTAGTTTTTTGTATCAGTGACATCACTGTGACTCTTTTTTCTATTGCCTGAATGCTGAGAGCTAATGGCTGTTTTTAAGGCACTGCATGGCCACAAGGAGTAATTATTGATCGGTTTTAGAGAAATTAATTTGGAGTGCTACTAAGAGTAATTATGGAATTACCAATGGCTTAGAGAAAAAGGAGACATGACTAGAGATAATGAAATTGGCTCATTTCTAAAAAAATTATGAATGTATTAAAAATAAGCACTTGATCGAGATTTATGATGTAAAATTTATCGGAAAACTCACTGCATAAGGAAAAGAATAAAATATCAATAAAAGTTCAGCTGCTCAAATATTAGTTCTTAATTAAATTTGAAATACATATTTATTAAAAAAAATCAACTGCACACAAAATATACTTTGGAGTAAGAGGGAAGAAAATGGATGGTGGCAGAATTCGGTAATATAATTTTATTTAATAATTCTATATTGCTGGAATGATGCGTGTAATTCGGTATAAGTAATGATATTATAAAACAATTATTCTATGTTTTACTGCTCTACAACAATACAGAAAATTAAGTAAAATTATATCACTGAAATATTCTATATTATACAAATCTTCCCCTTACTTATACCGAAAATAAAATACAACGCGAGATAATAACAGAAAATATAAAATCTAATATTATATATCACCAAAACCAATGCAAAATAATATTAAGTATATTAAATATATTAATAATTTATATTGAAATTATATTATATATTAATATATTAATAATTTATATTAAAATTATATTATATATTAGTATATTAATATTAAATATATTAATAATTCAGTGAAAAAAAATTCGCGAATTACTATTGATTCAAATTCTTTAAAGTTAAAGCTTTTTTCAGATATTTAGTATATTTAAGATCCTTTTTTTTATTTGAGGAATTTGGAAAACTTTTGTGACTGTGTAGTTTAATTACGCCCCCTCAAATGCTTGCTATGATGATATGATTTGGCTAATCCTTTATGTGGAGAGTTGTAAGAAAAGTTTTCTTTTTTTTGACATATGGAACATTTCTTTTTGTTATAAGTTAGTAATAAAAATTAAAAAAAAATTTTAGGTGGTGCTGCTATCTACATATGAAAATTATAACTATGATTTTTAAGTGCTTAAAATCGAACATAGATGGCAGCAGCACAAATTTAAAAAATAAATTTTGCTTTGCGTATGCCTTATAGAAAATAATTGGTGAAATATATTAATTCTGCTAGTTATATCCAAACCAAAGAAAAAATGCGGAACAGAAAAACATAGCAATATGAAACATGCAATATAATGTCACAAATTAAGAAAATTATTAGATAAACTATAAAAAAAGTTCCGTAAAAGTTTGATTTGCTTAAAATAATAAATAACTAATAATAAGTAACTAATTATATTTAGATATTTAATAATATTTAGAATAATTATCAATGATAGATTAATTTAAAATTATATATTACTTGTTATTTCTAGTAATTAGTAGCTTATTTTAAAAAAATATAGTTTAATTGAAAATTTGAAAAACAAATGTTTGTAATAATGATTTGTGTGAAAAAAGTTTTACGAAAGAAAATATGGTTACATTAGTGCTGGGATAAAAAATTTCTTAAGCACAAATATAAAAAAATAATGAGAAAAGCAATACAGCTGTTTAGATGCTATTAACAAGCATAATAATTTAAGACAATACAAGATTCTGCATTTTGGTACAGACTGATCCATATTTACTAGAATCATCTAAACGCCTTTGACGTGTGCCTTTTACATTTTTTTCTTATTTATTTATTAATTAATAATAATTTAATTTATTTCAATGCTGAATATACACATTTATATTTATGATATTCACAATTACTCACTTCAAATTAATTTAGGAAGAAATACAGAAAACAGTTATATGTGAAATTCTTTTTTTTTTTCTCTGCTTATGAAGGAATTTATCATAAGGCAAAATAATATTGACAGGATTACATTACGTCGAGATTACAAGTTACAAGGATTTCTTACATCGCTATCACGCATGTCACTTCAAGGAGGTATGTATTATCTTTTAATATTGTTAATAAATTTTAAAGTCCCTGAATTAGAGAGGCAGATTTCTCCACCATTTTCGGAGAAAAAGTTTGTCATCAATGCGGAAGAACAACAATATTTGTCAATTCATCGCTGCAAAAGACTCGCTCGCATTGTTTACTATTACTCTTGAACACAGTTGAAACACAGTTGAACACATTCTCATTGAACACAGTTGAACACATTCTCATTAAAAAAAATTAGCCATATAATATAACATACACTGGTGGACAAAATTAAGAAATGGAAAACATTTTCCCAAATATCTCAAAAAATACTGAATATAAATAAATGAAATTTGGTATGGATATAGCTTATTCCATGATAATAAAGTATGCAAAACAAGAAGGAAAGTGCCATTTACTGGCAAGACCTATTGCCAATAAATCCAATGTAGTCTGAACTTAAGGATAAAAGATGACAATAAAAGTGAAGCTTGTACAGTGTGTGTTGCCTCTAGTATGGTGTATGGTCCCCCTGACACACAGACAGCATGCACAACGAATATGCATGCTGTCAATAAAGGAGTTAAGGAGGACTTGTAGAAGACCCTCCCATTCTTCCATCAGAGCAATTTTTATCCCTAGAATGGTTCTGGGGGGAGGTTGGTTCATCGCAATAACTCTCCCAAGAGCATCCCAAGCATGCTCAATAGGATTCAGGTCAAGGGATTTGACTGGCCAATCCATTCGTTGAATATCCTCGCTTTCCAGATACTCATCAACCATGAGAGCCCTATGAGGTCGCGCATTGTCGTCCACAAAAATAAACTCAGGGCCAACAGCGCCCCTGAAAAGACGCACATAAGGCTCTAGGACCTCCTGCCTGTACCTCTGGGCATTCACGGAACCATTGTCAAACGCATGGAGCGGTGTGCGGGTATCTTGCATGTGCGAAAATGCTTTCCATCGCTTAATTTTGTCCACCAGTGTAATTAGATATATGTAATTTAATAATTTCAAATTTAGTGTTTTCAATGTAAAGTTATATATATTTTTTCGTCTTTTATAGTTTCAGTTACAGCTCTCTTCGTCTCTTATAGTCTTAGTTACAGCTTAGACCATTAGGGACATTTAGTTTGTTTGTGATTCTGCGTTGACATTCATATTTTGAAGATTTTAGTTAAATTTTTATTTTAAGTATGCGTCTTCGTAGCACTACTGACTCTAATTGCTCCGATTAGTCGCCTTGTTGTCTGATTTCTAATATGTGTCACTTCTAATGGAATACCATCAAGTGACTTGGTGTGAGGAACTCGATCTTCTTGAAACGTGGCATTTGTTTATGTTAGCAACTGCTCTTTCCATTTAATTTCGAGTAAGCGAAGCACAACAAGTATCAATTATCTTGAAGTGATACATTTTATATTCTTACACAGAGAATCTTTCACGAAGATTTTAATTTTGTATATTTCTTACTTAACACAAAAATTGGCATGAAGATATGTGGAACATAAACAAACTTTTTTTTTCGAATGTCAGGCACTGAACTTTATTCGTTTCGCCTTAGAAGATGCCAGAGGTGTTACTCATTTCGCATTACCCAGTGGGCACCTGTGAACCAAAGTCACGGAGGCGAGTAAAATTGCCCACACCACACTGCCACAAACCAGTACATAGGGTGGGCCACATTTCCACACACAACAGAGGACAACACAAGAGAGAGAAACATCCATGCCCAGAGCGGGATTCGAACCTGCGGCCGTTGGCTTCGCAGTCAGGCGTGCTAACCGCTCGGCCACCTGGCCGGATAACCAAACTAATTATGCATCGAAGTTGCCAAGTGCACAAGACAAAATTATATCATGGTTACAATAAAGTACATAAACAAATTATAAATCTAAGTTAGGTATAAAACATAAATGAGAAAGAATTATCATTTCAATTAATTCGATTTGTGATACGGCGCTGTATGTAATTAACTTTATGTTAATTCATATTCTAACTTAAGTGGAGAAACTTAGCTCAACTTTAACACGTCATTTTGCTTATAAACGATCAGCTGAAGCTGACGTTACAGGTCACATGTGTGAGTATCCGTGATCTTGCAAGTTTTCATAACATTTTTGATAAAAGCATTTGATTTCAAGATTGCTTCCTAATGCAGTTTCAAGAAAACAAAGACTTGCACTTAATGGAGCTTTAAACTTCATCAAACTGCTGTAAAAACATGGAAAGTTTTTTTTTAAATTTAAAAACAACAATTAATAAAGTAAAAATACTAAATTCAAGTGTTACTTTTTTGAATAAAGAATAAAAATTTACTTATTTGTATTTATTAAACAAAAATAACAATGTATGTATTTTTTTTCTCGTGTTTTTCTTTCTTTTGGTGAACACAAAATGTTCATCTAAAACAATGAAGATAAGAATATATTTGTAAACTGTTTTCATAATGGGATAAAAGTTTATGTTGTATTGTCTTTTGTTTTGGAATAAAATAGTTATACAGTGATGTTTGTCACGATTTTTTGTTTGTTAATTATTGTATATTCAAGAAATTAAAAATTTCAAAAATTAAAAGTTCTTATAATTTGCTCTGCAACTTTGTGATAAATATTAGGGGGGCCAAGTAGTGTCGTTTTAGTGCATCTGATACTTGTTATCATGATTTTATTTTTAATCAATAATGTATTCACCCTCGTTAGCAACAACCTTTCAATACCGGGCTCAAAATTAATTGAAATGGATTGAAAAAAAAATGAATTTGTTTTTAAGACCTAACGAATAATTAATGCGGGGAAACGACATTACTTTCCGATCCCAATAACATTAAGAATTATATGGGGGTTGGCAAGTATATGTGCATTGATAAAACTATAACATACAAGGTTTAAAATTTTTTATAGTTGCACTCAAATGCAATGAAAACAAGAGGATTTATTTAGAATTTGGTTATTTTTAATGTTTTGAGAAGTTACGGATTTTTTCTTTAGTGTGATACGAAACAAAAATTGTTTTTCAGACATAGATAAAAAAATTTACTCCTAGATTGTAATTTTAGAAAAAGTGTTCTGTGTTTTCACGATTTAGACTTCTGTATTTTGTTTTTCTCTTTATTTTTTTACTATTTTGTTCCTTGCATCTGTTATCTCCTTTCTAATACGATGATGATATAAGTCAAAGTTTAATGTTTTTACAAATAGATTAGTTAGAATTTTTTTAATATTAGTTTAATTTCATCAAAATGTTAGGATATGATAGCGAATGTATTTTTTTTTTTGACATTGACGTTATAAATTGTTATCATCATTTTTTTTTCATTGCTTTACTTTTAAATTTGCGACAGAAAATACACATTTTTTAAAATTTTTATCGTGTTTAAAATACTATAATAGTAAAACAATGATAATAGTAAAATATTTCTTTGATTAACTTATTGTTTAAAATTTAGCTGAAGAACATATACATTGTGATAAAAAAAAATCAAAATCAATACAGAAAGAACTTTGTTTAAAATTTTATCTGTAAGTTCCTGTATATTTTTTGCGAAAGCATGTTTTGTAAATGTGTAATATAGCTTTTTATAGCTAATTCATCAATACCAGAAACTTGACTCCGAAAACTGCTGAATCTTTTAATTTTTTTTAAAAAAAAAGCATTGTTTAAAATGTTTATATATATCATCTATTCTTTGGGAGAACAAATTATGCATAACTGTGTTCGAAATGCATGAAATTATGCATTACGAACACAGTTCTGCATAATTTCTTATCAGCGACATACAAGCAGTTGAATAGTTTTTTTTTCTTTACGAATTGAAGGAAATTTTGTGATAACAGGGCTGCCAAAATAGTAACTGATGGTAGTTAAATTTGGATCATTAATACTAAGGACAGCTTTTAAGAAGTGATGAAAAAATGTATGTTTCATCGTTTCATTCTTGTATTCAATGACACATTTCTTCAAATTCAATTTACGTGAAGCACAATACTTTTTATTTCCTTTGTTTTGAATATTAAATGTGATTAATATTTTTGGGCAAAGATTTTTTTTGAAGTTTAGAGTAGCTTTATAGACAATTATCGAATCACTAAAAATTTTTGATGGTCTTACGGAAAATTATTTCTGTAATATAACAAAATGCTGACAATTTTTAAAATATTAAACGCGTTACTGGTTTAAACCCCTGAAAAATGTTGACAGATGCTTTTGGATTTTGTTTCAGGTTTTTCAGTAAGGTAAAATTTCAGATTCTGAAAAAATAAAGTTAAAAAAGCAATCTATGCAATTTCAGTGGAAGAAAATTTAGGAAAGTAAGAAATTTGGTTATTTCAGAATTATTATCCTTTATTTTCAGAATTATTACAAAAAGTGACATTTTAAAATTCAAATAGTAAATTTATTTTAATTTCGAATAAATCTTTAAGTAATGCTACAGTTTCATTATTAAATATATTATTGCTTATACTTATATTTTCAGATGGTAAGAACGAAAAAATATTTTTTGAAAGTTAAAAATTTCTACTGAATTCAAATGAAAATATAATTTTTCAACTATATAGTGTGGTTTTTATTATAAAGATTCATAATGTGAATAATGTATGATAATTGTTAAATTACAAATAACTAGAGTAAAAGGAGAGATGACTACATAAATTATTTTTATAAAATATGTTTTACGAACTATCAATTTCAATTGAGATTTTGTAAAATTGGCTCATTTCTAAAAAAATATAGGAATACATTTAAAATTAAAAATAAACACTTAGAAATGATTAATAATATAAAATTTAGCGAAAAACTTCATATAAAGAAAAAAAAATTAATGAAATTTTTGCTACTCAAGTAATAGTTCTGAATTAGATTTAAAATGCATATTCTTTCATTGTTATATGTTTTACTGCTTCTCAACAATACAGAAAATTAAGTAAAATTGTAACTCCGAATTATTCTACTACCATCTAAATCTTCCCCTTGCTTATTCCAAAAACAAAAAACGACGCAAGATAATAATAGAAAATAGAAAATCTAATATTGTATAGCATCAATACCAACGCAAAGTAATATTACGGCGAAAGCAAAATAATATTAGTTTGTTTAGAATCTAATGCTATAAAGTGCAGAAAAAGCAGCCACCTTCTGTATTTTTCTAATATTTGAAAGTTATGCAAGATAACGTTAGATTTTTCTGGTTTTCTAATGTTATCTAATATTGTATGCTCCTTAGGTATTAATGATACTACTATGTAATTGTAAGGAAATAAATAGAGATATGACAAATTATAAACCATAGCTTGTCAAATATTCAACTCTACAATCTCAATATTTTTAGATATTTTTTTATTTCTTTTTTATTTCCAATGAGCTGCACAATCGGTCTTGCCGAAGAGCAGACCTAGTGCGTTCTCCAGAGGTGGTATCCACTCTTTCAGGACCATCATATTGGGTGAGATACCGTTGGTTATGTTAATTTGGACGTCTAGTTTCTGCCAGACTAGATGGCAGCTCCGAGACTCTATTTGGATGCTGAAGTGCACTAGGAATTTAATTTTTCCGGAAATGCCAAGAGCCAATAAGGCACTCGGCATTTCCGGGAAAATTAAATTCCTAGTGCACTTTAGAAAGAAGAACGTCCGGAAACTAGACGTCCAAATTAACATATCAATATCAATATGTTGAATTGGTTTTTCGTGTAACAAAAATTTCGATAGTGAGTTCGAATACCCAGTGAACGCTGCTGTTTGTTGACTGATGGCTCTATTGGTTAATCTTCTATCTGTGATTTGGGATTCTTGATGCCCACCAGAGAGCCTTGACGTTTATTTAGTCAAGGAATTTGACTCGTCGGGGGCTCTGAATGGTCCAACTTGGTTGAATACCCAACTGGTCTGGTTACAAGGACGTACTCCGGAAAAGACTCCCGCATTAGGCACCACTTGGCGCAGGTAAGAACGAACACTTTGAAAACAACAAAAAGGAGAATTTCGTAATCCTACCTCCTATCAATGACTTCAGAGCAACGTGTAATTCTATTTCGTTGGTTGAGGAGGAGATTGGTTGACGTTGATCATTATTTTAATAGTGTTTAAATTTTTTCTCTGTCTAAAAAGTGGTAAAGAAAAATTAAAAAAAAATCAACTAAACTTAGTTTTTATCATTTTTATCGAAGTAAAACCAGAAAATTTTATTTTATTTTATTTCTAATGGCAGATTATGAACAGTTACGGCAGTAAACAATTAAAAAGAAAGAACACAGAGTACAGCAAAAAATGCTGAAACAGAGTTTATTAATCTAAGACAGTGTTTCCCAAACTTGTGACTTTTGCGTACCCTTTCTAAATTTTTTGTAACGCTGTGTACCACTAATAAAAAAAATGAATGTATTTCTTTAAAAATATGTCTATTTTTCCTTCTTGGTACAAAGTTGTGTTAATAAGCTTATTTGCATCAGTGAGAAGGATGATATTGTTTTTGCTGTGATAACAGGATAAAAATTATCTTTTATAAAAATAATCAAAATAAGTTGAATTTATTGCAAACCTTTACTATAAAAAAATTGCACAAAAGTTAAAAGTCACAACTGGCTGTTGACACCATTAATTATTAACTGTTAACTCTGCAAAAAATAGCCAATGGAAAAATACGTAATCGTAAATTTTCATAGCTACCTTTGTTTTTAAATAAAATTGTCGTTTGTTGCACGATATTTCGCATAAGAACGCGTACCCCCGCTAAACTGTTCTCGTACCCCTGGGGGTACGCGTATCACACTTTGGGAAACACTGATCTAAGATATCTCTAGCCTCCCAATAACGCTCGGCGAGAAAAGTCTTGCCTAGAGCAGGACAGTGGAGTAGATGTACGGAGTCCATGACCTATCCAGACCAGCACAGAGTGCATATCGTGAAAGAAACAATTTTGAGTCAATAAAGATGGTTTGTTAGGCAGTCATGTACGGTGGCTAGGCAGAATTCAGCTACTGCTCTACGCCTTGAGCTATTACACAAATTTGGGATAGCATTCAAACCAGAAAACTTAAGCCGCTGAATTTTTCAGAATCGAAAAGACTTTTCAGAATGGTTAATTTAAAATATACAAAAATGTTTTTTGTGAAAGATGTATTAAAGGGTTTGATTTTTCTCTTTATTATCTGCCTATGACAACATAATAATGACTCATTATCAGACCGAAACTGTTTATCTAAGTGATACAAAAGATTTTGAAGTCTTTCTTTATTATCTATCTACGACTACTTATGTTATTATTAAGTTGTTCTACGCTATTTATAAACTTCACACTTATTATCCTTCCTACCTTCGCACTTTTATGTGTGCAGTTTCAGTTTTAAACTAAAAATTTCTTTTTGATTTAATAAAAATGTCTTAAAACTTCTATTTAAAATAGAGTTTTGGAACAAGTAGCTTCTAAGAATGGCTTTTAAAGCGAATGTGATAAGTGATAAGATTTTTATATTGTAGTATTTGTCTCACTAGTTTAACAGCTGTGCAGTTATTTGCTTTACCAGTAGTGATACAAAAGCAGAAGGATCGATTAATGTATTATCTTATATCTATTTTGCTGCGAATTGTGTTTCATAGTTATTTTTTTAATAGTTATGGCAGACAAAATTCCTGTTTTTTTATACTTTAAAGAACACTGTCGTAGAAATTTGATAAATTTATCGGCAGTTATTACATTAAAAATATGACTAAGCGAAACGTTTTCTTATCTGTTAAAATACGAAAAATGTTTTCCACAATTTTTTGATAAATCAATTTGTTATGTTCATTTTTACTGTTACATTTTGTACAAAAAGTAGCTGATAAATTGATTACATTTTTATCTTATGAGATTCCTAGTAGAAAGGCGTGTGCTACGTTAAGCAAACAATGTAAATTTTTATCTTCTCTCCCAACTGCTGTTTTGTAAACAGTTTCTAATGAAGAAGATGTTTTTCATCTATTTTTGTAGATAGAAATCGCTCAATACTTTTGAGATAACTACTGATTAGGAAGAAAAAATGTTTGCCGTCATTGCTAAAATTGTAAAAACAGTTTCAGTTCTTTAATTACACAATAACTGAATCGAGCCACTTGGCAGAGAGTTAGTTCGACGTAAGGGTTCTTACCAAGAGTGCCAAGCAGTGTCCAATGCATAAGCATTTTCTGAAATACCTCAAGCACTCGGAAATAAACCTGATTTCTTCTGTGGATTAAACTTATCAGAGATACCTCTGAATGGATGTAAGCTCTGGCCAAATTCGTTTCTTAAAATAACTAATACCGGTCATTGTTAAAATTTTTATAAATTATTCTTCAGTAGCACTATATTGTAGATGCAAACAGAAGTTAATTATTTTGTTTAAAACAGTTTGTCTTATTTTAGTCATACCACCGAGCTTAAATGAGGTATTGCGGGTATTTGTTTGATATGGTTTTATTATGATATTATATATATATATATATATANCTATTATGAAATTAGTAATTCTAATTATTTTAATTAATAAATGCGATTTCCGATATATTGATAACACATTATTAGCTTTAATTATATATATTGTAAGCTATTTATCAATTTTTTTTTCTAAAGCATTTACTCTTTATAAAAATCACGATAACAATCTTAGTTTTAGTTTTCTAAAATTAAAATTAACTAATTGGGAAAATATATGTTCATCTGACATAAAAGATAAAAGAAATATTTTCGATTCAAGCAGCTACAAATTTCAAACAACTCATTTGAGCTTGAAAATATACATTTGCTTTTAGGCTGCCATTTACACGTGAGTTTACTTTTCTTAGGGAAATTACTTATTTAGTGCGTCGTCTGTCATTGTTCATATTCATAAAAATCTTTAACAAATCTTTTTATGTTACTAAATTCTCTTGTTTAGTTAATTACTTAAAACGAAACGTGTTCTCACTCACTTTTATTATTCATATCATGCATTTTAGTTCTAAATTTAGAATAAAGAATGTTAGAGTTAACATTTCAAGTTTTTCCCTTTACCAATCGTGATAACCGAAATATATATATATATATATATATATATATCATAACGTCGTTGCCGAGTGGAAGGATTAAAAAGAATTTTTAAAATAGGGATGATATAACTTAATAACATGAATTTCATATTTTACTTTTATTAACGCGAATAAATTATAAACTTTATTTTTCAAATTTTATTAGAAATTACAATTCTATTTCAAATACATTTTTCTAAACAAAAGCAGTGCATTTACAGTTTTTCAGAACAATAAAATTCCAGAATATAGGGCGAAATTGAGAAATTTCTCTTCTAACCATTTTATCACAGGACACTTTTTAAAAATTGGAAGTTTTAAGCAGTTAAAAAAGCTGTTGATACTAACAATGTACAAAATACTACCTTGAAATACATTTTCCCGAATACTATAAAATATTCTTAATAATTCCTAGTAAGCTTTGGATTTATTAAAAAAAAAAGTTATGACCAAATGTAGATGCTGACGAAAAAATTGGCGACGGGATGACGAATGGCAGAAATTTTTTAAATCGCCATTTGTTATATTTAGTCGCCCTATGTTCGTTGGCGGCTGTTAGTTTTGCCCTATATTCTATAACATATTTGAAGATATTTTTGGCAAAAGAGCACTACAAATTTCATAACAAAAATTATATTTATATATCATTTTAAAAGAAAAAAATTCCTTTACAACACAAAATATCACAATTCATTTCGATTATGAAATGATCTTATTAATTTTCACTACAAATTAGATTTAAGTACATAGTTTATTTTTAATATTAATTAGAATGACTCACATTTCATTTTTATTATGAATTAGCACATCATATTATTTTTTTATTATAAATTTGCATGCATTTTTATTATAAACTTTCATAAATTCTTATTATAAATTAGCATATTAACTATTTTGAACTGTCGTCTAATAATTAGAATATTCCTTTTTCTTAAAGTTTTGCCTCACCTTGTATGATTATTTGCTCAATAAAGAAATGATTGTTATACATCCAATAGCTTGGCAATGGCGAACTTCTTAAACTAGGTGAGTCAAAAGCTTAATATATAGTCCAGTTTTACAGAATGCCAATTACAGTTAGAAATTAACAGTCAACATATTGCGCTTAGTTGGCTTAAATTATAATTACTTGGTTTTTCAAAAAAATAATATTGTTTTAGCATGTTAAGAGAAAAAAAGTAGAAAATTTCAGAGAACGACAATACTGATTATTATTCAAAAAAAGTAGGTACTAGGTAGCTTAAACAACCAATTTTTTTTTTATATTATACTTTATAATATCCTTAAAATAATTAAAAACACATGAAAATATCACACATTAAAGAATTTTTTAAACAAAAAAATGGTGTTTGTAATATTTAAGACATTATCACCATTAAGGCATTAATATGATTTTAGAAATAATGTAAAAAAGCAAATACTGCAATGAGAAAAAAAAAGTATAGTCCATACTACCAGAATATGGTAAAATTTATCGTGTTTCTGGCATTGTGGGAGCAATAAAAAGCTCGGTAATTTTAATCGAAGCTCTTTGGTTGTGATTTTGGTAAAATTAACAATGAAATATGGTTTTATAATAAGTGATACAATTTGGTAAATAAGGTAAAATATGGTAATTTATTATGATACCTTAAAACATGGTATATAAACCATTTATTTGATTAAATTTACTTTGCAGTCTTGTATTTTTTCTAAATGTGTAGTTATTAGAACTATGATTTCAGAAACCAATCCGACAAACCATTACGATATGAACGGATGAGCAGTTTAAATATCAAATTTATGTTTTTTTCTTTTTTCTTTTAAAATTTTTTTTTATTTATTTTTAATAAATTTATTTATTTTTTAAATTTATTTTTTATTAATTTTTTTATTTATTTATGTCATTACTATGCAGTACGGTAATTTTTTAAATTTTTTCACTGTGTACAGAATAACAAAAATTATGCAGGATGAGACGAAATATTGCTTTTAAAGAATTAAACTCATGTACATTATCAGCAATGAAATAATATATAAAATATCAGACATTTAGAATGGAAAGACACATTAGCAAGAACTGTTTTAGTATTCCACTTTCAAAGGCAGAAAACGGTGAAATCGGAATTTTTACACGAACTCACAACAGTGTTAAAAAATCAATACCAAAAGATCGCTGAATCGATAATTTCATTTGAATCATATTTCGATTAGTTCGCCATTACCAAGCTAGCATTGTTACTATCATATTCCTGCATCATATCTACGCATGAAGTTGTTTACTTCTCTCATCCGGGCCTTGGTGTTTTTAAGCAATGTCTCGTATAGAGAATATTTTTTATCCTTAACTACAGTATTGAATTCTCTATACGCATAGTGAAAGTCCAGTAGAGTGGTAGTTTCAAGTGCATATTGTGGAATTGTTGAAGGAACAAATTCCATTGCCATTCTTTTTATGCGTGGTTCACGAACATTCATAGCTGTTTCGAAAAGTAAGGAAAGACCAAGGCTGTTTTTCCCCACGTTTGATGGCGTCGTAAAATTGTAAGGATCATCACTTCCGTAAAATCTGCAAAAAAAATGAAAAATAAATAAATAAAGATACACATTTTATTTAAATTAAAATTAATTTCCAATTAGAATTCCCCGTCAATTGCGGAACTGAAGATTTTTTTTGTTAAGAACCATTAAATTAATTCTATGATCATTAAAATTTGTTCAGTAGCTCTAGAGATATTCAATCAAATATGAAAGTACTCTTGAAATTTGAACAACAGTTTACATTAAAAAGCTAGAGTACTAAGTGCTCAAAAAATATACATGTTCACGAAAAAATTGCTCACGTAAAAAGATGGAATTCATCAATCCAATCCTTTTTATTTACCTGTCATAATCTTCTTATGGCACACATTAAATCATAAAAATATTAAGTGGATAGGAAAGTAATGTTGTTTCGGTTTCATTTGATATTTGTTATCCAGATTTTATTTTTAATCAATAATGTATTCATCCTCGTTAGCAACAGCCTTTCAATTCCAAAAAATGGATAGAAAAAAAAAAGAATTGGTTCCTAAGATTAAGGAATATATAAAGGACCGAAACGACATTACTTTCCGGTCTCTCTAATCATTTTGATAGTTTTTCATGGAGATATAATTAAAACATTCAATCATGAAGATAACTCTTCTAGAAATAATATTTACCTTAACAAAGTTAAAATAAAGCAATTTTCGTAACGATGAAAATAGGCAAACACTTTTTAATTTTATCATAATAGGTATTTAAAAGAGCCTTTTAATTAGCTTGCAACTTACACTTAATTAGTATAAAGTTTCATAAAAATTTCAAAAGTGACGATAACAATTTTATATTTAAAATGATATGAAATATCAAACTAACATTACTGCCACGAGATACTAATTCAAAATGTTTAAAAGTAAACATACAGATATGATTACTAAATTGTTTTGTGTTCTAGGCCAGAGGTTTCCAAGCTTTTTTCATCAACGTATTACCTACAGCTTATAAAACTGTTCACGTGCTATCTAAAATAAAATAATTTATAAATATTAAATAAGTATTTTTTTAATATTGGAGATTATCGAATTTTTATAATTTAATAATCATGTGACATAAATTGATAAAATGAAAATTGCATATTGATTTTTTAAAATTATACATTTTTATTGTGATTTTATTATGATTTGAACGAAATATTTCATTTTTGCTGCTTTTCGAAAATGTTTCTTCGTCATAGAAACTACAGTTTTCTATGCAAAACGAGTTTTCTATGCTTTACGATTTTGTGCTTTTCTTAAAGGTCTTTTCAAATAGTCAAATCTGTTGAAAATAAAGTTTTCTTCATATACTTGCTCAAAACAGTTTTCCAAAATGATTTGAATTTTGAATTTAAAAAAAGAAAGAAATGATTTGGCATTTTTCATAAAAAGAGAAGACAGATTCTTTATTGTCTGCAAAATAAGATTTGTGCCGCTTTCCAGTTTTTCACAGCAATCAAATCAGTTAAAAAAGGTTTTCTTCATACACGTGTTCAAAACTGAGTTCTAAAAATTGATCTGGATTTCGAACTTTTAACGAGAAAACAGATAGCATTTCTCATAAAAGAGAAAAAAAAAACATAACACAGATTCTTTTACGTATGCAAAATGAGATTTGTTCGGTTTTCCACGATTTCGTGCAGTTTTTCACATCAATTAAATCAGCTGAAAATAAAGTTTTCTTTATGCATGTGTTTAAAACTGTGCTGAAAACAATTTTAAAAAATGATTTGCATAGTGCATTGAAAATTAGGAGAGATGACATTTTTCACAGAAAGAGAGGACATGGATTCTTTATTGTCTGCAAAGTAAGATTTGTGCCGTTTTCCAGTTTTTCACAGCAATCAAATCAGCTGAAAAATGTTTTCTTCATACACTTGTTCAAAACTGAGTTTTAAAAAATTTTAAAAATTGATCTGGATTTTAAACTTTAAAAGTAAAAAGAGATAGCATTTCTCATAAAAGAGAAAAAAAACACAACACAGTTTCTTTAACGTATGCAAAATTTGTTCGGTTTTACACGATTTCGTGCAGTTTTCCAGTTTTTCACATCAATTAAATCAGCTGAAAATAAAGTTTTCTTTATGCATGTGTTTAAAACTGTGAACAAAACAATTTTAAAAAATGATTTGTATAGTGCAATAAAAATTAAGAGAGATGACATTTTTCATAGAAAGAGGGAAAAAATATGTGACATTAGATTCTTTAATGAATTAAAAACGAGATTTGCGTTCCACGATTTTAAGGGGTTGTACAGTTTTTCACAACAGTCAGATCAACTGAAAATAAAATTTTCTTTACACACATGTTTAAAGCTGTGTTCAAAACAACTTTCAAAAATTATTTGCATTTTGAATTTAAAAATCAAACAGCGATGGCATTTCTCATGAAATGAGAAAAGAAAAGCATGGTATAGAATCTTTTACGTATGCAAAACGAGATTCGTGTTACACGATTTTGTGTGTATAGTTTTTCACAACAATCGAATTATTTGAAAACGAAGTTTTCTTCCGACACTTGTTCAAAACATTGTTAAAAACAGATTGAAGAAAAATAGATATGAGATAACTTAAAAAAATTCTTTATCAGCGAGGATATCAAAGCAGTCGGTGAGCAAACTCATTAGTCATAAGAAAGCAATAAAAATGTCAAGGTTTTTTAAAAACTGATTTTTACACTGTGAAAAATTCTGGTAATAAGTACCGGCGCTTTGGGTGCATCATCCGTAAAATCCATTTTTGCCGTAAAATATTTTATCGTAATTTTTACCCTAATATTTTTTTATTAGAGTGATTCAGTACTTTTACGGTAAATATTACGGAGAAAATTACGGTGTATCAGTTTTTGTTTCGTTACATGTTCCGGTAAAAAAAGTATTTTACAGTAAAAAGTACCGACACTCTGAGTGAAGGTATTTTTTTACCGTAATTTGATCCCGATTTTTTTACTGTGTAGTTACGTGACTAATACTTTTTTGACCGCGACGTTTATTTAAAAAAAAATTGTATTTTAAACTAGCGGAGCTTTATTGCGTATGACCTGTACTTTTTCGACATTCCAAAAGTGGCTCACATACTATTGGTTGGAAACCATTAATCTAGACACTTCAAATGCATATTACCTTTCATGATATCTCCCTCCTGTTTCACCGTTACTGAATAGACAAAGTTTATATAGGAATGCCGGGTTCTCTAATACTGAGGGAGCTGTGATAACCACACCAAGGAAGAACATTCCGAATGCGTAGATACCAGATCTATAACCAGAAAAAAGATCTTCAACCTGATTTACTAAAGCTTCATTCTTCTTACTAAAGAATATTTGTCTTATATTTTCATCTAAAACCTCTCTTTCGGTGACCATTTTCTTCATTTCATTAAATAACTTATCCTTTTCTACACACATTTTTAATAATGTTCGGACTTTGTACGTTGTGTATAGTTTGTTTCCTAGAAGATATGCTAAGCAACAGTGAGGTACATATTTATAAAAACATTGAAAAGCTTCCTCTAAGAAGGACGAAATCGAGCTCAGGAGGGAACTTGAAGTCTCATTTCCAAATATTGAATTTAAGCTATCTGCTAAATGAATTATTGGAGGTAAAAAATTCAAATAGGCATTGATAGTTGAGTTTTTCTTCTCCTTTGTACTTAAATCCATCAGCAGATCAGTTATTTCTTCAATTTTTTCAGTCCACTCTGATGTTAGTACTATAAGATCTTTTGAAGGAGGGCTGGGCAATTGAGGATGTTCAAGTTCAGGGTCATTAAAAGCTTTCTTAAAGACCAGACAACTTAAAATGGTGATAACTTCATACAAACTAAATTGATCAGTCTTTTGTTGTTGTCTAAACATTTTATTATTTGGTACTGACTGATTATTCTGATATTGAGAAGGATGAGATTCACTAGCTCTTGTGTTAGACTTTTTATGCACCTGCAAAAAAAAGGGTATAACATGTGTATTTTATAAAAATAGGAAATTAAAAAGTTATAATCAGATTTGTAGCTGCGCATAAATTGCACGCACATAGAACATTTAATATAAAGAAATAACATAAATAGAACCAAAAAAGAACTTAAATAAATAAAGGAAAGCAATTAATATTTTTAATACAAAAATAAAAAAATAAATAAAATAAGGAGAGTTTTAAACGAATAAAAATTAAACAAAGGAAAATTAACCAAGAAAAGTACAATTTCTTTTTCAACCTGCACAGTTATACCTGTAAAAAGTAAGTGCTTTCAGATGCTATATTAATATTGTCACAGCAGCATGTGCCGACACAATATCGGGACAAAACAAGAGACTGATTAGGTAATATATAATTTAATCAAGCAAAAACAACACAGGAATTGGAAATAAAATGCACAAAATAAACACAGATAAGCGTTATTCCTTCCAGTTATAACTTAAATAGTTAGCAAAAAATTATCAACACAGATTTTTCTTCTCTCTGTTTATTGTAGAGTTTATCATATAACATAATTAACAAAAAACGGAAACTGAACTAAATTAAACCGACCCAATATAAAGTAAAAAATATGCAGAAAGAAACTTCAAAAAATACATTGTTCTGACATTGAAGGGGAACGTCCATAATGTTTATAATATCAGGGAAATACTTAAAGAGTTTTCACTGTAATGCTAAAGCATGCGAAAACGAAGCATGTTTATTAAAGCGTAGTAACATGGCAAGACTTACCAACCTAACTGACTAATTACATAATGAGGTTCAAATACTCGTTGACGATTTGTTGATGTCGTAGAGCAGTGTTTCCCAAAGGTACGCGTATCCCCAGAGGTACGGGAACAGTTCAGCGGGGGTACGCGTTCTTATGCGAAATATCTTGCAACAAACAATTAATTTCAAAAATTTTTATTTAAAAACAAAGCTAGCCATGAAAATTTATGATTATGTATTTTTCTATTGGCTATTTTTTACAGAGTTAACAGTTAACAATGAGTGATGTCAACAGCCAGTTGTGATTTTTAACTTTTGTGCAATTTTTTATAGTAAAAAATTAATTCATTTTTTTATTAGTGGTACACAGCGTTACGAAAAATTTAGAAAGGGTACACAAATGTCGTAAGTTTAGGAAACACTGTCGTAGAGGAAGATACTGTTTAGCAGAACTAATTTATAAGTTTATAATACCGGTTTTAAGTAACATAAGCTCACGTGATCTTGTTATGATTCAATAATTAATAATGAGAACAAGCAAATTAATAATAATAATAACAGTAAGAATAATTATTATAATAGTAAAATAATTAGCAAATATAATTATGTAATGTAAGAATAATTATTAATTGTAAGAATTATTATTAAAATAGCAAGAAAAATTATTATTATTATTCAGTTAGAACTATAAATATAATCGTAACATTGATATGATAAACAAAAGTAAACAAAAATATGACAAACTCTGTAGATTTTAATGAATTTTTTGTTTTCTTTAACTGTTAAAAGATCTATTCACTGTGAGTTGAAAAGATGTCCTTCCTCATTGTGACTCGAAACTTTGGAAATCGTGTAGAGATGATGTCCCAGTGCATTGTCTCTTTAAGTATTAGATGTTCAAATTTATGATACATAATTTATTCTTAATCAAGCTGTATTTTAGGAACTTTAAATAATCAATAGCAACGCTTATGTGCTTGNATCGTAATTGTCTATGACATTATTAATTGTAATTGATTGATTTTCTAATTGTCTCTTATTAAAATAACGATGTTACGTGCGTGAGTCTAAAATTAATTTAAAAATAAACAGCATTTTTCTAAATTTAGCATCCTCTAAGACAGTGTTTCCCAAAGTGTGGTACGCGTACCCTCAGGGGTACGGGATCAGTTCAGCGGGGGTACGCGTTCTTATGCGAAATATTTTGCAACAAACAATTAATTTCAAAAAATTTTATTTAAAAACAAAGCTAGCCATGAAAATTTATGATTATGTATTTTTCTATTGGCTGTTTTTTACAGAGTTAACAGTTAACAATGAGTGATGTCAACAGCCAGTTGTGATTTTCAACTTTTGTGCAATTTTTTTATAGTAAAAAATTTATTCATTTCTTTATTATGGTACACAGCGTTACGAAAAATTTAGAAAGGGTACACAAATGTCGTAAGTTTGGGAAACACTGTCGTAGAGGAAGATATTGTTCAGCAGAACTAATTTATAAGTTTATAATGCCGGTTTTAAGTAACATAAGCTCACGTGATCTTGCTTTGATTCAATAATTAATAATGAGATCAAGCAAATTAATAATACTAATAATAGCAAAAATAATTATTATTATGGCATGAATAATAGTAAGATAATTAGCAAAAATAATTATGTAATGCAAGCATAGTTATTAATTGTAAGAATTATCATTAAAATAGTAAGAAAAATTATTATTATCAGTTAGAACTATAGATATAATCTTAACATTGATATAATAAACAAAACTAAACAAAAAATATGACAAACTCTGTAAATTTTAATGAATTATTTGTTTTCTTTAACTGTTAAAAGATTTATTCACTGTGAGTTGAAAAGATCTCCCCATTGTGACTCGAAAGGAAACTTTGGAAATCGTGTAGAGATGATGTCTCAATGCATTGTCCTTAAGTATTAGATGTTCAAATTTATGATACATAATTTCTTCTTAATCAAGCTGCATTTTAGGAACTTTAAACTTGTTTGATTTAAATACCGTTTAGTTTATCTATTCCTTTGATTATACTTTTATCAATGCATTTGATTTTTTTTTCATCTTTTAAATTAACTTCAAGACTTTTAACGATTTTCCTAATTACTTATATATTTTTCAGAATATTTTAATCCATGTATATAGTGGCTATGTATCTATGTATATGTATATAGTAATGTATACGATACAATATAGTGGCTGCAGATGCATGTAGTATATATATATATTCTGAACTTCACTTAGAAAACAGTAAAATTTTTCGACACTTAGTTTAATTAATTGCGAAAAAAATTAATTCGTATCTTACTTCAATTTTTTTGATGCTGATAAATCTTACTGTTTAACATTTTATAGACTGATAAGAAAAAAAGTCTTCTGATTGCTATTGATGATAAAAATGATTGCGAAATATTCAATAGAGATTGCATAAGAATGTCTCAATCTAATTTATAGAACGGCATCCAAAGGAATATTAAAAAAATATCAAAGCAATATTTTTATAATTTTTTTTACTGATATCAGATAACAATCAGATATAAGTACAATTTTTTTCTCAAAATATCTAATAGAAGTAAAACAGAAATTAAATTGTTGTATTATACTTTTAATACTCTTGTGTAATCTTTTTGCTTCGCAACTATGCTTTCTACGATTCTTTCCACTTCATAATTTTTAATTTTATTAAACAGGGAATCTTTTATTTTACTTCAAATAATTGCCACTATTTTTTAAAAAATAATAATTCACAGTTTCATGCGTGAAAAATTGCTGAAAAGTTTTATACATGAGTTACCAAAACCTTGCTGTTAGTAACAGGGGGTTCGAAACCTAATTATTAGCATAAAATTGCAATTAGTTGCTCTAATGACTCTTTTTATATCTATGTCAATGACAATTTGTTTATTCTGTTATAACTTTTAATAGTAATAACTAAAAAATAGCTTAATGAAGTTAATAATTATCGAGAGTTTTTCTATTTATTCATTTAATAATAATAAATGCCAAAGTAATTATCGATGCTGACCGTCAATTATGTAATGATAATTAATAATGTCAGAGATTTTTTTTAATAATAGTTGATATTTTATTTTATTTTATAACCGTCGTCCCAATTTTGAATTTATGGCTACCGATGTTCAACTCCGTAGCCTTGCAATTTTGAACCCAATCCAGAAGACAAGTGAATTCTTGGATAAAAGTATGGTGAGGAATTTGTTTTCGTTGAGGACTCTTTTGAAGGAACTAACCCGCATTTATTCAACACGGAGAGGAAAACCATGAAAACTTCGACGATTAGCCTGTCAGCTAGGGGACTCTAACCCATGATCCGTCTATGACTAAGAATATGTTGCGTCCACACTGCGGTCTGTGCGAGTTGGATGTGGAATTCGTATCGACCAGCCACCGATGGATTTCGAACCCGGGTGACCTCATTAGAGGCGAGTGCCCTATCACTTGAGCCACCAAGGTAAGAGCCTACCCAATTTTGAGTTAGTAGCCTATATTAATAATAGTCGTTAAGATTATTAATAATAGCCGATTGAATACTTTTCATTTGTTGTTCATAACAGTTACAGTTTATTAATAATAACCGGCTACTACTAATAATTTCTGGCTATTTATAATAATTATCGGTTACTAATAATAATTACTGGTTATTATTAATTATCAATTTTCACTGAGAAGTAATAGCTAATTTTTCAGTATTATTTATTACATTAAAATAAAACTGGTTACTTTTACCGCTGGTTACTATTTACGATGACGGGACTAAGAATTACTTTAACCTTTACCTCAAAATATGTACCAAAAAATGGTGACAAGGACACTTGTGGATGAATATGGTGACACACAAAAATGGTAACACTTTCAAAGAAGCAAAAATTTGTCAAAAAATCGATCTTTTACATTTTATATTTTTGAAATCTGGGCATTTAACTGAACATTAAAAAAAAAAATTCTGGAATAAGAGCAAAATTGATGAAGTTATGGCCATTTCAGTTTTGACCACGCCCCTTTGTTTACATTTTCTTGTCTGCAGGTAACTGTCAAAATTAGTTTCGTTTAAAATTAGTTTTAAATTAGTTGAATATTTTGTTAATTTTTGAAAAAAAAATTAAAGTATATAATT
Source organism: Parasteatoda tepidariorum (assembly GCF_043381705.1). NCBI lineage: Eukaryota > Metazoa > Arthropoda > Arachnida > Araneae > Theridiidae > Parasteatoda > Parasteatoda tepidariorum. Next base: position 42,168,003 of record NC_092207.1, on the reverse strand, counting down.
ATTAATCTAGTTCATTAGACAATATTTATAGGCAATTATATTAAAAACAAGAAATATTTGTTCAGAAGTAAAATTTGCAATGAATTGCAATTTTTTAATTTCTTAAATTTTGAAATATTTTTTTGAAATTTCGTATAAAAGTTGTTTTTAACAATATAAATGTATTCTGAAAATTTCAAGCAAATCCTTTGACAATTTCAAAAAAAAAAATTTGAAAGTCCCTTGTCGCCTTTTAATAAATAAAATAAAATTCTCATCACAATATTTATTTTGTTACTATCAAGCAATTAATCGGCATTTAAACAGTCCATTCACCCTAGTTATTAATAAAACATGCTTAAATCCTGTTATTTTTGATAAGAATCCTAATATTTAATTTATTAATATTTTATTAATTGTTATGATTTTTTACATTTATAGAAACACTTCTTTTTATGTCACAGATTTAGATTTTAAACTTTGAGAGATAAGAGTATTATTGGATTTTTAAAATATTTTGATTTTTCTGTGATTCAAATTTCTATGATTTTTATTTCCAATAATTTGGTATTATATTTCTATTTGCTATATTTTTAATAAAAAGTATGATTCAATTGTTATTAATGCAGTTAAATTTTAAATATTGTACTTCTTTGTTAAAATTGCATCTAGTTGGACCATTTTTTAAAAACATCGATAAAAAGTCATTAAGCAAAAGTAACAATTTAAAAATAAATTGATTTCAAATAAATGTTTTTAACTTAAGGACTTAACTATTAAATCACTATTATACTATTTCTATTATACCATGGTTGTTAATCGATTAACTAAATTTTGAGATAATTAATTTACATTTTATGCGAACCATCTTTTATAGTTTTTAATTCAATATGCGTGCCTTGCAAAATGTTGCAAAATTGTTATTATTTGTAAAGTTATTTACTACTCAAAATATTTTAAAATATTCTTATGAAGTTTATATGAAAACTCTAAATTAATACTAATCAATAAACTAAGAACTGTCTTCTAAGGTTGTTAATCCAATATGCGTGTTCTGTAATAAATTATTAAATTGTAAAGTTGTTAACCTTTTGTAAAGTTTTTACTATTTAAAGTATTCTTGTAAAGTTTATATGAGAAGTCCAAGTTAATATTAATCAATAAACTAAGATATGAAATAACCAATTTAAATTTCATGCAACCCATCATCTACGGCTGTTAATCCAATAAACGTGTATTGAAGTAAATTGTTAAGTTGTTTATATTTTGTTATGTTGTTTATTGTTTAAAATATTCTTATAAAGTTTATATGTAAGCACTAAGGAAATACTAATCGATTCTCTGAAGTAACTAATTTTCATTTCATGCAATCCATTTTTCATGGTTGTTAATTTAATATGTATGCTTTGCAATAAATTGTCCCCATCTAAAGTTTAAAAGTATCTAGTAATAATTGTATACCATTTTTATTTTTTTATTGAAATGTATATGAATGTAGAATGTATAAATAGCAGTTTGAAAATATCCTTATGCTAAAAGAATGTTTTTCAACACAAGGTAATTATTGCTTTAACACACAAAATGATTTTTGCGAAGTTGTTTATTATCTGAAATATTTTTAAAGATTCTATTATGCTTATGTGAAAAATTAGTAAGATTTAATAAAATCCGTGAGCTTTTATTTAAAAAAAATTACTAAGATCTAAAATAACTAATTTCAATTTTATACTATCCATCCTCCATGGTTGTTAAGCCACTATCCTTCTCGCAATAAGCTGTTGGGTATCTAACATTTACAATTATACAATAGTAAATAGTAGTAGTTTTCAATAATAGTAATTTTAAATAGTATAAATAGTAGCAATAGTAGAGTAAAAAAAATTTAAATTGTGTCTGAATTTTTTATTGAAATGTTTACTTATACTATTAAAAATAACTTTAATCCTTTTTTTCTAGTAAAAATACTCACACTTTTAGGTTTTTGTAGACATGTCATATTTATATGTTAATCCGACCTATAATCCGTAGTAATGATAATGAAGAATTTCATTAATTAACAAAAATGGATTTAACCAGTCTCTAATGAAAAATAACTAACAAAAGACGAAACCTAACAATTGCTTTTTTAAAAACAAATAATTACTTCTGTCAGGCAAAAAAAAAAAAAAAAAAAAAAAAAAAAAAAAAAAAAAAAAAAAAAAAAAAAAAAAAAAANTTAACGAAAAAAAAAAGAAAAAAACAGATGAATAATTTTCAACACAAGGGCATTATTGTTTTTTTACCCAACATGATTTTTGAAAAGTAGTTTTTTGTTTAAAATATTTTAAAATATCCTATTAAAATTGTGTAAAAAATTAGTAAGATTTAATGAAATCCATGAGCTTTAATTTAAACAATTCACTAAGATCTGAAATAACTAATTCACATTTTATACTACTCATCCTCCATGGTTGTTAATCCACTATCAATGCTTGCAATAAGTTGTTGTGTATCTAACATTTACAATTATACAAATGTAAATAGTAGTAATTGTAAATAGTAGAAATAGTAGTAATCGTAGTAGAAGAAAATTAAATAATGTATGAATTTTTTAGTGAATTGTTTACACATATCATATTAAAATTAACTTTAATGCTTTTTTTCTAGTAAAAATACTTACAGTTTTAGGTTTCTGTAGACCTGTCATATTTATATGTTAATCCGATCTATAATCCATAGTAATGATAATGAAGAGTTACATTAATTAACAAAAACGGATTTAACCAGTCTCTAATTAAAAATAACTAACAAAATACGAAACCGAACAATTACTTTTTTAAAAACAAATAAGTAATTTTGTCAGGTAAAATAACAAACGAAACAAATGAATATTTTTCAACACAAGAGCATAATTGATGTATCACCCAACATGATTTTTACAAAGTTGTTTATTATCTAAAATATATTATAATATTCTATTAAGTTTATGAGAAAAATTAGTAAGATTTATTAAAATCCACGAGCTTTCATTTAAACAATTCACCAAGATCTGAAATAACTAATTTGCATTTTATACTACCCATCGGCCATGGTTGTTAATCTACCATCCATTCTTGAAATAAGTTGTTGGGTATTTACAATTACATTTACAATTATACAATTGTAAATAGTAGTAATTTTAATAGAAAAAAATTAAATTGTGTATGAATTTTTTATTGTAATGTTTACAGATATCATATTCAAAATAACTTTAATGCTTTTTCTCTAGCAAAAATAAATACACTTTTAGGTTTCTGTAGACCTGTCATATTTATAAGTAAATCCGATCTATAATCCATAGTAATGATAATGAAGAATTTCATTAATGAACAAAAACGGATTTAACCAGTCTCTAATTAAAAATAGCTAACAAAATACGAAACCAAACAATCACTTTTTTAAATACAAATAGGTAATTTTGCCAGGTAAAAAAACAAACAAAACAAATGAATATTTTTCAACACAAGAGCATTATTGAATTATCACCCAACATGATTTTTACAAAGTTTTTTTTAAATCTAAAATACTTTAAAATATTCTATTAAGTTTATGTGAAAAATTAGTAAGATTTATTAAAATCCACGAGCTTTCATTTAAACAATTCACTAAGATCCGAAATAACTAATTTGCATTTTATACTACCCATCCGCCATAGTTGTTAATCCACCATCCATTCTTGAAATAAGTTGTTGGGTATTTACAATTACATTTAAAATTGTGCAATTGTAAATAGTAGTAATTTTAATAGAAAAAAATTAAATTGTGTATGAATTTTTTATTGAAATGTTTACATATACTATTAAAAATAACTTTAATCCTTTTTTTCTCGTAAAAATACTCACACTTTTAGGTTTTTGTAGACATGTCTAGGACGGGGCGATATTAGAAATTATATATCGTGATGCATCGTCAGTTTTGCATCGCGATATAGCGATGTATCGCGATATAGTATTTTTGAATTTCATTTACTTGTAAGGCACATAAAGTCAGATTTCTATCAAAACTTCATACTCAGATTGATTTAAATCAATTTATAAATTTGAAGATATACATGTTTTGCTTAAGAAAGATATTAAATAAATTGACTACAATGTACAAATCTTACTTAAAATATTTATTGAAATATTTGTTTAGAAATTCATAATACGCGTAAAACAAAGTGTTAAAAACTTTTTTTAAAGCGTTTTTTACAAATTAATATTTTCTTGTACTATTATGCATAAATAATTACATAATTATTAAGTTCGATCGTAATGTTCAATTTCTAAATGAAACGTTAAAAATTATTTGTATGTTTAAAACAAAGTGCTAAATAAATTTTAGAAAAAAAAAACGCTTTTAAAACACTATTTTTTATTATTATCATTTCAGTTATTATAGTTCTATTATAGTTCATTTACGTCACACTAGAGCTGCACAATGGGCTATTGGCGACGGTCTGGGAAACATCCCTGAGGATGATCCGAAGACATGCCATCACAATTTTGATCCTCTGCAGATGGGATGGCACCCCCGCTTCGGTAGCTCGACGACCTGCACGCGAAGTCGAGCACTTTACGGTAGAACAGTTTAACGAGGACCAATACCGCACACCCTCGGTCCCTACGCAGACTGATCCAAGTGGTCACTCACCCGCACACTGACCGCAGCCAGTGATGCTTGACTTCGGTGATCTGCAGGGAACCGTGTCTTAACGATCAGTCCACTGCGGGACCTTATCATTTCAGATAAATAATTAAATTAAATTAAATAATGACCGAATTATGAACGAAAAACAAAGTAAGATTTAATTTCTTAAAAATAAAAAAATTGTGATATTCGATAATATATTTAGCTAATTAACAAATAATATGAAAAGAATATTTTTTAAAAAAAATTATTATACTCTCTAATAAAACGAAGTGCTAAATGATTTAAAAAAATGAATAAAATACGCAAACCTTTCAAATTTTTTTGTATAAACAAAGTTGATTGACTTATGTCCAAATCCAAATGACAAAAATAAATTTTGTTTTAACTTTATTTCTAAAAATAAAAACAACAAGATTTATAAATTTAAAATCAGTAATAAAAACTCATTAAATTATTAGAAGTTTCATCCAAAAAGTTTTTAATAAATTAAAAGAAAGTAAAAAAATAACCTAACAAATTCAATTCTTTATGGGCGCCTAAATTAGATTGCCGATAATTTTCACATTTAAAAATAAAAAGAAGTTTTTTTTAAAAAAAAACTTATCTAATTAATGAAGAAACTCTTCTTTATATATTCTTTTCAATAATAGATTGCCTTCAGAACAAGGTAACATCGGCGATCACGAAGTTAGTCCCACTGAAAATAATCTACAAGAAAAGTCGCGACAAAGAAAAAAAAAGCTAAGAGGTGCGAAAAGGAACATGCGATATAACGATATGTGTTCTCAAAACTCTGATTCTGATTCTACAGCTCACCAATCAAGGCCATTTCAACATAACGAAACGAACATCGTCTTCCACAGCGCGAGTCGACATCGGAACGTAAGAGAAGAGTCTTATATCGCTATATCGTTATCTTATATCCTTGCGTGTCTTATATCGCTATATCGTTTTGCGCTCGTTGTCTTTACTCGACGGCTTAAATCAGATTTCTGATGCATCGCCTTGAATGAAAGTCGCTGTATCGTCTTGCCGATATATGCGTTAAATCGATATGTCTCGATACATCGATTTATAGCCCAGTCCTAGACATGTCATATTTATATGTTAATCCGACCTATAATCCGTAGTAATGATAATGAAGAGTTACATTAATTAACAAGAACGGATTTAACCTGTCTCTAATTAAAAATAACTAACGAAATACGAAACCAAAAAATAACTTTTTTAAAAACAAATAAGTAATTTTGTCAGGTAAAATAACAAACAAAACAAATGAATATTTCTCAACACAAGAGCATAATTGATATATCACCCAACATGATTTTTACAAAGTTGTTTATTATCTAAAATATTTTATAATATTCTATTAAGTTTATGTGAGAAATTAAATTATGTGAGATTTATTAAAATCCACGAGCTTTCATTTAAACAATTCACTAAGATCTGAAATAACTAATTTGCATTTTATACTACCCAACCGCCATGGTTGTTAATCCACCATCCATTCTTGAAATAAGTTGTTGAGTATCTAACATTTACAATTATAATATTGTAAATAGTAGTAATTGTAATAGAAAAAAATTAAATTTCGTATGAATTTTTGGTTGAAATGTTTACACATATCATATTAAAAATAACTTTAATGCTTTTTTTCTAGTAAAAATAAATACACTTTTAGGCTTTTGTAGACCTGTCATATTTATATGTTAATCCGATCTGTAATCCATAGTAATGGTAATGAAGAATTTCATTAATGAACAAAAACGGATTTAACCAGTCTCTAATTAAAAATAGCTAACAAAATACGAAACCAAACAATCACTTTTTTAAATACAAATAGGTAATTTTGTCAGGTAAAAAAACAAACAAAACAAATGAATATTTTTCAACACAAGAGCATTATTGATCTATCATCCAACGTGATTTTTACAAAGTTTTTTTTAATCTAAGATTCTTTAAAATATTCTATTAAGTTTATGCGAAAAATTAGTAAGATTTATTAAAATCTACGAGCTTTCATTTAAACAATTCACTAAGATCTGAAATAACTAATTTACATTTTATACTACCCATCCTCCATGGTTGTTAATCCATCATCCATTCTTGCAATAAGTTTTTGGGTATCTAACATTTACAATTATTCAATTGTAATTAGTAGTAATCGTAAATAGTAGAAATAGTAGTAATTGTGGTAGAAAAAAATTAAAATGTGCATGAATTTTTTTTTGGAATGTTTACATATTTTAAAAATAATTTAAATGCTTTTTGTCCAGTAAAAATACTCGCCCATTCAGGATTTTGTAGACATGCCTAATGCCTAATTTGTATGTTAATCCGATTTATTATTAGTAGTAATGATAATGAAGAATTTTATTAATTAACAAAAATAAATTTCTTAAATAGTCTCTAATTTAAATTAACTAACAAAATACGAAATCAAGCAAATTCGTTTTTAAAAACAAATAACTATTTCTGTCAAATAAAAAAAATAAATGAATGTTTTTCCTGATAGTCCTACGTTAAAAAACATCGCGTCAATCCGTACGCCTAAAACAAGTTGAACATTTTTCTTGCAAGGATATTATTGCTATATCACTCAATGTAATTTTTATAAAGTTTTTTATCATTTAAAGTATTTTAATTAAGTTTTTTTATGAAAAGTTATTAGGATTTAGATAAGGCCATAAGCTCATATTTAAAATGATTCACTATTAAGATCTGAAGTAACTAATTTACGTTGTATACTACCCATCCGCCATGGTCGTTAATCCAACGTCAGTGCTTGCAATAAATTGTTGGTTATCTAACAATTTTACTTGCTTAGTAGTAAATATATATTGTGCATAAATTTTTACTTGAAATTTTTTTTATTGAAATATACCTAATTGAAAATAACTTAAATGCAATATTTCATGTAAAAATACTTACAGTTTTAGGATTTTGAAGATCTGTCATTTTTTCTGTTTTTCCAACCTATAATCCGTAGTATTGGTTACGAAGAATTTTATAAATTAAAAAAAATTTTTTTTTAGTCAGTCTCTAACGTAAAATAGCTAAAAAAGAACGAACTTCAAATCCATTTCTAAAAACGAATTATTTACCTCTTTAAAACTCAATAAGTACTTGTATAATGATACTTTTTATTCATTGAGGAGATAGCATCTGTTCTTATCAGTGAGTTGAGGTGAGGTTTTGAAAAGTTATCATCGGCTGTTTCAAAAAACAGCGCCATCTATACTTCGTTTCACCTAAAGTTGACTATCCATTTGTTATTTCTACGCCTTTGAAAAGTAGTTCTTCGCTATTTTGTTATTAATTACACTTTAAATGTGCACGCAAATATAAATAAATGTTGTTTAATAAGAAATATATATCTCGAAACATGTTTAAGCAGTTTTATCATGTTTAAATGTATTTAACTTATAAATACCTACTCAGAAAAGCGAATGTACAAAGAAGGAGGTGTTTTAGTTTCCAAAGAGCCAATTGGCGCTTTGGTTATGGGGCACGGGCGCGTGACATCACGATCTTCGTTTACAATCAATTGGGTGGCGAGCATTCTAATGTAAGTCTATGGGATTTTGATGTCATTTTGGATTAAATTAGCAAATTTTATATTTTCCTTAAATTTTTGAAGTATGAAAGGTCGATTTTCGTGTAGAATAGAGTTCTAATAAACTCTATAGTAAGTTTTGGCTAAATTGTGACAGTCTTTAAATGAAAAAAATTCAGATATTTATGGGTGGTGAGTAAGTTCTGTTTCATTTTGCAGATGTTGATTATTACGATACATACTATATATAATTGTTGATGTTTTTGATTAGATCTTAATAAATTAGATTAAATGTGATATCTGCTTCATAAATAGGTCAAAATAATTGTCAAACTATTTTTTGCAATGTGTTGATATAGCTTTGTTTTATGATTATTAACTTCTGGGTGGCAGAATTGAAACTTAAATATTTTGCAGACATTTTTAGCAATACACTTTATTATTTTATTCTTATATCTATTAAAAGTAGAATTAGTGCATTTTTATGGAAGTCCCAATAATAATAATATATTTTAGTTAGGTTTTGATAATTGGTTAAAAAAATCGTATGTTCTGCGGGTGAGTGTGCTTTCTCCTTAAAAATAGTTTGTTTTTAATCAAATAAGAAATAGTTGTTTTTTACGTAAGAGATTAATTAAGTATAATGCCTGTATTATATATAGGTTAAAATAATGTTAAAAAAAATTGTTTCAGTGTGTTTAAATTGCTTTGTTTTTGTAAATAAACTTCTGGGTGGCAGAGCTCTGAATGAATGGATTTTTCTGATATTTTAACTAATGCACATTATTATTTAATTCTTTTGTTTATTAACAGTGGAATTTTTTTTATTTTTTGAAATGTCCTAAATCTATTATAATAATTTAGTTAGGGTGTAGATAATATTTGTTAAAATTTTTTTGATCTGCAGGTGAGAGTGTGCTCTCTCCTTAAGAGATGTTTGTTGTGATTCATGTAAGAAACAGTTGTTGATTTCTTACATTAGATATTAATTAAGTATAATGCCTGTATAATAAATTGGGATAAAAAATGTTCTACAATATTTAAATTGCTTTGTTTTTGTAAATAAACTTCCGGGTGGCAGCTTTGAGTGAATGGATTTTTCTGATATTTTTACTAACTGACATTATTTAATTCTTTTATTTTTCAACCGTAGACTTAATGAATTTTTTTAACTGTTCTAAATTTCTTAAAAATGTTTCAATCCAGTTTTGCTAAAATTTGTGAAAGAAGTCTTGTGTTATGTAGTTGAACTTCTGGGTGGCAGACCTTCGAATATAAGGATTTCGATGTTATTTTCACATATACACAATATTATTTAATTATTTTGTCTATTAAAAATAGAATTAATTTATTTTAGTCATATATACTGAATATTTTCAAACGTTTTAATTAGGTTTTGCTAATATTTGAGACAGAAGTCTTGTATTATTTGGTTGAGTGTATTCTCTGTCACAATAATTTGTTTTGATTCATATTAAAAATAGTTTTTGAATTTTTACTTAAGATATTAAGTAAGTAGATAAAATAAAATGATTGTTTCATAAACAGAGCAGAAAATTTTGTTAATGTACATTAAAATTGATTTGTTTGCATTAATAAACTTCTGGGTGGCAGAGCTTCCAATATAAGGATTTTGCTGATATTTCACAAATACACATTATTATTTAATTATTTTGTCTATTAAGAGTAGAATTAATTTATTTTAAGTATGCATAAAATTTTTTAGTTAGATTTTAATAATATTTATAACAAAAAGTCTTATTTTTAAGTGAGTAGGCTCTCCACTTAAAATTACTGTTTGTTATCATTCATGTAAGAAATAGTTGTTATTACATTATTAATTAGATTATGTATAATGCATGTTTCATAATTCTCCCTCACACTTGTTTCCTTTCGATTCAAAATAAATTGTGAAGAAGCAGATGGAATTATTTAAAGCAAGCTATGATGAAATTAAAAATATTATTCAATTGAATCTTTGAAGAATGCAGAAAGGCTCAGTGGGGCTTTAGTGCGGAAACTTGTTTCTTATTTAATATCAAGTATCTTTCCGCCTATTGCCCCTTCTAAGCAGCATCAATCCTAAAAGACACTCATGAAGACTTCTTTCAAAATTAAGTCTGACTTTAAGATACTCCACAATACGGTGATAGCATAGTATGAAGGTGCGTATGTTTGTATTGATTTCTATGTATTGACTTTTTTCCTTTAAAATATATTAGTCATTATGCATGTTTTCTCTAAACTGTCTATTAAACAACATTGAATTTAAGGTAGGATTTGTATGCTTATAAGACATCAATTGTAAATAAAGGGGAAAAAACGAAAAGGTAAGGAAATTTAATTAATAATTAAAGGTTTATTGTAAAATAATTTCTATCCTTGCTTTCAGAATTTTAGCTATATTATATTTTGTAACCCAATTATGTTGAAATAATAATTTTTCTTCAAAAATTATTATTTAAATAATTAGTTGAATATCCATAAAGTACATTCAGAAGAGGTTTGAGAAAAATATATAATAAATATCCTGCTTTAATTTTTTTCTTGTTTTTAAATAATGTGTTGAGTTATTATTATTTTTTTTAATTCATCGCCACTTATCTTATTTCAATGCATATAATTTCAGGATAAAAAATCTCAGCTTTGACATAAGCATGTGAAATATTCATGCAGTTTTTCTTATAGTTTGTATTGGGTGATAAATATTTCTTTAAAAACTAAAATTTATGTATCCGCTACTCTATCTCAGGACTATGATGCTTAGCGGTGAGTTCATTGACCAACATTATATTCAAATGTTTTACACGCACGAGTGATTGTTTAAAAACTACATGTAAGAGGTACGCCTCGTGCATGTGCGAATCGCATGTTAAATGTATACCTGTTATTTGTTCTTCTAAGAATATAGTGTCTGTTTTATTTACAAATTTTAGCTCCCCATTTGTATAACACCCTGTTGATATGAATGAAATAATGTAAAATTTATTGTATTATATATTCTATATAGTAATTAACTCTTCTTTACCTGAATTTTTTTCCTCGTTAGCTAACTCTATCAGAGATGACTTGTATATCATTTTTTTAGAATTGAACCTTTATCAATGATGATGATTTCTTATGCAATTGGACTGGGCATTAAATGAAATAAATATAAATTATAATACATCATGATTGATAAAGGTTCAATAATATCGATTATCACTAAATGTCAAGTTTACTTCTATGTTTTGCAAATTTATTCAATTTCTTTTATTCTTGCCACTTTATACATTTTCAATCTAAGAAGTTCAAAGAAAAAGTTCACACATTAAAGTGTTAGCATAGGTTATAACACTACTAAGCTAGAATGCATAATCATACAGGAGTAAAAGTATCATAAAATACCATTTTGATAAAATATTTGGAAAGGCAACACTGTTTCCCTTTTTAAATATTAAAATTTTTGTATTTTTTAATTTAAAAACATCAAAATTATTGTAATAGAATGTGATGATAACACTGTCTATATTTAATAATAATTACTCCAATTAAATAATAGCTTCTCTCTCTTTCTTTTTTTAAAAAAAAAAATAGTTTCATGTTTCATTGAAATAGATAAACAATGAAAATATAAACAAAAATAATCAAATCTTCGCTTAAAGACTATCATAGAATTAAAAATTAAAAAAAAGACATTTCTATGTACACAGCTTAATAGTGAATATTAATCGGTGATGTCTTATTTAAACACCTTTGAGTTGCTCACTGCTGTCAGGCTAACAATCAACTTCCATTTGAATTTTCCCATTACATAAAGCAAAATATATTTAGTTTAATTCATATGTCTAATAAGTATGTTAATTCCAAGTGTATTTTTTTGAGTTTCAACTGTTTTGAATTAAAAAACATAAGGGAGTTTTAGTTATATATTCTTCGTAAATAATTCAAATGCTGTATAGTTTTATTTACAAAGAAATATCCTTCATGTTTCAAGAAAAGGTTAATCAAAATTGTTTATTTTGCTTAATAAGAGGGAAAAAGAATAACAAATTTTAAATAAGTTATAATGCAAATGATTGATCACACACACACACAAAAAAAAATCACAAAATAAGCGATTTGCCCCTTTACTTTTTAGGATCAATAATCTCACCAAGAGTATTTCAATGGATTATGTGATGATCATCCTTGTCAAACTGACCATGGAGTTAGAACATATGCCAGAAGTAATAGTTTTAGCCATAGAAATATGTTACCAGTGTACATTGTGGGGAGGTAGATAACTTTACAGTATTATATTTGAGATAAAATTTGCTAAATAAATATATGTGATTCAATAACTTTTAGTATTAAATGTGTGACAGAATATTGGATATACTTTCAATAATTTATATATTTGATTCATATGTTAAAGTGAATAAAAACTTATACATAATAACATAAAACTAAACTCATACAAATTATTTAACTAAGAAAATCTTTAAACACTAATGTAAATACTCTTAAATAGGATCAGAACATAATTTTTTTTCATTTAAAATGTTATTTTGTGAGACACTCGTGTACAAAAAATATTTTTTGTATTAACTCTGCTTTAATGACTTAAAAACACACACCAAAAATACAAGATCTTTAATAATAATGTTAATTTTAATATATGTACAGTATTTTGATACGTGCATAGTAAGTATATTAGAGTAGCAAAAACAACATAAATAACATGTAAGAAGTAAACAACATGGTGATCCTAGCGGAATCCACTATTTACTAAATAAAAATGGAATAAATGAATCATAAATCTATTCCAATTCAAAGTTTATAAGACAAGTTTTCTAAAAAAATAAGAGTTAGAAGTACCATTCAAAATAAAAATACCATTAAGAAAAGTAACACGAATTAATAAGATTGATTGTCTATGATATACTCAAAACTGTGCTTAATGTATGGGTGATTCTCACGAAACATGGAATTCACTGTCCCTTGCTCCAAGATCTAATACTGTAATATTAAGGGAAATTTTTTTTAAAAAAATTTATAAATAGCATTGCTGCTAGCATTTTAAAATGACTTTGCATTAGCATTGACTGCTTTGTATACTTAAAAAATTTAATTGAATATCAAAATGTCATTTCCAATAAATAATAACTAGCTTCAAAACTTCCCATACATCTTTCAATATCTAATTTTTTTTATCTTATCCTATGTAAGCATTTATAGAATATACGCAGAGGGTATTGTTTACTAAAACTTCGTTTAAAATAAATTTTTCTGTCAATAATTTCTTTGTCCCATGAAAATGTGTCATTTTCCTGGCTACTTTTATTTAGTGATTTATAACCAAAGTAGATAGCACCAGGAATAAATATCTTATGTTAATAGATTGATTAGTTACCCTCCTATCTGAACATGTCTTGTTGCATGAATAAAGAACCAATTTTCTGGCTCAAAATCTATTTCAAAAATTTTTTCAAGGTGAGTAGGTTTTTATGCTGTCATTTTCCTGGCTTCTTGAAATCATTAATGACGAAAACTACATAGATTTATTTGAGTTATTTTAAGAAATACTGTTGTTTTCTGCAAAATATAAACGTCTTCGGCCAAAATATTAAATTAAAGTAAAGTTATATGCTATAAAATTACGAATTTGTCATTTTCCTGGTTGTCATTTTCCTGGCTTATGAATGCCAAGACATTGAAGTGTTACCATAAATTCTTTTTAACTGCTAATACTGTAAAGAGGGAAAGCAAATATTAACCTAATACCAAGTTTATGTATGATTGTAATATGCTTGTATGTCATCAAAGTTATTTATTTATTTAATGATTGATTATTATACAAAACTTTATTCTGTACATACAGGCATCAGCAATAAAAATTTTTTTGTTTCTTTCTACAGCGGACAAAAAGAATCAATTTAAGCAATTTATGGTTCATCTAACATAAAGGCTTAAGTTGATTTACTTACTATTAACTTAAAATGACTGTTTTTTAAACTTTTAAGGTAATATGTCATTTTCCTGGCATTCAAGATTTGGTGAATTTCTATTTTTTTTTCTCGAGCAAATGCCAATAAACTACACTGCTGTATATCAGATATTAATAAGTGTAGCTAAAGAAATATACAAAAAAATTTTAGATTATTTTGAAGACTTCAAATTTGAAGAAATTTTTTGGTCTGAATTGTCATGTTTCGGGAGAATCACCCATATATCACTTTTAAAATAAATAAAAACATAGACACACAAATAAAACACTAAATCTTAAATAATAATATTAATTTTAATGCAGATATTCCATGCATTTATTTCTTATCAAATTGTGCCATAACATTACAAATCACACGAAATACATATACAAAGTGACAAAATATATATTCTCAAATTGCAGCATTCAAAAGGAAATTTTCCATTAAAACTGCATCAATATTTCACGGTTAGTATAATATCTTTTGAAAATTATATGTAATATCCTAAATAAATTCAGAATATAAGTTAAAAACACTTTATTTTTAAACCTCGCTATGTTAAGTCTATGACACTCTTCCCATCCAAATCACCTGCAATTGATTGTTTGTTTACAATCAATGCCCGTGCCACATGTTTTATCACTCTTTCGAGTCTGTATGTTGATTGTCTGATTTCTTACCCTGGCGACTTCCTTTTTGCAATTTATTTATTTTTAGCTTGTTTTTTAATATTTATTAATTTTTATTTTTTTTTGAAATTCCATGTTTATTTTTTTTCTCCTAATCACTTGTTTTTTTTTCTAATCACTTGTTTTCTAATAACTTGTTTTGATAGCTTTTTTTTATCTTTTGATTTTGTAGCCGTTAATTAAACTTTATATCGGATTTTGTGGTTTTCTTTCGAGAAAGAAATAAGACGTTTTTAAAAAGATGTTTCTATAGAGAGGTTTCTTTTAGAGAGGCTTTTTAGGTTAGTTTCTTTGTTTCATAGAAGCAAATATATTTCAGAAAGTAAACAAATAAATTATTTATATAATAAAAAAATTTACAGAAAAAAATGTGATTTCTCTACATAAAAAAATTACAGTAAATATTATAAAACATACGTATGATCTTTTTTATGATCAATGTTGTCAGGCCTATGAAGATTTTTCTGTCCCTCCACAAAACACCAATGAGGAATGAATTAAAAAATATAAATCTATAGGAAAAAAGCGCATACAAAAATCTAAAGTAAAATATTTATGAGCATCTGTGTATTTTTCTTCTTTTTTTATTTAGATTTAATAAAAAATATTATCTTTTTAAAAATAATTTTGTTTCGTTTAAAATTAGCTTCGTTTAGTTAAAAATATTAGTTAAAAATATGTTTTTTAATTTGTTTTTAAAAAATTATAATAAGAAATCAGCTTACAATTAATATCTCAAATCAATTATTATTAGAAATGCTTTAAGAAAATTTTTTTCTTTCCCGTATTTGTTCAAAATTTTAGTAAGATTCTTGGTATATATACTAGTACATACAATTGCACATAATAGTATATATATATATGTATACTAGTATTCATAAAATATTCAACTAATTATTTCATTATATATTATAGTTTTGATTCTTTCTTTATGCTACCATGTAGATTTTTTTCCGATAATATACTAAACTATTTTGTTTAATTTTTATTGGTGCCTAAGTTTTTCTTTAAATAAACACTTGTTTTAAGTAATTGCTAAGTTTTTTTTTCGAGTCTCAGAATTATAGCCATTTAGCTGATAAGATTTCGAGAACATTTTCAAAGTTAAAATTAATCAGTGCAAAACGTCTGACTGATCTTAGTACATAAGTTCACCCTTTTTTCTAAGATTAAACAAATGAATTATATATTTATTTATTTTATTGTTTCCTATTTGTTTGGTCTGTGAAAAGTAAATAAATTTATGTGCAACTTAGAATACCACAGCTGTTTGCTTTTTTTTATTTGAACAAATTCTAGCCGCATTTTTATTTTGATGTTTGAACTTATATATTACACAGGTAATTTTAAGAAAGCTTCTCTTTTAAAAGAATATGTTGAAAAAAATTACTTTAGTTAAAATTATTTTCTTATTTAGCATGATTCCCAAGATATCATTATAGCATAATTTGTTATTAGGAAAATGCTTTATTTTGTTAAATAGCAAATACTAGAAATTGAAATTTGTAGAAAGATTCTGAAACCGTACCAATTTTAGAATCATCATCTGATTTGAAAAACGTAATAAAAATGCTGCGAAATCATTTTAATTTAGAAGATAAATAACATCATTTAAGTTACATTTGTAACCAATTCATTCATATGCCAATTCAGCCAATTCTTAGACAGTGCAAGATTTCATATCAACTTAGATAAGAAAAAACAGTATAGTTTATCATGGTTGCCAAACAATCTTATCTCATAGTGGAAATTCGACATACAAAAAAAATTACTAAAATTTTTTTTGTTACACACATACTTTTCACTTTACACACATAACTAGTCCCTTATGAAAAAAAAACACAATTGAAACAAAAAAAAAATAAGCTACACACTAAAAAGATATAGTTAATGAAGAAATAGTACTAATTCGTGTAGGAGAAGTGTAAGAAATTGCCTTACTGTTAGTGGCACTAGCGATGCGTAATTAATTTTGGAAATTATAGGTACAGTTTCAGTAGATATCAAATTTATTAATATAGATGCAATATACTATATTAATATATTTGTACATGTTATAACTGTAGAAATTTTGCTGAGAGAGTTTTTTTTTACGGTTCCTTGAAGGGGGGAAGTACTGGAGAAAATCGCTTGGTAGTAGTTAATTTCAACTAAATTGAGTCATTCCAAATAATACCGAATACAGTAAATCATTATTTACGTTATTAAATTAAGTTAAGAAAAATCACCGGGAAGTGCAAAATAGGATACTTAGATAGAAAAAATTAATTTTAGCTTTATTAATTGTATTAATTTGTGTCTAGTTTTGTGCATGATTTCGTTGTGTTCTTCAGGATTGATTTCTTTCTTTTTTTTCTTCTTTTTCACTGAGTATGAAGAACAAGTATTCAGTTCGCCTCTAATAATAAAATAAAGAGTTTGTCTAGGTTTTTTTCTCCTATAACTCCAAAACTATTTATGTTAGAGTCCGGAAATTTTAACAGTGCCCGTTGTACTTCCCGTCCCCCCCCCTCGGTTCTAAAAATACTTTAAAAATTTCAATTGGAGGATTCGAATGGAATCATCACATGGAATTCATTGGTCCGAAACTCTCCATTAATAAAAATGAAACTGCAGACGATTCCATTTTTTCTGAATGTTTTTAAGATTACATCATTGATATTTACTAGATTATAGCCCTCATTAAAAAAAGCAGTTTATTGCATGTTCCAAAATACTTAATAGTGTTTTATTTGATTTATAAACTTAGTGATCAAAGTGAATGGGGCAGAAAAATGGATTAGGTCCCCAAACTGATATTTCTAGAGTTATCAGAAAGCACATTTTTTTTTCGTAGTTATACTTTTAAAACGTGTTTCCATTAAGCTCAACAATTTTAAAACATTTGTAATTGAAAAAAAAAGTGAGTAAAATTAATGGAGAAATAATACTAATTTATTTAGGAGTGTGAAACCCCTTATACAAGCAATAATAAAATGATACTTGATCAATTTCGCTTATCAGATCCAATTAAAGTTTAAAAAAAATAAGCAACGTAATAAAAAGCAAAATTTATGGAAACATTATACTTATTCGCTAAAGAGAAGCGTAAGCTGTAACTGTAATTTACGTCAATGATGCTTGTGATAATATTTTCGAATTGAAACAAAAATAATAAGGAATGAGCAAGAATAATAATTGAATTAATTGAAATAGAAAAGTGAGCAAAATAAATGAATAAATGGTACTAATTCATTTAAGAGTAAAAAATGACCATACTATTATTAACACAATGATACTTGATTAATTTCGATTATCGGAACCAATTAAAGTGAAAAAAAATAAGCAACGTATTAAAAAGCAAAATTTATGGAGACATTATACTTATTCGCTAAAGAGAAGCGTACGCTGTAACTGTAATTTACGTCAATGATGCTTGTGATAATATTTTCGAATTGAAACAACAATAATAAGGAATGAGCAAGAATAATAATTGAATTAATTGAAATAGAAAAGTGAGCAAAATAAATGAATAAATGGTACTAATTCATTTAAGAGTAAAAAATGACCATACTATTATTAACACAATGATACTTGATTAATTTCGATTATCGGAACCAATTAAAGTGAAAAAAAATAAGCAACGTATTAAAAAGCAAAATTTATGGAGACATTATACTTATTCGCTAAAGAGAAGCGTACGCTGTAACTGTAATTTACGTCAATGATGCTTGTGATAATATTTTCGAATTGAAACAACAATAATAAGGAATGAGCAAGAATAATAATTGAATTAATTGAAATAGAAAAGTGAGCAAAATAAATGAATAAATGGTACTAATTCATTTAAGAGTAAAAAATGACCATACTATTATTAACACAATGATACTTGATTAATTTCGATTATCGGAACCAATTAAAGTGAAAAAAAATAAGCAACGTATTAAAAAGCAAAATTTATGGAGACATTATACTTATTCGCTAAAGAGAAGCGTAAGCTGTAACTGTAATTTACGTCAATGATGCTTGTGATAATATTTTCGAATTGAAACAACAATAATAAGGAATGAGCAAGAATAATAATTGAATTAATTGAAATAGAAAAGTGAGCAAAATAAATGAATAAATGGTACTAATTCATTTAAGAGTAAAAAATGACCATACTATTATTAACACAATGATACTTGATTAATTTCGATTATCGGAACCAATTAAAGTGAAAAAAAATAAGCAACGTATTAAAAAGCAAAATTTATGGAGACATTATACTTATTCGCTAAAGAGAAGCGTAAGCTGTAACTGTAATTTACGTCAATGATGCTTGTGATAATATTTTCGAATTGAAACAACAATAATAAGGAATGAGCAAGAATAATAATTGAATTAATTGAAATAGAAAAGTGAGCAAAATAAATGAATAAATGGTACTAATTCATTTAAGAGTAAAAAATGACCATACTATTATTAACACAATGATACTTGATTAATTTCGATTATCGGAACCAATTAAAGTGAAAAAAAATAAGCAACGTATTAAAAAGCAAAATTTATGGAGACATTATACTTATTCGCTAAAGAGAAGCGTAAGCTGTAACTGT
Source organism: Parasteatoda tepidariorum (assembly GCF_043381705.1). Lineage (NCBI taxonomy): Eukaryota > Metazoa > Arthropoda > Arachnida > Araneae > Theridiidae > Parasteatoda > Parasteatoda tepidariorum. The sequence goes on along the minus strand of NC_092207.1, from coordinate 42,148,604 downwards.
AATTTACGTCAATGATGCTTGTGATAATATTTTCGAATTGAAACAACAATAATAAGGAATGAGCAAGAATAATAATTGAATTAATTGAAATAGAAAAGTGAGCAAAATAAATGAATAAATGGTACTAATTCATTTAAGAGTAAAAAATGACCATACTATTATTAACACAATGATACTTGATTAATTTCGATTATCGGAACCAATTAAAGTGAAAAAAAATAAGCAACGTATTAAAAAGCAAAATTTATGGAGACATTATACTTATTCGCTAAAGAGAAGCGTAAGCTGTAACTGTAATTTACGTCAATGATGCTTGTGATAATATTTTCGAATTGAAACAACAATAATAAGGAATGAGCAAGAATAATAATTGAATTAATTGAAATAGAAAAGTGAGCAAAATAAATGAATAAATGGTACTAATTCATTTAAGAGTAAAAAATGACCATACTATTATTAACACAATGATACTTGATTAATTTCGATTATCGGAACCAATTAAAGTGAAAAAAAATAAGCAACGTATTAAAAAGCAAAATTTATGGAGACATTATACTTATTCGCTAAAGAGAAGCGTAAGCTGTAACTGTAATTTACGTCAATGATGCTTGTGATAATATTTTCGAATTGAAACAACAATAATAAGGAATGAGCAAGAATAATAATTGAATTAATTGAAATAGAAAAGTGAGCAAAATAAATGAATAAATGGTACTAATTCATTTAAGAGTAAAAAATGACCATACTATTATTAACACAATGATACTTGATTAATTTCGATTATCGGAACCAATTAAAGTGAAAAAAAATAAGCAACGTATTAAAAAGCAAAATTTATGGAGACATTATACTTATTCGCTAAAGAGAAGCGTAAGCTGTAACTGTAATTTACGTCAATGATGCTTGTGATAATATTTTCGAATTGAAACAACAATAATAAGGAATGAGCAAGAATAATAATTGAATTAATTGAAATAGAAAAGTGAGCAAAATAAATGAATAAATGGTACTAATTCATTTAAGAGTAAAAAATGACCATACTATTATTAACACAATGATACTTGATTAATTTCGATTATCGGAACCAATTAAAGTGAAAAAAAATAAGCAACGTATTAAAAAGCAAAATTTATGGAGACATTATACTTATTCGCTAAAGAGAAGCGTAAGCTGTAACTGTAATTTACGTCAATGATGCTTGTGATAATATTTTCGAATTGAAACAACAATAATAAGGAATGAGCAAGAATAATAATTGAATTAATTGAAATAGAAAAGTGAGCAAAATAAATGAATAAATGGTACTAATTCATTTAAGAGTAAAAAATGACCATACTATTATTAACACAATGATACTTGATTAATTTCGATTATCGGAACCAATTAAAGTGAAAAAAAATAAGCAACGTATTAAAAAGCAAAATTTATGGAGACATTATACTTATTCGCTAAAGAGAAGCGTAAGCTGTAACTGTAATTTACGTCAATGATGCTTGTGATAATATTTTCGAATTGAAACAACAATAATAAGGAATGAGCAAGAATAATAATTGAATTAATTGAAATAGAAAAGTGAGCAAAATAAATGAATAAATGGTACTAATTCATTTAAGAGTAAAAACTGACCATACTATTATTAACACAATGATACTTGATTAATTTCGATTATCGGAACCAATTAAAGTGAAAAAAAATAAGCAACGTATTAAAAAGCAAAATTTATGGAGACATTATACTTATTCGCTAAAGAGAAGCGTAAGCTGTAACTGTAATTTACGTCAATGATGCTTGTGATAATATTTTCGAATTGAAACAACAATAATAAGGAATGAGCAAGAATAATAATTGAATTAATTGAAATAGAAAAGTGAGCAAAATAAATGAATAAATGGTACTAATTCATTTAAGAGTAAAAACTGACCATACTATTATTAACACAATGATACTTGATTAATTTCGATTATCGGAACCAATTAAAGTGAAAAAAAATAAGCAACGTATTAAAAAGCAAAATTTATGGAGACATTATACTTATTCGCTAAAGAGAAGCGTAAGCTGTAACTGTAATTTACGTCAATGATGCTTGTGATAATATTTTCGAATTGAAACAACAATAATAAGGAATGAGCAAGAATAATAATTGAATTAATTGAAATAGAAAAGTGAGCAAAATAAATGAATAAATGGTACTAATTCATTTAAGAGTAAAAACTGACCATACTATTATTAACACAATGATACTTGATTAATTTCGATTATCGGAACCAATTAAAGTGAAAAAAAATAAGCAACGTATTAAAAAGCAAAATTTATGGAGACATTATACTTATTCGCTAAAGAGAAGCGTAAGCTGTAACTGTAATTTACGTCAATGATGCTTGTGATAATATTTTCGAATTGAAACAACAATAATAAGGAATGAGCAAGAATAATAATTGAATTAATTGAAATAGAAAAGTGAGCAAAATAAATGAATAAATGGTACTAATTCATTTAAGAGTAAAAACTGACCATACTATTATTAACACAATGATACTTGATTAATTTCGATTATCGGAACCAATTAAAGTGAAAAAAAATAAGCAACGTATTAAAAAGCAAAATTTATGGAGACATTATACTTATTCGCTAAAGAGAAGCGTAAGCTGTAACTGTAATTTACGTCAATGATGCTTGTGATAATATTTTCGAATTGAAACAACAATAATAAGGAATGAGCAAGAATAATAATTGAATTAATTGAAATAGAAAAGTGAGCAAAATAAATGAATAAATGGTACTAATTCATTTAAGAGTAAAAACTGACCATACTATTATTAACACAATGATACTTGATTAATTTCGATTANGCACTAAAAAGTGTCTTAATAAGTAAAAAAAAATTCTCATCACAATAATTATTTTGTTACTATCAAGTAATTAATCGGCATTTAAACAGTCCATTCACCCTAGTTATTAATAAAACATGCTTAAATCCTGTTATTTTTGATAAGAATCCTAACATTTAATTTATTAATATTTTATTAATTGTTATGATTTTTTACATTCATAGAAACACTACTTTTTTTGTCACAGATTTAGATTTTAAACTTTGAGAGATAAAAGTATTATTGGATTTTTAAAATATTTCGATTTTTCTGTGATTCAAATTTCTATGATTTTTATTTCCAATAATTTGGTATTACATTTTTATCTGCTAAAAAAAATCTGATTCAATTGTTATTAATGCAATTAAATTTTAAATCTTGTACTTTGTAAAAATTGCATCTAGTTGGACAATTTTATTAAAAACCTCGATTAAAACTTATAAGACAATAGAAGCAATTTAAAAATAAATTTATTTCAAATGAATGCTTTCAACTTAAGGACTTAACTATTAAATCACTATTATACTATTTCTATTATACCATGGCTGTTTATCGATGAACTAAATTGAGAGATAATTAATTTACATTTTATGCAAACCATTTTCCATAGTTTTTAATTCAATATGCGTGCCTTGCAAAATGTTTCAAAATTGTTATTAGGGAAAACTAACCAGTGAAGGAACACTTAAGCTCTGCTTGCCTTTTAAAAAATCATATTAATTTCAAAATTTGTAATTTTAGTTAAATGACAGTGTCAACATATTTGTTACTAATTGCAAATTATGTAAAACAATTGTAGAGAACTTACATAATATTGTTTCAAAGTTTTGGAAGTTCAAATAACAAGTAGTAAGAAGACCAAGTGAAGGAACAGCTCTTACCAGTGAATGAACAACCAGTAAAACAACACTTAATTTTGGTTATTTTTTAATGCTCTTTATGAATTTATAAGCCATACAAATATTTAAAAAAAAGCCTATTCTTGAAATTACAACATATAAATACTTGGAAAATGTTAACTATTTTTTGTAATCATGAATTGAAAATTAAAGCGTCAACATATTAACACATACTGTTCATTCACTGGGAAATTTATGCCCAGTAAAGGAATATGCCCGTTCCCTCACTGGTTAGAAGTTTTTTTTTTGTGTTTTTAGCATACTTTTGATGCGGAACATCACTAAAGGTACAAGAAAATTAAAGTTTATCTTTTATTTTCATTAACTTAGAAAAAAACCCAGTAAAGGAATACTTGTTCCTTCACTGGTTTTTCATCGTTTGGTGATCCAGTGCATAAACACCCCCTTATCTCAGTACTTTATTATGTTATGATGCTTAAAATAAAACGTAACTTCAATAACTATATTTTGAATTCTCCTTTTCACAGTGAGAAAAATAAAACTATTACATGCAATTAATCCCTCTTCAAACATATAAATACAAACACTCGCCTTATAATTTTTTCAAAGAAGCAAGGTCTTCCTGAGATAATAACAAATTCAAAATTTTTTCCACAGAAGTCTATGTGACCAGGTAATCCAAAACATTGCTAGATGACTTCGTATTGTTTGGCAGTAAGCTATTGTTACCAATCAATCTAAAGACAAACTTTCAAATTCTTATTTTTAATCAATATATATGAAATGTTCCTTTACTGGGTAGTGTTCCTTCACTGGTTGGTTTACCCTATTTCTAAAGTTATTTACTACTCAAAATATTTTAAAATGTTCTTATGAAGTTCATATGAAAACTCTAAGTTAATACTAACCAATAAACAACGAACTGTCTTCTATGGTTGTTAATCCAATATGCATGTTTTGTCATAAATTATTAAATTGTAAAGTTGGTTACCTTTTCAAAGTTTTTACTATTTAAAATATTCTTATAAAGTTTATATGAGAAATCCAAGTTAATATTAATCAATAAACAAAGATATAAAATAACCAATTTAAATTTTATGCAACCCATTATCTGTGGCTGTTAATCCCACATACGTGCATTGCAGTAAATTGTAAAGTTACTTATATTTTGTAATGTTGTTTATTGTTTAAAATATTCTTATAAGGTTTATATGTAAGCACTAAGGTAATACTAATCGATTCCCTGAAATAAATTTTCATTTCATGCAATCCATCTTTCATGATTGTTAAATAAATCTGTGAGCTTTGCAATATATTGCACCTATCTAAAGTTTAAAAGTATCTAGTAATAAGTGTATACCATTTTTATTTTTTTACTGAAATATATATGAATGTAGAATGTATAAATAACAGTTTGAAAATACCCTAAAATAAAAGAATGCTTTTCAACACAAGGTCATTATTGCTTTATCACACAACATGATTTTTGGAAAATTGTTTATTATCTAAAATATTTTTAAAGATTGTATTAAGTTTATGTGAAGAATTAGTAAGATTTAATGAAATCCATGAGCTTTTATTTAAAAAAATTACAAGATCTGAAATAACTAATTTCAATTTTTTACTGTCCAGCCTCCATGGTTGTTAAGCCACTATCCATGCTCGCAATAAGTTGTTGGGTATCTAACATTTACAATTATACAATTGTAAATAGTAGTATTTTTCAATAATAGTAATTTTAAATAGTATAAATAGTAGCAATAGTAGAGTGGAAAATATATAAATTGTGTCTAAATTATTTATTGAAATGTTCACATAGATTAAAAATAACTTTAATCCTTTTTTTCTAGTAAAAATACTCACAATTTTCGGTTTTTGTAGACCTGTTATATTTCTATGTTAATCCGATCTATAATCCGCAGTAATGATAATGAAGAATTTCATTAATTAACAAAAATGGACTTAACCAGTCTCTAATAACTAACAAAATACTAAACCTAACCATAGCTTTTTTAAAAACAAATAATTACTTCTGTCAGGCAAAAAGCAAACAAACTAGATGAATAATTTTCAACACAAGGGCATTATTGCTTTTTCACCCAACATGATTTCGGAAAAGTTGTTTATTTTCTAAAATATTTTAAAACATTCGATTAAAATTATGTGAAAAATTAGTAAGATTTAATAAAATCCATGAGCTTTAATTTAAACAATTCACTAAGATCTGAAATAACTAATTCGCATTTTATACTACTCATCCTCCATGGTTGTTAATCCACTATCCAAGCTTGCAATAAGTTGTTGGGGATCTAACATTTACAATTTTATACAAATGTAAATACTAGTAGTAATTGTAAATAGTAGAAATAGTAGTAATCGTAGTAGAAAAAAATTAAATTATGTATGAATTTTTCATTGAATTGTTTACACATATCATATTAAAATTAACTTTAATGCTTTTTTTCTAATGAAAATACTTACACTTTTAGGTTTTTGGAGACCTGTCATATTTATATGTTAATCCAATCTATAATCCATAGTAATGATAATGAAGAATTTCATTAATGAACAAAAACGGATTTAACCAGTCTCTAATTAAAAATATCTAACAAAATTCTAAACCAAACAATTACTTTTTTAAAAACTAATAAGTAATTTTGACAGGTAAAAAAACAAACAAAACAGATGGATATTTTTCAACAAAAGAGTATTATTGATTTATCTCCCAACATGATTTTTACAAAGTTTTTTTTAATCTGAAATATTTTAAAATATTCTATTAAGTTTATGTGAAAAATTTGTAAGATTTATTAAAATCCACGAGCTTTCAAAACAATTCACTACGATCTGAAATAACTAATTTGCATTTTGTACTACCCATCCTGTATCAGATACCTGTAGGGCTGTAGGGTATCTGATATTTACAATTGTTATAGTAAAAAAATATAGATTGCGTATGAATTTTTTACTGAAATGTTTACACATATCGTCTTAAAAATAACTTTAATGCTTCTTTTTAAGTAAAAATACTCCCACTTTTAGGCTTTCGTAGACCTGTCATATATGTATGTTAATCCGATTTATAATTCGTTGTAATGATAATGAAAAATTTCATTTATTAACAATAAAAAATTTCTTAAATAGTCTCTAATTTAAATTAACTAACAAAATACGAAACCAAACAAATTCCTTTTTGAAAACAAATAACTATTTCTGTAAAATAAAAAATAATAAATGAATGTTTTTCCCGATAGTCCTACGTTAAAAAGCATCGCGTCAATCCGTACGTCTAAAAACAAATGAACATTTTTCACGCAAGGATACTATTGATATATCAGTCATTGTAATTATTTTAAAGACATTTATTATCTTAAGTATTTCAATTATTCTTTTTATGAAAAGTTATTAAGATTTAAATAAAGTCATGAGCTCATATTTAAAATGATTCACTAAGATCTGAAATAACTAATTTACGTTTTATACTACCCATCCTCCATGGTCGTTAATCCAACGTCAGTGCCTGCAATAAATTGTTGGTAATCTAACATTTATAATTTTATAGTAAAAAAAAATATAGATTCTGTATGAATTTTTTATTGAAATGTTTACATATATCATCTTAAAAATAACTTTAATGCTCCTTTTTAAGTAAAAATACTCACACTTTTAGGCTTTTGTAGACCTGTCATATATGTATGTTAATCCGATTTATAATTCGTAGTAATGATAATGAAGAATTTCAATAATTAACAAAAATAAATTTTTTAAATAGTCTCTAATTCAAATTAACTAACAAAATACGAAACCAAACAAATTTCTGTTTGAAAACAAATAACTATTTCTATCAAATAAAAAAAATAAATGAATGTTTTTCCCGATAGTCCTACGTTAAAAAACATCGCGTCAATCCGTACGTCTAAAAACAAATGAACATTTTTCAAGCAAGGATACTATTGCTTTATCACTCATTGTAATTTTTATGAAGTTTTTTATTATCTAAAGTATTTAAATTAAGTTTCTTATGAAAAGTTATTAAGATTTAAATAAAGTCATGAGCTCATATTTGAAATGATTTACTAAGATCTGAAATAACTAATTTACGTTTTATACTACCCATCCACCATGGTCGTTAATCCAACGTCAGTGCTTGCAATAAATTGTTGGTTATCTAACAATTATAATTGCTTAGTAGTAAATATATATTGTGCATAAATGTTTACTTGAAATTTTTTTCATTGAAATATACCAAATTGAAAATAACTTAAATACAATATTTCATGTAAAAATACTTACAGTTTTAGGATTCTGAAGATCTGTCATTTTTTCTGTTTTTCCAACTTATAATCCGTAGTATTGGTTGCGAAGAATTTTATAAATTTAAAAAAAAACTTTTTTAAGTCAGTCTCTAATATAAAATAGCTAAAAAAGAACGAACTTCAAATCCATTTTTAAAAACGAATTATTTACCTCTTTGAAACTCAAAAAATACTTGTATAATGATACTTTTTATTCATTGAGGAGACAACATCTGTTCTTATCAGTGAGTTGATGTGAGCTTTTGATGAGTTATCTATTGGAGTTATTGGATGTACGCAAGTGGATGTTATTGAAATAGCGCCATCTATACTTCGTTTCACCTAAAGTTGGCACTCAGGGAAAGGTTGTAATACTACGCCTTTAAAAAGTAGTTCTTCGCTGGTTTGAAATTAATTATACTTTAAATGTGCACACAAATATAAATAAATGTTTTATAATAAGAAATGTATATCTTGAAACATGTTTAAAAAGTTTTATCACGTTTAAATGTATTTAACTTAAAAATACCTTCTCAGGAAAGCGAATGTACAAAGAAGAAGGAGGTGTTTTAGTTTCCAAAGAGCCGATTGGCGCTTACTCTTTTGCTGTTTTATTACTCTTTCGAATCTGTTAGCCTTCGCTCTATATTTCAATTTCTTACATTGGCGACTTCTTTTTTGCTATTTATTTACTTTTTGCTTGTTTCTTAATAGTTATTAATTTTTATTTTTTTTGCAATTCCATGTTTATTTTTTTTTTCTAATCACTTGTTTTTTTTTCTAATCACTTGTTTTCTAATCATTTGTTTTGATAGCTTGTTTTTTTCTTTTTTTTTGTTCTCTTGATTTTGTAGCCGTTAATTAAACTTTATATCGGATTCTTGAAGACGTAGGATTTTCTTTCGAGAAAGAAGATAAGAGGTTTTATAGAGAGGTTTCTTTTAGAGAGGCTTTTTAGGTTAGTTATTTTGTTTCATAGAAGCAAATATATCTCAGAAAAAATAAAACAAATAAATTGCTTTTACAATAAAAAAAAACTTTACAGAAAAAATGTGATTTCTCGACATAAAAAAATAGCAGTTAATATTATAAAACATACGTATGATCTTTTCCATGATCAATATGATGTCAGGCCTATGAAGATTTTTCTTTCCCTCCACAAAACACCAATGAGAAATGAATAAAAAATATAAATCTATAAGAAAAAAGCGCATACAAAAATCTAAAGTAAAATATTTATGAGTATCTGTGTATTTTTTTTCTTTTTTTTTACTTAGATTTAATAAAAAAAATTATCTTTTTAAAAATAATTTTTTTCGTTTAAAATTAGTTTCGTTTAGTTAAAAATATTAATTCAAAATATGTGTTTTTTAATTTGTTTTTAAAAAATTATAATAAGAAATCAGCTTACAATTAATATCTCAAAGCAATTATTATTAGAAATGCTTTAAAAAATCTTTTTCTTTTCCGTATTTGTTCAAAATTTTAGTAAGATTCTTGGTATTATATATATATATATATATATATATATATATATATATA
>NC_092207.1:42125114-42138495 GCF_043381705.1 Parasteatoda tepidariorum | reverse complement strand
TATATATATATATGTATATATATTTATATATATATATATATATATACTAGTATTTAAAAAATATTCAACTAATTATTTCATTATACGAGGTTATATTATATTCTCGTATATTATATTTTTTATTCTTTCTTTATGCTACCATGTAGATCTTTTCCGATAATATACTGAACTATTTTGTTTAATTTTCATTGGTGCCTAAGTTTTTCTTTAAATTAACACTTGTTTTAAGTAATTGCTAAGTTTTTTTTTTCGAGTCTCAGAATTATAGCCATTTAGCTGATAAGATTTCAAGAACATTTTCAAAGTTAAAATCAATCAGTGCAAAACGTCTGACTGATCTCAGTGCATAAGTTCATCCTTTTTTCTAAGATTGAACAAATAAATCATATATTTATTTACTTTATCGTTTTTTATTTGTTTGGTCTGTGAAAAGTAAATAAATTTAAGTGCAATTCAATAGACCACAACTGTTTGCTTTTTTTATCTGAGCGAATTCTAACCGCATTTTTATTTTGATGTTTGAACTTATATATTACACAGGTAATTTTGAGAAAGCTTCTCTTTTAAAAGAAGATGTTGAGAAAAATTACTTTAGTTTAAATTATTTTCTTATTTTGCATGATTCCCAAGATATCATTATAGCATAATTTGCTATTAGAAAAATGCTTTACTTTGTTAAATAGCAAATACTAGAAATTGAAATTTGTAGAAAGATTTCGAAACCGTACCAATTTTAGAATCATCATCTGATTTGAAAAACGTAATAAAAATGCCGCGAAATCATTTTAATTTATAAGATAAATAACATCATTTGAGTTACATTTGTAATTACCAATACCAATACATTGACAAGTATAAATACCAATTCATATACATTGCAAAATTTCATATCAACTTAGATAAAAAAAGAAACAGTATAGTTTATCATTGTTGCCAAACAATCTTATCTCATAGTGGAAATTCGACAGACAAAAAAAGGTTACTAAAATTTTTCACTCTACACACATAACTTTATGGAAAAAAAACACAATTGAAACAAAAAAAAATAAGCTACACAATAAAAAGATATAGTTAATGAAGAAATAGTACTAATTCGTGTAGGAGAAGTGTAAGAAATTGGCTTACTGTTAGTGGCACTAGTGATGCGTAATTAATTTTGGAAATTATTGGTACAGTTTCAGTAGATATCAAATTTACTTACATAGATGCAATGTATTATATTAATATAGATGCAATATATTATATTAATATATTTGCATCTATAGCAATATATTATATTAATATATGCAATATATTAATATAATATATTCGCATATATATATGCAATATGCAATATATTCAATATATTATATTAATATATTGCTATATGCAATATATTATATTAATATATTTGCATATATTAATATATTTGCATCTATCACCTTGAAAGGGGTAAGTACTGGAGAAAATCGCTCGGTAATAGTTAATTTTTACTAAATTGAGTCATTCCAAATAATACCGAATACAGTAAATCATTATTTTGATGGGATGAACTTTTAAAAACATTTTTTTCTTAACTTAATTTAATAACGTAAAGCCTCTGGAAAGTACAAAATATGATACTTAGACAGAAAAAATTAATTTTAGGTTTATTAATTGTATTGATTTGTGTCTAGTTTTGTGCATGATTTCGTTGTGTTCTTCAGGATTGATTTCTTTCTTTTTTTTCTTTTTCACTGAGTATGAAGAACAAGTATTCAGTTCGTCTCTAATAATAAAATAAAGAGTTTGTCTATGTTTTTTTCTCCTACAACTCCAAAACTATTCATGCTATAGTCCGGAAGTTTAGACAGTGCCCGTTGTACTGCCCGTTTCCTCCCCGGTTCTAAAAATACTTTAAAAATTTCAATTGGATGATTCGAATGGAATCATCGTATGGAATTTTCTCATTGGTTCGAAACTTTCCATTAATAAAAATGAAGCTGCAGACGATTCCATTTTTCTGAATGTTTTTAAGATTACATCATTGATATTTACTAAATTATAGTACTCATTAATAAAAGCAGTTTATTACCTGTTCCAAAATATTTAATAGTGTTTTATTTGATTTATCAGATAAGCTTAGTGATCAAAGTGAATGGGGCAGGAAAGTGGTTTAGGTCGCCAAACTGACATTTCTAGAGTTATTATCAGAAAGCACATTTTTTTTCGTAGTTATACTTTTAAAACGTGTTTCCATTAAACTCAACAATTTTAAAACATTTGTAACTGAAATAAAAAAGTGAGTAAAATTAATGGAGAAATAATAATTAAGAGAAATAATTCGCTAAAGAGAAGCGTAAGCTGTAACTGCAATTTACGTCAATGATGCTTGTGATAATATTTTCGAATTAAATCAAAAATAATAATTAAAATGAATGAGCAAGAATAATAATTGAACTAATTGAAATAAAAAAGTGAGCAAAATAAATAGAGAAATGGTACTAATTCATTTAAGAGCAAAAAATCACCATTAACACAATGGTACTTGATTAATTTCGATTGTCGGAACCAATTAAAGTTAAAAAAAATAAGCAACGAAATAAAGAGCAAAATTTATGGAAACATTATACTTATTCGCAAAAGAGAAGCGTAAGTTGTAACTGTAATTTACGTCAATGATGCTTGTGATAATATTTTCGAAATGAAACAAAAATAATAATTAAAATGAATGAGCAAGAATAATAATTGAATTTATTGAAATAGAAAAGTGAGCAAAATAAATGGAGAAATGGTACTAATTCATTTAAGAGCAAAAAATCACCATTAACACAATGGTACTTGATTAATTTCGATTGTCGGAACCAATTAAAGTGAAAAAAAATAAGCAGAGCATTAAAAAGCAAAATTTATGGAGAAATTGTACTAATTCATTAAAGAGAAGCGTAAGCAATCACCATACGTCAATGATTACGCCTTATTTACGTCAATGATGCTCATGATGTTTTCGAATTGAAATAATAAAATAAGCCATGTACTAAACAAAACTAAAGGAGAAACAATTCCAATTTTTTCAGACGAAAAACCAAAAATCGCCATACCATTATTAAACCCAATGTTGCTTAATTAATAAATTTTGGTAATATGCACTACTAGTATTATGGTAATTGGTGCAGTTTTAAAATGTACCAAATATATTAATACAGGTACAAATAGTATATTTGGTGCCTTTTTAAATAGTAACAATATTGCTGTGTTTTAATATAAATGCAGTGAAAAGAGGTTTTTTTACGGACCCTCGAAAGGGATAAGTATCCGAGAAAATTACTTGATTGCGGTAAATATTTATTAAATTTTCACCTCGAACAACACCATCATACCAAATGATACTGAATGCACTTAATCTTTACTATGATGGGATTAACTTCTAAAAATATGTTTTGCTTAATGCAATAAATTAGGGATACCAGCAAGGACAAAAAATAATAATAAATAAATAATGGAATTATTTTAGCTTTATTAATTGTTTCGGTTTATGTTGTTCAGTTTTTTGTAGGATTTCGTAGGGTTTTGTTAAGTACTGTTTATTAATTGCTTTCTTTTTTTTATCCCGTACGAAGAGCACTAAAAAACAAATTGTACCTATATTACTCAGCTTGTCTAAAATAGAAATTTAATTCCGGAAATCTAAGTATGTTTAATTAATGTTAGAACAAATAAAACAAACACAGTTTTAGATTACTTTACAATATTTTAATTGCATTTCATTAAGCTAAAAATAGGAATTTTGCAAAACCAAATTTTGTAAACGAGGATTGATGAAATAAAAGTTATATATATATATATACAGTAGAAGTCCGATAATCCGGCACGTTCGGGACCGGCTCGGTGCCGGACTCCCGAAAATTCCGGTCTATCGGGCGGTAATTATACGAACAATTAGGTTAATAATTAAACTAGCAAATACATACAACAAAGTTTATTTTACATTTCATATAATGTATGTATGCGTATTGTAAAACATATTTCACCTAGATTTAAAAAAAGTCACGAATGTCTTTTTGTTTTCTTGACTTTTGGCATTTTTGGAGTGTTGTATTTTTTACCAGGTTCCAAGACAGTGCAATAGCATAGACGGCATCTTTTACTGTAAACTTTTTTTGAAAATCAGTCACGTCACAGTCGGCATTTAACAGGCCTTGAATAAAAGACCTTCTATAAAAGCATTTAAAATTTTGAATAACCCATGGGTTGAATCAAAGATGTTACGTTAGGTGGGAGCAGAGTAGCAACAATATTTCCAGAAACTGACTCATCTACTGGCGGGTGGGCTTTGCAATTGTCCAAAAGAAGGATGGCTTTAGNATTCTTGCTCATTCCTTATTATTGGTATATATATATATTACTACGCATTACATACAGATACATTGTCTTAAGTAATTTGAAATACATTTCAAATAGTTAATGCACGAAATTTTTTAAAACTGAATGATGTTTAACGATTTAAATGATAAGAAATCATGTAACAAAATATAAATTTCAATATCTTATAAAATAAATATACTTTCAACTCTTATAATGAATAAAAATTAACACAGTTTTTTAAAATTTTTTCTCCTATTAGCTCAATCAACTTCCATTTTCGCTCAATAAGAGAAAAGTTTTTTCTAGGGAATGAAACATACCTTGAAATTTTGTATTTCCATTTCTTTAATAGAGATTTGTAAGATCTTTATATTAATTCGTGATCTTTATATTAATCTGTACACCTTCTTGCTATTTTTGGAAAGGAATCTAAATTTGCACAGAGAAAGAAATTCTGGTACAATTACCGTAGTGTATGGTAATGACATATCTGGTAAAAAAAATTCGCCCTTCAAGAAAACATTTTAGAATAATTTTAATTTTGAAAATGACCAAGGGAAATAGTAATTTTTATGGTAAAAAAATTCTTCATTTAACAAAATATTTTTTCATAGTATATATTCATATACAAAATATATTTTCATAATATATATTCATATGCAAAATATTTATTTTTAGAAAAGACTAAACGAATAGTTATTTTATTTATATACAGAGAAATAAATTCCGGTAAAATTGCCGTGCTGTAGAGCAATAAAATTCCTTATGAAAAAATCCCCATAATTCTGGTTAATATAACCATAATATACGGTATTTCAGTCATTCTTTTGGTAATTTCTCCGTTCATAAGATAATTGTTTACCAGAAATTCTGGTTTTCAAAATTTTAGTTCTTATTATCGGAAATTTATTAAAGAATACAAAATTGAAAAGTTAATTTAACAGAATAAATGGTTTATATGCCATGATATTAGGTATCATGACAAAATTACAAAATTGTATCAAATTTACCAAATTTTAATACACGTTATAAAGCCATATTTTATTGCTAATTCTACCAAAATTGTAACTTAAGTACTTCGAGAAGAATTATATAGCCTTTTGTTGATCCCAGGAGCCAGAAAAGCGGTAAATTTTACCATATTCTAGTAATTTTGACCGCACTTTTTTTCTCAGTATGTACATATTCAGGATGGTCCTTATGAAATACCATGCATACATTTTGTAAATATTCACACTGTAGTACAAAAAAATAATTATAGTATATACAACGAAGAGCCATTACATTATGACCACCCTCTATCTATAACAATGGGCTCGCCCAGGTTTTCATGGTTTCTCGCCCAAGAACAATGTTTTCATGGAGCACATTAGGACCCATAATCCTCATAGAACAATCCCTGACGTCTGCAAGCTTCTTGAACATAGTTGCAGACCAGGTTCACCCATTCATGGGAACAGTTTTTCCTGTGGGGGATGGTGTTTACCAACAGGATAATGCACCATGTCATATGGGTCGAATCGTCATGGATTGGTTCGAGGAACATTTCAGTGACTTTGAAGTCATGTCTTGGCCCCCAATTTCACCTGACCTTAATCCAATAAAGCCTTTGTGGTCCTACTTGGAAAACCAAATTTGTGCTGCCACGGTACCCACTCGCAATGTGAGGGAATTGCAGAACCAGTTGGTGAGCGCTTGGTACCAGATACCTCAGACTACCTATCAGCACCTTGTGGAATCAATGCCACGGCCGGTGTCAGCAGTTTTAAGGGCTAAAGTTGGTCCTACATGTTATTAGCAGGGTGGTCATAATGTAACGGCTCTTCGGTGTATATGTGTGCATGTGTGTGTGAGAATTTGTGACTTCGTGACATTTTTACAGTGAGTAGTTTTTTCCAAAAATCGGCTACTCTTCTTGATTCTTAACAGTTAGTCTGCTTGATTTCAATTATCGACTGCCAGTCTTCTTGATACACATTTTAGCATGAAGCTGTTTATTTTTTGCAAGCGTAATTCTGCACTTGAAGCTAAGTTTCTAAACAATGCTGAATTCTTATTACTGACTCCATACATTAATTCTCTGTAAGAGAAATAGATAAAAATACAATCCAGTGCGCCGTAAACATAGGGAGTAGCAGATTTGGTATCCACTTGTACCAGATTCTTAATTGTTGTTTTTGAGCCTGATTCCAGGATATTTATGGCAGTTTCTGGAACTATGGCGAAATCTATAAAGGCTGAAGACTTCGACAGCTCTGTTACATCAATTACGTCAATTCTTCCAGTTCTGAGTGTAATTTTCGGAAACAGGTCTTGTATCAAATTTCTATTGAAAATAAAAAACAACAACATTATTTATCAAGGAGAAAAGAAATGAATATTAATTGGAATTAAAAATGCTAATTTTAAACCTCTATAGAGTAGGTATCTACATGAACACAGATTCAAAAACTATACATTGAGAACTAAAAATTTGGAATACCTTGCATTTAATTTTACTCTTATGCAAATTAGAGGCAATAATCCAGATAGTTTCATTGTAAAACCGCGAAAATATCTGGAAGACTTTTCTTTTAAAAATAATAATTTAGTTTTTTTTGTATATTTTTGACTACAATGCTTATATGCTTCTACAGTGCTTACTTAATGGGAATGTTTCGGTAAAATTATGCTTTTTTGAATTAAGAAAAAATTGCATTGTTTTATTATAATGCAAGCTATAGAATATATGTTGGTCATTCATATGTAGGTTATTCATACGTTAGTTATTCGTTCATTTTGTTGAATTTGATTTAAATGCATTAATTTTTTTTCCACTCAGCAAAAAATGGATGAGGAAAATTAGTCAAGTTTTCAAGAATGTCCAATTTTCTGGTTTTCATATACAATCAGGACCAAAAGTACCCAGCACCCACCTAGAAGTGGGTCAAAGCATAAGGTGAAACGTAACACGTAAAGTAAAATAAAGCAAAAAGTAAATAGTTAAGAAGCAAAGCAAACTGTATAAAGTAAAGCGCAATGTGTAGAGTAAAGTATGAACTAAAGTAAAGCGAAAATAAAGTGAAGCGTAAAGTTTGAAGTAAGTAAAAAAAAAATTGTTAAGCGTGATATGTTAACTACATTAAAACGCAAAGCGTAATATAATAAGTAAAATAAAGGGGAAAAAAGTAAAAAAATGGAGTAACAGAGAATAAAGGGAAGTAAAGCTTAAAGTAAAATATAAAATATAAATTAAAGTGTAAATTAAGCTACAGTATAGTGAAAAGAAAAGTGAAGCGTAAAATAAAGTAAAGCGTAGAATATCAAGTACAGCACAAAACAAAATAAAATGTAAATAAATGTATAGCGTGAAGGATTATGTAAGACGTGAAGTATGAAGTAATGTATAAAGCAAATTGTAAAGTAGAGTGCAAAGTATAAAGTAAAATTTCAAGTAAAATTTAAAGTTAAACGTAAAGTACATATAAAATAAAGTGCAGCAAAAGGAAAAATAAAATAAATAAATAAATATTTGTTCAGTCCAAAGAATTAACCATAATTTCGCGTAACAGTGTAATTATTCGGAATCAAAAGAACTACCTAAAAACCGATTTTTTAAAAATTAAAACAATTTGATAATTTTGCAATAACTATTTCAAAGCGCATTTTGTTTAATTCCTTATTAATTAATTCATACTTATTAAGCTTTGGGTCACCAAATGTACCACTCAAATTTATTCGAAAAATTGTGACTTAAGGTCAGTTGGATTATTTGTGGAGAATTTGTGAAGATTGTGAAATTTTTAACGAATAACTATTTAAAACACTATTTTTAAAATGGTTACCCCTGTTTAATAAATTGCAACAATCTATATTGCATTTTATTGTCATTAAAACATGAAGTTATTAAACAATTTTGATTACGAAGTAGTTTTTAAGAGCGTTTGCCATCAAGAACATTTATTATAAGAACTTCACGGACAAAACTTTGCCTGGGAAAAACTTCAAGTTGACAAAATTTGACGTGGACTAAACTTCGCGTGGGCAAAACATCGTGCGAATTCACAGCAAATAAATTTTTCCCTATGCAAAATATAGTATCTTTTTCTAATTATTAGTAACAATGAGAGGGAAGCACTGTATAATAAAAAAATGATGATTTTTTTAAATTAAGAAATGATATTTTAAATTAATAAAGAAACTATTACTGATGAAAAGTTTTGCCCACTTCATATATCGTCTTGTTTTATGAACGTAAGATTTTCGTACATTTCTCTAATTTTTAACATATACTTATTTATGTAGTTTCAATAGACGTTGCATATAAAATAAACAGTGTCAACTCAATATTTATTTGAAACATTTTATTTCTATGAACATTTCTTTCAATCCCTTCATTAATTCAAACTGCACTAGATTTGCGCGCTGTAAAAAAGGCCAATATTTTTTTTCTGAATAATTAAGGTAAAATTAGATTTCAAATTCAGCTATTCGTAACTTAATATTTTGCAGCACAAATTTTGTAATATTCCAGTTTTGTTGAAAGGCCTGGTGATATATTCTTATGAAATTAAAACTATTTATATTTGGGCACATAAGCATTGGGTACATTTTCACCTGAGCAACTGTAATGTTATTTGATTTAATCAAGTTTTTGCCTTCAAGGAAAAAAAAGATCGAATTTTATTTTTTAATGAGAATTTAGGTAATATTTAAACATTCTTTACACTCTTTTATTTGAAACACTTTGCGATTTCCTACTGTTAGCTCATTAATTGCAGCTGTCCGTATTGATTATTAAATATATTTGTCGTGGTACTGCATTTACTGTAAACATTATAAGATCAGTTTTACCAAATTATATTCATGATTTTTCTCAAAATTATAGAATATGCAGTTTAATATTTAAATGGCTAATATTTAATTGATTGTTTAATTTAAATTGAAAGATGATGCATTGAATTCATTTCCATGCAATATAATTCCATGCATTTCTAATTTTCACATGAGGACTATTTTAATGAAAAAATTATCCAAATAAAAGAAGTTAAATTTATTAATTAGTGTAAGTTTTCGATAAAATTACGATATGATTAAAATTGTATCATATCAAAAATGTTAAAGAATTTAAAAAAAGTTTTTTTTAAAATTGTTTAATAAATCTTTGCTAAAAAGCTATTACACAGAAAGGAGTTGAAAATTTTAGATCAGCGGCATTTTGTCCACGCGAAGCTATGGGTCGGTGAAGTTAAGTACCCACAAAGTTATAGAACGGTGAAGTTTAGTACCCGCGAAGTTATGGCTCGACGAAGTTTTATACCCATGAAGTTATGGATTGTCAAAGTTGTCGCCACAAAATTTTGTCCAGCGAAGATTTAACCGCAAAGTTTTGACCCGGAATCCATTATTCTTACCTTTGGTACCATTTCTCTCCCAATGTGCTTGTACTAAATGTAAAAATCTTTGTCAAAAAGTCAAATCTTTGGAGCATGAAAGGATTGGTAATTAATGCTGATGCGTAGAGAACAGCGAACGTTTTAGCTCTAGCACTGTGATCCGATAAAGTTTTTTCAACTAAATCCACAATTCTGTCATCCCATTCACAAAAGTAAGCGCTCTTCACCTCCTCATTCATTTCTTTCGATTGATTAAAAAATTCTTTAATTTCTTCCAATGATTCTTTACACCTTTGGGTGGTTTTCAAAAGTTTTCGCAAAACCCACCATGTACCCATTCTTTGTCCAATTGATGTTAAAAATCTCAAATATATAGATTGCGGAACACAATTCCAAAACACATGAGATATCATACCCAAAACTGGGTTTGTGTCATAGGCCTGATTTGTCAAATTTTTGGATAACTCATTATTAAAAATCATATCGATGTTTTTAGCTAAACTAGCCATTGAACTAAGTAAACTGACAGATTCAGATATCATAGAAATATAATCAAGTTTTTGACTTGTAGCTCTGAACACCATTATGAGTTCTGTCAGATTTCTGGAATATGTATTAATGTTTCTTAATAACAGGTTTGTGGTTGTGGTAGGTATATTAGCGAAGTTTCTTTCTATTTCGGAGTAGTAATCGTCGTAAATGGTCATTTCATGTCTCATTATCTCATACATAAATTGAATTCTGCTAAGTAGTTCTCTGTCGTTGCAAGGTTCTTCGTTTCTACTGAATTCCAGTATTCCTTGATTATGCAACTGTATTTCTCTTACTGTGTTACCGGAAACCTATAAAAATGTATTATTTAATAGATTAAGATATGTTCGATATGAAAAAATATTACTACAATATTACAGTAATTAACACAAAAAGAGCTAAGATAATGAGAGAAAACAACTATTTCCTCCTGTATAATATAATTTTAAACGAAAGTTACTAAAATATAAATGACTAAGCTAAAGATGGTTCTTTACAATGTATATGTTGCCCACAATGTACCAAATGTAACTCACAAATCTTCTGCAATTTATACAATGTAAAGTAGTAAGGTATATAATAATTCTCAAATTTCATTCTTTGTTCTAAAATGCCAACCAATTTAATATATATATACATATATATATATATATATATATATAAACACAAACGAAAAAAATAATATAAAAATGAAATAATATAAAAAAGAAAATTATAAATGGGAAAAAGCCAACAGTCTTCTTCACGACACATCTATTGGTATAATTTAATGCGATATTTCTGAATAAAGAATAATTATCCTAAGATAAAAATTATTCTTTATATGTGTCGATATCGCAAAAAATTGTTTTGTTGAAAAATAGCATGAAATGAAAGAAAGCAGTAACCAAACTTACCGCCGTGTACAAAATGCGGTTTATGTTTAAAAGTAAAATACTAATAAAACAGTTAACAAAATTCGCAAAGAGGTAAAATCTTTAAAGTTATGCTTATCGCTTGAATCGAATAAAATAAAATTAAAAAATATATTTGATCGAAAATTATTTTTTAGCAAGTAGCATATTAGTGCTGCCATCTATGAGAAAAACAAGTAAAAAATTTTAATTCGAAAAAATAATTTAATAAAACCCAAAATAAGAAGAAAATGTTTTTTATTTTATTACAACATTTAATCCCGGATAATCTGGTTATTATCATAAATGCATGGAGATTAATAAAAATTTATGCCTTTTTGATTTATATTCTAAGAAAAAAAATGAATCTACAAATAAAATTACTCAAATAACAACTACAAATAAATACTACAAATAATACTACAAATAAATACTACAAATAAAATACTCATAAAATTCATTCCTAAATAAAATTCTAACGTAATCCCGGTAAAGGAAATGAATTTTTTTTTTTTTACATGGGTAACAAATAAGCCTCAATTGCACTTATGTAAAAACAATTAGCACAATTAACACACAGCAATTAGTAGTATGTTAAAGAACACGTGAGATAAGAAGTAATGCCTAAATTATATCTGAAACAAATGAGAGGCCATAAAGGTAAAAAATAATATGTAGATAAGGTATGAGCTAATATAAAAATATGAATAAGAATAGAATAAGGTATGAACTAAAGATTCATCCATAAGCGATGTCAGTTTTAAAAGGGTGGGAGAAGGTTCGTGATACGAAGTAATGTACAAATAATATATGAAACAAATAAGAAGCCATACAAATACAAAATAATAAATAGATAAAGTATGAGCTAATACAAAATATGAATACGAATAGAATAAAGTATGAACTAAGGCTAAGTAAGGGTTTATACAAAACTGAAAAGTAAAATTTGATCTTACCATTAAAAATCAAGTGAACATTAAAACAATAAATTTGAAACAATTGTTTTAGTAAATAAAGCAACTTCACTTTATTAATGTTTTATCTTTTTAGAATACAGCAAGAATAATGGAAATTTTTAAACTGATTAATTTATTTAAAAATTCTACATACAGAAAGTCATAACAACAATTTTGCCAACTGAGCAGAAAAAAGGTAATACAATAATTACATTAAAAGTAAAAAAATTCTTAGACAATATTAAAATGCTTGATTTTTAAAACCAAAGTAATTTTTAATTATATATTAGATAAGCTTTGCAATAGATTACAGAATAAACAATTTTCACAACAAGATAGATTTTTAATTGACTAGATAATTTAATTACTAGATGAACTGTAAATAGTAATTTTCAATTAAAGATTGATTTAACTACAGTTAATAAGAAGAAAAGAAGGTTTGGACATAGCACTTAAGTTGTATCTGAAAAAGGTACTACACATGCGTTATTTTAAAAATTCTAATTTGAACTCATTATACATTTACTGAAAACATACTATAAATTAATTTGAATACTTAGGAAATTTAATTCAGCACTTAAAACGTTTTAAAGTCGTGGGACATGAAATGTTCAAGTATTAGGGAGACTGGAAAGTAATGTGGTTCCGGGACATTAAATATTCTTTAGTCTTAAAAAGCAATTCCTTTTTTTCGATCCATTTTTTATCCGGCAGTAAAAGGTTGTTGCTAACGATAGTGAATATATTATTGATTAAAAATAAAATCTCGATAACAAATATCGAATGCACCGAAACGACATTACTTTCCGGTCCCCCTTATGTTTTGAAAATATCCACAAATATTACAAGAATTAATGAACAAATAAGAAAGATGAACGGGTACGTGAATGGGTGTAATTAATAGAACTTACTTCGATATCTCTTATGTTGGCCATTCTCGTTCACCTAATAATTTAAGGAGTAACAACAAATAAAAAAAACGACGAATTCGGTAGGAATTAAATTTTGATTAACATTGAAAAAGTTGAGAAGAAAAAAGGAACAAATGTCAAAAATTATATTATCACTTGTTTCAAATTCAACCAATTAGGAGAAAGGGCGATTCTCTTCCTAGATATGAGATATCAAAAGGAATGATTTACAATATCTAATCGATTGTCATTATTTTTGATTAAAAAATAATCTACGATTCTCTACCTTCATGATTAAATATTCAAATAAATGATTATTTTTAGAAGTGCTTGAAAAATTTATTTATGTTTTTGTTGCTCTCTCTCTCTCTCTGTATATATATATATATATA
>NC_092207.1:42086932-42124813 GCF_043381705.1 Parasteatoda tepidariorum | reverse complement strand
ATATATATACTTCGCCTACTTCAATAGACGGTCCACATTGAACAGTGAAATTGCTATTTGTGACTGGGTCATTGCCTTCCTCACGCTGTTGCTTCTCTGTCTCAATTACACGCATCGGGATCCTGCACACACTCAACTACTAATAGCAACACAGGAACGACCACGCATACAACCGTGAACTTGATACAGCCCTCACGCAGAAAACTCGACCTTTCCAAAACATGCTCAAAACTCGGTGAACTTAATACAGCTCTCACCACAAGCGGTCAAAATCCGGTGAACAAAATGCTGCTTTGGGGTACGTTTTGACAGATGAAGGTTGGCATGGTTTATAAGTCCTTTCCCCACAATGAGATAAACAAAATATGAAACTATTTCAAAACTGTTTTAATCATGCAAACCACGCAAAATGTATAATTATTGAAAAGAATACAATATTAATTATAAAAAATATTTAATTTATGGGGATAAAATTTCAAAATTATGGAAAAACCGCAAAAATTCAAAGTTATTAATTGTATGTGTGTACCTTAATATAAAACAATTAATTAGAATACACATAAAAATATTATGTAAATGGAAGTAAAATTAAATACTTATAATACTATAAAATTTCACTTGACTACTACACAGTCATAAAATTCGCCATATGTACCGAGATACACATGCACGGACCTGCATATTCTGGACTGTATTATTTTTAAATATTAAATAAATATAAATTTAAAAGCTTCACACATATCACAGAATTATTCTTTCACAAGAAAAATAATTTGTTTCAGAATAACTAAATTATATAATATTTTTACATTTTCGAAAGCATGGATTTATCGTCATTTTTCGAAAACCACTTCAGCTTACATGGAAATCCAAATAACTAGCCCCAAACGGGTACCCAAATAATTTGCATGTTCTGTATCTATTGGTATCCTCAGAAAGCTTAAACGTGTACGAATGTATCAGTAAGGGTAAATCCATAAATTTTCTTGTAGTGTGCTTTCAGAAGTTATGAAAGTGTAAAAAGAAAGGGTGAGGGGTAAAATTTGAAAATTATGGAGAAAAAAAATAACTCAATGTTATTAGATGTATGTATGTTCCTTAATGTAAAACAATTAAAATACACATAAAAATATTATCTAAATAGATACTATAAAATGAAATACTTATAATACTATGAGATTTCACTTGAATACTACATAGTCCAGGGCTCGAAAAACCACCCGTCCTCGGCGGTCAAAAATTTAAGATACATAACATCGTTAAAAACCAGAAAACTTCAGCCCTCCGACCCCAAACCATTTATAAGGACCTAATGCAGCAGAATGACCCACAATACAGCAACATACTGCGCATGGTGGAATTGATAAACAAGAAGCGTTAAATGCAATTATGAAAATCTTCCTAAATGGAAAACCCCTTTCAGATTTCTGTGCAGAAACCACTGTAAATCGTTGGCTTAATTGTGGAACTGGCAAACGTCATATTTGATTCATTTAAATAACGCAGTACCCTCGGAAAAATTGACATTCCAAATAACTTGATCTTTGTCATTTAAATTATTTCATAAAAGAAATACTAGGTTACTATTAGTAACCTAGTATTTCTTTTATTACTGTATATTGTAATCCTAGTATTTGTAATCCCAGTAACTACTAATTCATTGTGCAATTTAGATAAATGTTTGTAATAAATAAGAGAAAATTATATTTTTATTTATTTAGAAGCTACGGGTTAGTTTCAAAGGAGGACGGGTACATTGTTGAACAAGCTGTCCTCGGGGACGGGTAAAAGTTCTGAGTTTTTTCGAGCCCTGACGCAGTCATAAGTTTCGCCATACGTACCAAGGTACACATTTGTGGGCCTGCATATTCTTGACTGTATTATTAATTTAATATAGATTTAAAAGCTTCATTCAGATCGCAGAACTACTACATAATATTTAAAAATATTTACGTTTATAATATTAAGAAATATTTGAGTTTTCGAGAGCATGGATTTAGGGTCATTTTTTGTGAATATTGTTTGCTTTTAGCCTATCAGTTATAAAATATTTCATGGCTGTTTTTCGAAGGATTTGTCGTAATATGAAAAGAAGCTCTTTTTTTTGTTGCTAATAATAATCTATTTTTACAACTGCTGTGAGTTTACAACTGTTACTCATGACTGTTGGGTTAAGTTTGGTCTATCTAAAATCAGCGCTGTCTATGCTTATTTTGAAAGTGGAGCAAATCGTCAATATAGAGAAAAGTCACAGTTTTGTAAAAATTAAAAGTGTTAGCGGTCTAATTTTTTATTTAAAAATTTACTCTCATGCTGCATTACCTTGGCTCATAAAAATTTACAAAAACTCAGAATACGGCAGTGATTCTGATAATTTTTATCTAAGTGGAAAAATGTCGCCAAATTAGATTAGAAAAGCTATTAAAATTTTTAAAAAAAGTTTAATAACTTTTAAAATATTTAAATTTTTTATCTGCTCTATAGCCCAGATAACTCTACAAAATAAAATTATATTTATATACTAAAGTCATCGCATTGAATCAAGTGTAAGGCACTTAAATTATGCCTTTTTTAATTTTTCTTGGTGACAGAGCTTCGAAAAACAGCGTTAAGCAGAAAATGTTAAATTTCCTACAGTTATTGCACAGGGTTCTAACAAGAAAGGTACCTGAAATATCCCACTTGAAGCAAGCTAAATTGTTTTTTTAAAAATTTACTTCTTTTGGTTATAAAATAATATGTATAAAAAAATTGTCTATGTCGCTTTGGATTCACCAAATCCGAAAAACTGAATAAAGTTTGACGAACTACATTTTAGGGTGAAGAAACAATACTTTTCGAAGCTCTTTCGCCAAGTGAAATACAAAAAGCCACAGTTTAGTGTCTTGCACTCAAAGCGAAGCTGTAACCATTGTCGTAAAGAATCATCAGGGCTTGGAAAGGATACATAGCACAATAATAATTAGGAGGCTTCGCCCCCTGCTAGCTGGCGCTCGCCAACCCACGTAACTGCTTTCGCACGTTCTTAACGTCTAGCTTTAGAATACTGAAGTTCCGGAAACTTTTCACTGTAGAAAATTCTAAACCTGTACATTTCAATATTATCTGGGCATTTGGCGATACAACACTTATAGAATTGAAGGATTTGTTACGTCAAGTGCTCAGGTATCATAATTTTGATCTAGTTGCGCTTCTATGTCATTTTGATTTATGTTGGTAAGTTAACTTTCAAAAAATTCTATGGCTAGCAACAGCATTTTTCTTTTTTAAGTTGTTTATTTTTATTTCTTTTAGAATTCGTTATTTTTTTTAGCGAAATGTTTTTTAACCTAACAGAATTCTTTTGCCGACTGTTCTCTGTATATATGAGGAAAATAAAGTAAATATTTAAGTGCTGTGAAAAGAATCTTATTTAGTTGTACAAAGTACTTCTTTAAAAATAAAAACTGTTGCCACCAGTGGAAGAGAAAAACAGCCGAAATTTGGGAGCCACGCAAGAGAATTATATATATTAGATAATAGCTTAAAACACACACATAGCTTAAAAGTTTAAACTTTTTAAAAATCACCAATTGGAGAGACGCATATATAATACCTAGATAAAAATGAACAACATCAATTAATAAATCTCAATTTTCGCATCTTTCAATTAACTCAGATAATGTAAAATTCGAATAACATTTTAAACACTAATAAATTAGATTACAAACTTTTTTCAATTTTACGAAAGTGTGGTTTTTCTTCTTTTTGACCTTTTGCGCCATTTGTATAATTAGTAATGCTGACTAAAAATAAGCGAAAATTGAGAAAATATACATAAACAGCTATTCCAAATTCATAGCAGTAATATAAATAAATTTAGGGAATTTACTACCCAAAATGGTAAAATTTTTATTCTAATTTTAATTTTTTTTACAAATTATGTTTTGTAATTTTCAATTTCTGATTGAAGCTCATTGAAATAACGAAAATGTAGAAAATTCTTTAGGGTGGGGTTCTACAGGGGATTCTACAACAGTGTGTACTTGTCGTTCTGCCAAACGCTCTGTAGTGTGGAGGCAGCGGGTTCGATTCCCACTGCAACCCTGGATGTTCCCGTGTGATATCCTCTTCCAATCTCTGCTACCGGTTCTTCAATTTGATTACGTCTTATAAGACGTATTTTGCATTCATCAAACCTTAAAATGAAGATTCCTATGAATATGTAATAGTGAATTAATAAATAAGCTGTGTTCTGGGTATATGTATTTGATTTTATTAGGTTCTATTTTATTTGAAGCAAAGTTATTAATATAAGTCGTAATTTAACAAGTAGTGTAAATATTACTCTTATTTTTTTTTAAATATGCTTTTTATTGTATAATGAATAGCTTTAATTTGCCATAATGTTTTTTCTCAGTCATAAAGAATTCTTGAAATTCACTAAATGCTAAATTTTCAAGTATTTTTCTTTTCTTCTTATGCATACATTTTTGAAATTTTGGAATGAGTAATAATGATTACTACACTAAGATTAGTATTTCTGATTACTACAGTGATGAAGGTCGAGATAACCAGGTTGCTAGGGCGCTGGACTCTCGTTCGTGAGAACGGGAGTTCGAGCCCAGCCGGCCGAAGACTCTCTTGTAGTAACTGGTGCACGTAAAACTGGTGCATGTAAAAATTACGATCTAATGATGAATGAAAGGATATATGAATGAGTCCGACCTATAAACGAGTGTGACGTATGGTTGTAGAAGAAGTTTGAATTCTTCTCCATGGATGGTGCCACTGGATAACAAGAACAATAGCACCCTGTGCCTTCATGGCCAACGACAACAACTACAATAAAAACTTTTTTATTGTTCCTGAAGTGGCTAGGAAAAAAAACATTTTTAAGAAATCTGGGGACATAATCAAAACAATCACATTCAGTATGATCGCTTCAGAAATTGATAGCATTTCTTATAATTACCTTTCACTTCCTCTCAATTTTTTTTAGCGGGAAGGAAGACTTTTCAAAACGTAGAATAAACATTGTTTCCTATTTATTTTCTCAGAATTAGTTGTGAAATTATTTTTTGATTCAATGAAATCGAAAATTTAGAATAAATGTTATGCAAAAGAAAGATAAAGATGAAAAAAAGATTTTTCCCCCTTTTAGAGAATATGTGTTCCTCATAATCTTTGTATGACGGACGATGTTTCGATCAAATGATAAACTTAACAAATAATTGCTAGAATACTTATCTTGCAAAAATCCTTGAAATGCCCTTAAAAAATATAAAAAAATGTAGATTTTTCTTTAAATAAACAGGAATTTCTAATTGAAATATTTTTTTGCAATAACTTTACATATTATATTAAATACTTATATTAAAAATAATCGAATTTAATTTTTATCAAAAATATATGTTAAAGGGGAAANAAAGTCAGGGGGAGAAAGTCCCCATTGCACTACAGATTAAGGGGCGAGAAGAATTAGATCAGCAAATAAGGATTTGTATCATGAATTAACGAAATTATACCAAAATTAAATTAAACTTGTGACTTGATGTCACAACTACCCAAAATCATAAAATTTTTATTCTAATTTAAATTTTTTTTAAAAGTTATATTTTGTAATTTTTTATTTATTATTGAAGCTCATTGAAATAACGAAAATATAGAAAATTTTTTGGGGAGGAGTTTTACAGAGGATTCAACATTAGTGTGGTCTTGTCCCTCTGCCAAACGCTCTGTAGTGTGGTGGCAGCGCAGCGGGTTCGATTCCCACTGCAACCTTGGATGTTTTCGTATGATATCCTCTTCTAATCTCTGCTATCGGTTCTTCATTTTGATTAGGGCTTATAACACGTATTTTGCAATCATCAAACCTTAAAATGAAGATTCTAATGAATATGTAATACCGAATAAATAAATAAGTTGCGTTCTGGGTATATGTATTTGATTTTATTAGGCTGTATTTTATTTGAAACAAGTAATTAATATAAGTTGTAGTTTAACGAGCAGTGTAATCTTATTCTTGTTTCTTTTTAAATATGCTTTTTACTTTATAATGACATAGCTTTAGTTTGTCGTAATGTTTCTTCTTAGTCATAAAGAATTCTGGAAATTCGCTAAATGCTAAATTTTCAAGTATTTTTCCTTTCTTCTTATGCATACATTTTTGAACTGAGCGATACTGATTACGACACTAAGATTAGGTATTTCTGATTACTACAGTGATAAAGGTCGGGATAACCAGGTTGCTAGCGTGCTGAACTCTCGTTCGTGAGAACGCGAGTTCGAGCCCAGCCGGCCGAAGACTCTCTTGTAGTAACTGGTGATTGGTGCACGTAAAACTGGTGCAGGTAAAAATTACGATCTGTTGATGAATGAAAGGATATGTGAATGAGTCCGGCCTATAAACGAGTGTGACGTATGGTTGTGGAAGAAGTTTGAATTCTTCTCCATGGATGGCGCCACTGGATAACAAGAACAATCGCACCCTGGGCCTTCATGGCCAACGACAACAACTACAATAAAAACTTTTTTATTGTTTCTGAAGTGGCTAGGAAAGAAAAACATTTTTAAGAAATCTGGGGACATAATCAAAACAATCACATTCAGTATGATCGCTTCAGAAATTGATAGCATTTCTTATAATTACCTTTCACTTCCTCTCAATTTTTTTTAGCGGGAAGGAAGACTTTTCAAAACGTAGAATAAACATTGTTTCCTATTTATTTTCTCAGAATTAGTTGTGAAATTATTTTTTGATTCAATGAAATCGAAAATTTAGAATAAATGTTATGCAAAAGAAAGATAAAGATGAAAAAAAGATTTTTCCCCCTTTTAGAGAATATGTGTTCCTCATAATCTTTGTATGACGGACGATGTTTCGATCAAATGATAAACTTAACAAATAATTGCTAGAATACTTATCTTGCAAAAATCCTTGAAATGCCCTTAAAAAATATTAAAAAATGTAGATTTTTCTTTAAATAAACAGGAATTTCTTATTGAAATATTTTTTTTTGCAATAACTTTACATATTATATTAAATACTTACATTAAAAATAATCGAATTTAATTTTTATCAAAAATATATGTTTAAGGGGAAAAAGTAAAAATGTAAATACGAAAATAAAGTTACCAGAAATATTAAAAGTTACAATATAAAAAGGAAAATATAGTAGAAAAAATTTATACAAAATGATTCGATACCAAAAAAATCATAAATGTAAGAAAAATACCTTAATATATCTATCAAAAAACAATTTTTACTACAAATTACCCTAAATTCTCAGACGATGTGTTTAAAAAGCAGTTAGGTATGAATTATTTGTGAAAAAGAATAAAACAACGTAGCAATAATACTTTTTTTTAAAAATTTCATGCTAGCTGAATTCCCGTTCTTTTTAAGGGGTGAAACAAAAGAAAATAGTCAATAAATTAATACTGAGCAACAATACCAGGTCAGGAACAAATTTTAAGAACAAAGTTTTAATAATTTATCTCAACAAAATAACAATTAACTATATTCAGTATCATTTGGCATGATACTGTTGATTGAAGCCAATTCTTGTCAGTCAAAATTTATCAGACTCAAGCTATTTTTTATAGTACTAATCCTTATCACGGGGCCATTAAACCTTCTTTCATAGTATCTCTATTAAAACTGCGCAATATTGATTCAATTTTAATAGGTATCAGATACATTAATACAATACAATAGGCACCAAATATAGTAACATAATTCGATGTAAAATTTAAACTGCAACAACTACCATAACACCAATAGTGCCTATTACCACATGTAACAGAACATCATTGGCGTCAATAATAGTATGACGATCTTTTACGTTTCTCTGGAACGAATTAATGCCATTTTTATATTAATTTTGCTTTTGAGAACATAGCTTGTTTTTTTATTTTATTTGGCATGTATTACCAAAATAAGAAAGCATCATAGGAGTCACTAACAAAGCGGTGATTTTTTTACGGTTCCCTTCCTTAGAAGAATAAATGAATAAGTGTTTTTCAAATATTGTTACTCTTTAGTAGGTATAAAGTTTATTTTTTACCTCAATTAATACCCGTTGCAAAAAAAAAGAATTAAGCATCATAGGTAACCATAATAAATTAGTTAATCTGGTAGCTTCTGCTAGAATAAATTAGTACAATGTTTTCATTAATTTTGCTTTTTGATACATAGCTTATATTTTTCAATTTTAATTAGTACCTGTTACAGCAATTACTCAGGCATCATTGGCATCAATGATAGTATGGTGATTTTTTACTCTTCACTTAAACGAAATAGTATTATCGTCAGACTAATTTTGCTTTTCAGTACATATCTTATTTACTTATTTCAATTACCGTTAACTTTGAGTTATTTAGTTTCATAGAAATATGTTTTAAAAGTGCAATTAAGAACAAAATAAACACGTCGTTTTAGATAATTTTAGAAATGCTAATGTGGTGACGTAGTTTGTCTATTGATAAATTGAGTTTTTGAGTTATAACGAATAAAAAAGAACAAAACATTACATGCATTGCACTTTCTTTTTTATCATCAGTGATATAAGCTAGCAAACGTCAATGATGTCGTCTTTAAAATAGTTTTTGAAAAGGTATCGTCTGCTGATTTAATTGTATCAATGGCTAGTTCAAAACCATGCAGAAAATTCTATTTTTCAAGCTCTCTCCCGAACGATATATTTAAATTTTGAAAACAGTTTTTAGGATTGGGGGTAAAATTACCCATTTTAATCACTGATCAAATCTCTGGACGCTGGTAAAAACAGTTCTATAGTTATAACAGAGATACACAGACACACACACAGGATAACTCTTAATTTTTTATTATTGATTTTTATAAAGGCAGTCCTTGAACATGCATATCATATATATTGCTTTAAAATTAAAATATTATAAGTTCAGACTATTCAACAAATATAAAAAAACAAAAACAATCGTAACATGATTACGAATTAGGCCATGAAAATTGATTATAAATTTTTAGAGATTAATAATCACTAATAAGTGATAAGCTCATAATTGAATAAACTGCTGTAATTATCTATTGCCTAATTATCTAGAAATACTGTTTTATTTAACTGTTGCATCGGTCAGCTGTTTAGATCCCTTGCATCGGTTCATAAATATATGCATTTTTCGCATATGTATATCAGCTTTCTTGGCCATATCTCTTAGTAAGTCTGAATGTTGATGTTTAACTCCATCTACAAGTTCTTTATAGGATGAATAAATATAAAAACAATTCACGGCTCCTAAAAATAGGTGGGGGATAAATTTTAACTTGACTTTAATGATGTTCCTTGCATCAACTTTTGAATCAGAATCTTTTAGCCTAACTTCGATTTCAGGAGCAAGCTTGATGACTTCTAGTGGTATTTCTGGCGCTGCCAAAGAAAGCTGGATCAGTTGGTTTCGATATTCCAGTTTAGTGACTTCCATGCCGACGGAATGAACTCCTCTCAATGATCTGTTACACATAGAGAAAAAAATGTTTGGTTGTCAAGAATGCTATCTTTACAAACTCTGTTTTTGGCATTTTGAACAATGAAGAAATAGAAGGTAAGTAAGTAGGTATGTAAATAAATAAATAATTTGATTAATGAATAAATAAAATAAAATTAAATATGAAAAAAAATTATAAAATCAAAAAATAAATAAAAAAAGATAAAAGGAAAACAAAAATAAATAAAAAAGTAAAATAAGAAAAAAATTAAGAAGTAAAAATCAAATAAAAAATAAAATACGAACTGAAAATAATATAAAAAAAAATAAATAAAATGAAAAAAATAAAATAAAAATAGATAAAAAATGAAAGAAAAGATTGAATGAAAAATTAATATAAAAAGTCAGCAAGCACAAGCTTGAGCGAAGTACGTCAAAGCATTTGAAATAGGAGGGCATGAAAAGTATTAGATTTTTCTTGGATTAATACATAATATAAAATAAATAAATAATAATATAAAAGAAAATAAAAAAAATGAAATACAAAATAAAAAAAAATGAAAAAAAATAAATAAAAAGCCCAATAAAAAGCTAATATAAAATGTAAGCAAGCTTAAGCTTATGGGAAGTGCGTCAGCGCATTTGAAATAGGAGTGCACGAAAAGTAATTATCTCAGCCCANTTTGAACAATGAAGAAGTAAGAGAGTATGCATATAAATAAATAAGTAATTTAATTACTAAATAAATAAAATAAAATTAAATATGAAAAAAAATTATAAAATGAAAAATACTTTTGCCAGATCGTACAAGTTACCTCTAGTCGAGACAAAAACAATAAGTTCCTTGAGTTTAAACTTTTTACATCAGTTTCTAGATGGAAATCACCAAATGGGATTTAAAAAAATGTTTCTATAAAACTAAATAACTTTAAATCAAAAATTGTTTTTTAATAGAAAATAATAATCTATGTAATGAAAAGCAAAATTAATGGAGAATAGTACAAAATTATTTAGGTGAGCTTAAAAAGTTATCTTACATATGATGATCTCCAGTTCGCTTGAATGATGCTTAATTAAATTTGGTATTTATTACCCATTGGCAAAATGGGTCTTGGTTTGGGTTTGATGGTGTCCTCACTATTCAACTACAATAATCAAGAGTTATAGTAAACAGTGTGCTTGCGTTGCAATGGCGACCGCTGCTGTTAGATAATTTTTTTAGAATTCTTTTTTTACTTTCAATTTTGCTATAGATTAAGTTGGTGAGTTTACTTTGGAGATTTGGGACCCGAGAGATCCCATAGATACTTCTTGAGTTGTGAATGAAAGAGAATTTCGCACGATATTTTTGTTTTTATTGATTTAATTAAGAATCAGAAATTCTAACCTACATTTCAAATTGGATCGTTTTCAATACTAATTCAAATACATATCACAAATAAAGAGGGTCCCAAACTGATGGACACGGTCCCAAAGGTTAGAGCTGAAGCAAGAAAAAAAAGATGCCCCATGGCCTAAACTTACCAAGGCTGAAAAAGCCAAAGCCTTACACACAAGCGGAAAAACGAAAGTATTCAGTTCGCAAACGGAAGCATGATGCCAGTCCCTAACAAAAGTACCAAAGTGGTTGAGAGAATTGTTCCCTACCGAAGAGCGAATGGCGACTCTCCGAACCCCTTTCATGCAAATACGTGAACTGGGTGTTGATCATCAGTTAGGGATAAAAGGATCCATTCTCAACGTACCCAATAACTTGCAAAAGACCGTAGACTGTTTTCCACGCAATATAAATGATTCATTCCCTATTCATGTAAAATTGGAAAAAACAACAACAACCTAGATTTCTAATTATATTTTTGTATGAACTTGTGAATCCGAAACCGGTGTCTGCTTATAATCTCCACCAAACACCATTGTACCAATCCGAAAAATGCTAATATTTATCTTGATTGGCTGTTCAATCTCTATTCAGTCATCAAAAGAATTTACACAGAATGTGTCTGAGATGCATTTGTCTGCGGAATTGTGTACTGAGCAGTTCAGGATTAACAGGTTAAGAAGTCCAAAATGAAAACACAGAAAAGTTCATTTTCCGAAAAAAAAGAAAAAAAAAACAAACAATTAGACAGCAATCATTTTGCCAATAGGTAACCTGTGGCAATTACAATTTTTTTCATTTTGTAGTGAATTGCATATATATATTTTTTTTATAAATGATATATTAATGTGAATTATAACGACAATAGCTTATAATGCAAATATTGTGCATCATTTAATGTCTAAAAATAAATCTCAATATTATAAATGAAACTTGTCCCAGATTTTTGACAGTGTTTTATCTGATTTCGTCAATTTTTAACATTTTTATACAGGTTTTGACGCATTAAGTTAAGAAAGAATTTAAGAAATGGATAATTTAAGCACTCTTTAAAAGCACCTAGTGAAAAAAGCACCTTTAAGGGCTTTTAAAAACCGAAAATAATAACCTTTAAGCACTTTTTAAAAACGACAAGCACCCTGTAATATGATTAATATTTTTAATCATACTGAATTTATTAAGACACTAGCTGACCCGGCAAACGTTGTTTTGCCAAATGAATTATTTCTAGAGTAGGAAAATATATCTTATTAATTGTAAGTGTGTGCGTAGGTGGTATGTGAGTGGCAGAGGCATGGAGCGCTGTGAACGATGACGAAAGGTGAAAATAACAACACACCAAATAATATTTTTTTTTAATTTATTGTAACTTTTTTTTAATAAATTGTATATACTACGAATTCCGAAAATATTAATCTCTTAGGGCAATAGAGTGTACAATATTTTTTGTTATTCCGTCTTTAGCTAACACAAATAAACTGGATGGTTTGCCCATTTGAGAGCATTCCACGTATAATTGTCCGTGTGAAAAACATGGTGTGCTCAAATCTAAGCCACAAACAGACATTGTTTGGCCTTGAGATTTATTAATAGTCATTGCAAAGGCCAATCTAATGGGGAACTGAATGCGTTTAAATTGAATTGGCACATCTGTGGGCATAATAGGGATTCGTGGCAGTAATACACTCTCACCCCAGAATTTGCCATTTAAAATAATGACTTCGATAACGTTGTTCATTAATTTTTTAACGACTAATCGCGTGCCGTTGCACAGCTGTGGTGGGTACAAATTACGAAGCAAAATAACCGGAGACCCAACTTTAAGTACTAAATTATTCGGTGGTATGCCTGGTAAATCCAATGAGTTTAAAAACTCTGTTGGAAAATATGCAGCTTCAATAGGATCGCAAACTGCATCAACGGATTTATATTTCACCTAGTTACCTGGCAATAATTGTTGTATCTTCAGATTCAATTCGTTGACGTCCACACTTTTTGCTGCTAAAATCGTCCTTTCTGCAAGCCACTCATGATTAATGTATTGCGTGTGTAAATCTGGAAATATTAGGTTAATGAGAGCATCCTGTGAATCAATGATTGTGCAGAAATCGTCCGGTAATTTTGTGCATCCAGTTTCATCCTTAGTAACTTTTCCATCACCGATATCTAACAATTGTTTTGAGAATGTTTCAGCACATGGATACTTGGCAATAATAATGCAAAGATCCTCAATAGCAATCAGTGCTTCATTGTACATAGCATCGATGAATGCTATCGTTAGATCGTTGCAACGTGTGCGATGGTGATACCGTACATCATCAGTCATCAAATCTTTGTGATTATCCCATAAAGTTTCGATTCGGTCCGGGAAACATGTAGTTAGTACTATAGCGAATAGTAGACGAATTTGCTTTGCAGTACAGTTCAATGCTGCTTCAGCAAGCATACATACCCACTGGTTGTCGTCTTCCATCAAGCAGAGTGTAAGGCATACATCTTTATACGTTGGATGCTGATGTCCATCGACTTAACGTATATCTTGAAATGACAATGAGCCGGTGACATTAACCAACAACAGTCGATGATAAAAGCACTCAGTCTGCCTTGGATTGACTGTAAATACTCTCCCCAAGGCGTTTGATTTGAATAAACCGGAACATACTTCAACTGGTGTGCCTTGCTTGCGGGGTGTCCATTTTTTTTTGTTTGAGCCCATGTGAAATAGTGTGGTACTTCTGAGTAGAGTAATGTCCGTGCAAAGGCACCAAAAGCATCCGCACGATTGCATAATTCGAAAAAAATTCGGTAAGTGTAGTTTTCGGTGGATTTATAGCTCGGTCAATCGCTGTCTCGTTCGTGAAGTATACGCTCTGACCGTTTTCAAGATGGACGGGTAAATGAATAATGGTTGGATCATGAATTGGGAATCCAAAGTTACGCTAAACAGCCTAATTGGAGCTGATGTACCGGCCAATTTGGTAGAGCGTTATTTCGTCGTTGTTATTCACTGGAAGAGCAGTCACATTGGTATTTTCAACTCGAAATACTGCCATATCACTGCCTTTATTCACATACTTGCAAATATATTTGATGCTCTTCTTTTAAGGGCGAGCATAAGTATTAAAGTTTAATATGACTTGTTGCAATATGCGTGAATATTACTTTTGATTAATTATGTTTCTATGTCTGGTTTGGAATAGTTTAAATAAAGATATATTTAAAATATACGTTGAATCTGTCCAAAAAATGAAAAAAAATTAGTTATAAACCTATTCTCATACCTACTGAATATACATATAAAATTTTATCAAAATCGATCCAGCCGTTTAGGAGGAGTTTAACCACTAAAACTGTGACAAGAGATTTTTATATATATAGAAGTAAGGAATTAAGCAAACTAAGAAAACTTAATTTATATTATTAATGTTAATTTGGGAATAGCTCCAAATTAATTTTTATTTAAATTTGTTACAGTTCAGTATTTTTTTAAAACAATGACTTAAAAAAATTCAATAGTTTTGGAAAGTAAATAAAATAAGTATTGGAGGTAAAAATTTTCGTCAGAAGTAAATTATTTAATTATAATTTGGAAGTTTATTTGTATTTTGGTTTATATCTGAAACTGTAAAATAGTTTAGTAAATCCAAAATAATTTTGTACGGTTTTTTTAGGGGGTACACAGCGTCCAATAAGGCTTTCAAAAAGGGTTGCTCATGCCCCCTCTCGTCGCTTCACCTAGAGCTTTGGGGCTAGTGTGGGCGAACTTAATAAATTAATTAAGTAGTTACTAATAAATATTATTAATAAATTAATTCAGAAAGCTATATCTAAAGCCAAATTTATCAATGTAAGCCTTATTGGAGAATAAATATTAACACATTTAATTTAAAATACTAATTTATTATAGAGTATTTTGACAATATTAAGAACGAAATTTTGAAAGTAAACCAATTCATTTGAAAATCTTTATTCAACTTAATTGATTTGAATAATATTTAATTTTTTTCTATTTTATCAAAAAATTTGATTATCAATTTTAAATGTATATTGGAGAGCAGTCTTTGTAATTCTATCTGTTCATGGCGATCGAAGCTTGGTAACTATTTCTTTTTTAGTTTAAATTTGAAAAATGTCTTTCTTTTCGAAAAAAAAAAGAAGGACGCATGATTAGATTAGCAATGTCTATCTTTTTTAAGAATAGAGTATCATAATTTCTATATCTACGTCTACATTCTATATCTACATTAGCTTTACGAAGACAGGTGCTTGTTTATGCTAGCTAAATGCTGATTAATTGAAACTGTACAGGGTCAAAATTAATAGAAAAATAGATAAAAATAAAACAGTATAGTTTATAAAATATTATCACCTTATGTTGAAATTCAAAAAATATATATGTTAAAAAAAAAGTAAAGAGAAAAATTTGAAAGTTTTTCTCTTTTTTACCTTGAAAACCTTCTTTTACAAATTTCTTCTAAAATACGATTATGATTATGCAACTACGCATAGAAGAGGGTAACAGTGTTGCCAATCAATCCCCAACCTCACAGTGGAAATTTGACCGATTAAAAAAAAAGTTATTTTAAAAATGTTTATATTCACTTTACGCCCATATCCAGACTTAACTAGTCCCCTACAAGAAACCTACTTACTATTAGTGACGCAAGTGATGCCTAATTGATTTTGTAAATAGGCACTATTGATGCAGTTTTAATAGATAGCAAATGTACTAATATAGAGGCAATGTATTATATTAATATATTTTGTAAATGTTATAACTGCAGCAATACTGTGCAGTTTTTATATAGATACTGTGGAGAGAGGTTTTTTACGATCCCTTGAAAGGGATAAATACTGGGGAAAATCGCTTGATAGTGATTGATTTCTACTAAAATGAGTTGGTTTCAAGCAACAATATAATTCCATATAATACCGAATACAGTAAATTATTATTTTGATGGGATTAACTTTTAAAAATATTTTTTTCTTAAATGCTTAAGCCACCGGTAAGTACAAAATATGATACTTAGATAGAAAAAAGGATTAATTTTAGTCTTCTTAATTGTATTGATTTATGTCTAGTCTTGTGCATGATTTCGTTGTGTTCTTCAGTATTAATTTTTTTCTTTTTTTTCGTTTTCACTGCGTATGAAGAACAGGTTTTCAGTGATCCTCTAATACTAAAATAAAGAGTTTGTCTATAATTTTCTCTCTTATAACTCCAGAACTATTTATGTTAGAGTCCGGAAATTAAGACAGTGCCCGTTGTACTGCCCGTTTCAACCCCTCCGTTCTAAAAATACTTCAAATGAATCGTTCGAGAGAGACGTTTCACACATGGAATTTTCACATTGGTTCAGAATTTTCCATTAATAAAAATAAAACTGCAGACGATTTTTCTTTTCTGAATGTTTTTAAGATTACATCTTTGATATTTACTAGATTATAGCTCTCATCAACAAAAGGAGTTTATTGCACGCTTCAGGATACTTAATAGTGTTTTATTTGATTTATCAGATAAACTCTATGATCAACTGGAATGGGTAAGGATAGGTGAATTACGTCCCCAAATTAACATTTCTAGAATTATTAGAAAGCACGTGTTTTTTTTTTGTTCATAGTTATACTTTTAAAAAGTATTTTTATTAAAGTCAAAAATTTTAAATAATTTGTAATTGAAAAAAAAGGCAGCAAAATTAATGGAGAAATGGAGGAGTAAAAATTCATCATACTATTATTAACGTACTGATACTTGATTAATTTTGATTATCGGAACCAATTAAAGTTGACAAAAATAAGCAACGTATTAAAAAGCAAAACTTGTGCAGAAATTATACTAATTCACTTAAGAGAAGCGTAAGCAATCACCATTACGTCACCATTTACGTCAATGATGGTTGTGATAATATTTTCCAATTGAAACAAGAAAATAAGCCATGTACTAAAAAACAAAATTAATGGAGCAATAATTCAAATTTTTTCAGAAGAAACACCATTCAATGCCATTTCCGGTCAAAAAACAAAATTCTTCCTTCAGGAAAAATGTTTAAAAAAATTTTTGTTTAGAAATTACCGAAGGAAATAGTAATTTCATGGTAAAAAAAATTCTTCATTTAACAAATTATTTTAAAATAATTCGTATTTTTAGAAAAGACTAAAGATATAGTGATTTTATTTACATACATAAAAAAATTCTGGTAAAATTGTCATGCTGCATGGTAATGACATTTCTTGTAAAAAAAAACCATAATTATGGTTAATAAAACCAAAAAATACGGTATTTCGGCTGTTCTTTTGGTAATTTGTCCGCTCATAATACAACGATTTACTGGAAATTCTGGTTTTCAAAATTTTATATTTTATTATCACACATTTAGTAAAAATACAAAACTGAAGACTAAATTTAACAGAATAAATGGTTTTTATGCCATGATCTAAGGTATCACACCAAAACTATCATATTTTACCACATTTGCAAAATTTTATCACACATTATTAAACCATGTTTTATTGCTAATTCTACCAAAATCATTGCAGAAGCACTTCGATAAGAATTATATATCGTTTTGGTGTTCCCATGGATCATAGAATTTTGACCATACTTTTTCTTCTCAATATGTATATATTCAGGATGGTCATTATGAAACACCAGCATAATTTTAAATATTCCCACTATAGTAAAAAAAAATAATTACAGTACANAGATCATTCATAGCTTGATCTGCATTGAACTCTCAGAGCCAGTTTCGTTTCTTTCGTGTTATATATATATATATATATATATATACAATGACAATTTTAGAATGAGTAGTTTTTTTCAAAAATCAGCTAGTCTTCTTGATACATATCTTAGCATGAAACTGTTTATTTCTCGCAAGCGTGATTCAGCACGTTCAGCTAAGTTTCTAAGCAATGCGGAATTCTTATTACTGACTCCATACTTAAATTTTCTGCAAGAGAGGTAAATTAGAATACAATCCAGTGCTCCATAAGCATAGGGAGTAGCAGATTTGGTTTTCACTTGTACCCGATCTTTAATTGTTAATTCTGAGCCTGGTTCCAGGATATTTATGACAGAAACTGTGACAAAATCTATAAAAGCTGAAGACTTTGACAGCTCTCTTACACCAATTAAATCAATTCCTTCAGTTCTGAGGGTAATTTTCGGAAACAGATCTTGAATCAAATTTCTATTGAAAATAAAAAAAAACATTATTTTTAATAGCTTAACTACATTTGTGCATGTGCTAAATGTACAAGATATTTAAAGTTTCTAACCTTAATATATTGAAATTTTTTTTTATATAATGCCCACCTGGAGAATGACCTTTCGTCATGAAGGCATCTGAAGGACAAATTTGTTGGCCACTCTTTCTGGTTGCTCCCACAGTAAGAACAGATAATACAGAGAAGGAGAGAACATCAATGCCTTTCCCGGAATTCGAACCCAGAACCTTTCCGAAGCAAGGCCAGTTCCCTGACCTCTATACAGGCCAAGGGAGTCATGGCCATTGTGGGCCAAGGGAGTTATGGACCCCATAATTTCGATTTCAAAGGCACGTTTGTTTTAATATGGACCAGTATTGTGTACCAATGGACTTCGAATTTCAGCCCTAAATCGAATGCTAGTGCTTCACAACGATTGCTCAGTGTCTTAATCTTTCAGCCACTGCAGTTC
The DNA here is from genome assembly GCF_043381705.1 of Parasteatoda tepidariorum. NCBI lineage: Eukaryota > Metazoa > Arthropoda > Arachnida > Araneae > Theridiidae > Parasteatoda > Parasteatoda tepidariorum. Next base: position 42,106,310 of record NC_092207.1, on the reverse strand, counting down.
AAAATTAGTCGATAGAGTCTTCCAAGCGATAAAGTTTTCACGTTTATCGAGGAGAGAAAAAAGGGAATATCAATTGGAATTTAACATGCTATTTTTAAACCTCTGTAGAATAAATATCTACATGATTATTTCTTGACACGGATTTAAAAACTCTACATTAAGAACAAGACATTTGGAATACCTCGCAGTTAATTTTACTCTTATGTAAATTAGAGGCAGTAATCCAGATATTTTCATTTTAAGACAGATAAAATATCCAGAAGACTTTTTTTTAAAATAATAATTCAGTTTTCTTGCATTTTTGTCTACAAATATTATATGTTTCTACAGTGCTTACTTAATGGGAATGTTTTAGTAAAATTATACTTTTTTGAATTAAGAAAAAATCGCACTGTTTTATTATAATGTAATCCATAAAGCATTTGTTAATTATCCTTATGTTGGTTATTCATACATTTTGTTCAATTTGATATAAGTGCATTAATTCTTTTCCCAGTTAACAAAAAATGAATGAGGAAAACTAGTCAAGTTTTAAAGAATGTCCACTTTTCTGGTTTTTATACATAATGAGGATCAAAAGTACCCGGCAATCACCTAGAAGTGGTTCTGTTGTTTTAAGATTTGGCTTAATTCCCTTAATTTCTGTGGTTGAAAACATATATATGAGAATTCTGGATAAAACTGCTCTTCCAACTCAATTGAAATACTTCGAGGGAAGTCAATTTCTTATTCAGCAGTATAACTTCTCTATTCACACGTCAAGATGATTTGACAAAGTGGATATTCAGAAACTGGACTGACTAGAAGTCCAGGTATTGATTAAAATTGAGTCTCAATCAAATTCCCACAGAACATCCTTGGGATGAATTTGAAAGCATAATATGAAGTTAGCAATGAATGCTTGGAAGTCAATACCTACGGCTACGTATCAAAAACTGGTGGAATATTTTCCCAGATGTGTGCACGTTGTCCTCGATGCAAAAGAGAAAACAACATAGTAATAGATGCCTTATAACACAAATCCGTACCCCTGGATGCGAGGATACTTCAAGCCAATTAGTATATGTTAGGTTCAAAATTTGGTCAAACCTATTTTTTTCAAAGCTAACTTTATAGGTAGGAAATCGATGTGAAACCATTTCGTGAAATAATTTTTTTCACGAAATGGTTTCACATCAATTAGAAACTTCTTTAAAAATTACTGTGTATCACCTAATAAACAACTACACAGATATTAAAATAATCTTTAACCAAATAGAGTGAAAATGGAAGTTATCGAACTGGCGAGAATTTAGAGGTATTTGTTTAATCTAAATGTGGTGTTTTATAAATGTGATGTAGTTATTGCATTTATTTGAGTCTTAATTGACTTTCACTGCCTATATTAAAAAAAGCAAGGGCTGCAAATGTTTTGGATGTTGCCCTTAACGTAACATAAAATAACACTTGATTAGTAGTTGTTCGGAAATTACCCACTGTTAAACTTGTAGAAAAAAATATGTGGACTGATTTATTGCTGCTTGAAATGCAACTGCAGAGTTGAAATTTGACATGCTGAAAGAGCCATTTTAGATTATAAATTTAATACGAGTTTCTTTTAAACTCTAATTTGTTCGAAATTTATTGTAATTAACAAAATGTAACGTTAAGTTGAACCCTCAAAACAGTGGTTGCGGTGGGGCTTACGATTTTTTTTTTAAATTTAGAGAGATTTTTAAAGGACGCGGATAAAATGCCTGTGGTTTATTCAAAATTCACCGACATTTGAAGGCAAAATTTATATAAAATGAATGTAACAGATAAAAAATTAACTGAGACAATAACAACTAATATAAGTTAAACTTAATATTTCATTTCTTGTCTTTTTATGCAAAACCGTGGAATTGGTTTTGATTTTTCTTAATTATTTTATTCTATTCTTTTTCCTCTTATATTCGTCAAGTCTTTAGAAAAATTACGCTTTATTTTTTCCCATTTACATTTTATCTTTGTAAATTTAGTACTGACAGTAAAACTCGATATGAGGTCAAATATGTCGATGGACATATGTACAATATTTATGTCGAAATGTTTTAAAAATATAAAAGTTTTAAGGGAAATGAAAATCTTTTCTCAGTTAAACTATTATACAGAAGTGTTATCGTTATAGATTGTTAATAACTGATTTATATTATTTAACTGGATTACTGATTCAATGCTTCGAACTTAAAGCCAACGTTGGTGATGAGCTGTGTTAAGTTGAAGCATAAGTAAAACATAAAATATTATATAAAGTAAAGAGTGTGTGAAATAAAAAAATAAAGTAAAATCAAAAGTAAACCGTAAAGCAAAGTAAAGCGCGTTGCATAAAATTAAGCGTAAAGTAAAATAAAACGTGAAGTAAAATGAAGTTAAAAGTAAATAGTAAAATCAAGTAAAATGTAAAGTAAAGTAAAGCCTAAAGCTTAAAATAAAATAAAGCGCAAATTATAGAGTCATGTATAGAGTAAAGTAAAGTAAAGATAAAGGGAAGCGTAAAGTTTGAAGTAGAGCTTAGAATATAAAAAATTGTTAAGCGTAAAATGTTAACTAAATTAAAGCGCAAAGAGTATAATTAGTAAAATAAAGTGAAAAAATGAAGGAACAGGGAATAGAGGGAAGTAAAGCTTAAAGTAAAATGCAAAATAAAAAGTTTAGTATAATGGAGTACAGTGAAAAGTAAAGTGAAGCATAAAATAAAGTAAAAAATAGAATATTAGGTACAGAGCAAAACATAAAATGAAATGTAAATAGTTGTATAGCGTGAAGAATTATGTAAGACGTGAAATATTATGTAAGGTGTGAAGTATCAAGTAATATATAAAGCAAATTGTAAAGTAGAGTGTGAAGTATAAAGTAAAATTTAAAGTAAAGTATAAAATAAAGCGTAGCAAAACGAAAAAAAAGTAAATAAATAAATATTTGTTCAGTCCTAAGAGGGAAAAAACATGTTAAAATAAAGATATATTTATTGAATTGAATTCCAGAACTTTACTTCCTCTCGCCTCAAACTAAGAGCAGACAAGTTGCACTCGTATATGGGTGATTCTCACAAAATACGACAATTGACAGTCTTTTGCTCCAAGATTAAATACTATACTACTAAAAGAACTTAAAAAAAATAATAAATTGCTTTGCTGTTAGCATTTTAAAATGACTTTGCATTAACATTGACTATTTTGTATATTTAAAAAATTTAATTGAATTTCAAAATGTTATTTTCCTGGCTAGTCACAAACAATATTTCCAATAATAACTAGGTTCAAAACTTTCCATGAATTTTTCAATATCTAATTTTTTTTATCTCAACCATTGTAAGCATTTCTAGAATACATGAAGAGGGTATCATTTACAAAATCTTTGTTGAAAATAATTTTTTCTGTCAGTAATTTGTTTGTCACATGAAAATCAGTCATTTACCTGGCCACTTTTTTTTACTAATTTATAAGCAATTAATACTAATTTATAAGCCAGCAATTAATATCTTAGGTTAAGAGATTTTTTAGAATACCATCCTATCAGAACATGTCTTATTTCAGGATAAAGAACCAACTTTCTGGTTCAAAATCTATTTCAAAAAATTTTACAAGGTGAGTAGGTTTTTATGTTGTCATTTTCCCGTCTTCTTGAAATCATTAATAACATAAACTACATAGATTTACCTGAATCATTTCAAGAAACTCTGCTGTTTTCTGCGGAATGTAAACGTCTTAGGCCGCAATGTTAAATTAAAGTAAAGTTAAATGCTGCGTAAAATGGCAAATTGTCAACGCAATAAAGTTGTAAAATAAAATGATTTGAAATATTTTGAATTTAAATAATATAAAAAAAAAATTCCGATGTAAATTATTTCAAAATTAATCTTACTATGTTATTTCAAAACATGGGGCCTAAGAACAACCAACTTTACATTTACCACTGTCAACTTTTACATTTTTTTTTGTTTTTGAGAGAGAATATTTGCAAAAATATGCAGCCTAAGCGAATCGCTCTTAGTAGATCAACATCTCAAGCACGCAAAAAGAGTGTTTAAGAAACATCTCGGAGCAACCGGAAAAAGACTTGAAACTAATCGAGAACAGAATGCTTTAGCCCGTTCCTTAGAAACATCTGAGCAACAGGAAAGAAGACTGTTAACAAATCAACTACTCACTACTCTAATTAAAGTAAAGTTAAATGCTGCGTAAAACGGCAAATTGTCAATGTCATACTCAAACCCGTTTTTCTTTGAAGCAGCTGGAATTCGCTGCTCTGGAAGAAAAGTGACGCTACCAGATTTAACGTCGCCAGCCGAGCCATTATCAACAGGTCAAACAAACCAATCGAAAAAATTTTTGGCGAATACAATTCGTGTTTCCAAATGACTTCATTCGATGCTACACGTATCGTGAACGAGAATTATATGCCAGCATTCAAAGTGCAAGGACAAATTTATCATCTTGCAGGATCACTTCTGCCATTGCCTGGAGCAGATCATAAATTTCTAAAGATTTATTTCATGGATAACACAAATGATTAAGTCAATCAATGTTGTCAGTTAAACAATTGCACTAAGCAAGAAATTGTTGCCACATTACAAAATTTTTTCGATCAGCATAGTCAGTTAATTAGGCTGTTCAGAACTGACCTTGACAAAATGCCATCCGATAATTACAAAGTTGTTATTAGAACTGACAAAACACCTGCAGACCACCACAAAGGAAAATACAATTGAACTTTTTCACAATGTTTTTCTAAATATCGCGCAAGATTACAAAAATCTTCAGTGGCTCAGCGAACGTGCTGTATTAGCAGCAAAAAATAGCGATGTACATGACATCAATAATCACATTCTAAATAAAATTCCAGAACATATAAATCCATCGAAACTGTGATAGATCAAAACGAGGTTTTAAGCTTCCGAGCTGAATTTCTGAATTCACTTGACTTGCCTGGTATGCCGCCGCACGTTTTAACATTGAAAACTGGAGTACGTATCATTCTCCTCCGAAACATCAACCTACCCAGATTTTGTAACTGTACGGGTCTTTCAGTGAAAAGAAAAATGACCGATATCTTCGAAGCTGAAATTCTAAATGGCAAATTTAAAAGAGAAGATGTTCTGCTACCGTGCACTCCAATGATCCTCACAGATATGCCATTTGAATTTAAAAGTTTGCAGTTTCCGGTGCGACTTGCTTTTGCCATGACCATCAACAACGCCGAAGGACAGTCACTACAAGTATGTGATCTGAATTTGAAAAATCTATGCTTCTCCCACGGACAGCTCTATCTGGCAACTCTATGTGAAAACTCACGTGTCGGAAGACCTTCTAATTTATTATTGTACGCTCCAAACGGTAAAAAAAAAAACATTGTTTATTCAAAAGCACTTGAATAAACCTGATTATAACGAGCCATGCCAAATAATTTTTCAACAGTTAAATACATTTCTGACCATAATTAAATGCAAAATCTGAAACATCTGTGAAAATGGAAGCAAGACTGGTTATCGATCGACTACATACCTCTCAAGCCCATTCCTCTGACATATCTGAGCAACGGCAAGCAAGACAGGTTACCAATTTAAAATACGTTGCTCAAGCCCGTTTATCAGAAACGTCAAAAAACAAAGCGAAGTAAGAATAGAAAACTCACTTCTCTATTCAAACGCCGCCAATATGCTGGTTTAAATCTTAGTGTATTGCACTATGATCCAATAACTAATTATATTCTTTATCTAAGTCTTCATAGGAAAAATGGATCATTTATGAGTGTTTTTAGTGCTCTCAAATTTAAGAATGAAACAGTTGGAATTTGCTGTTTTGGTGGAAAAGTGAAACTAACAGATTTAACATCGCCAACCGAGCCATTATCAACGTTGTTATCGGGTCAGCAATTGAAAATTTATTTGGCAAATACTATATATCGATACAATTCGTGTTTCCAAATGACTTCATTCGGTGCTATGGCATATAGACAGCCAGATTTATTTATTACATTCACATGCAAGTCTGCTTGGACTGAAACTAAAGAGCTTTTGTTACATAGGAAAACATCATCGGATCTTCATGATATTACCGCTCGTAAGTTAAAACAAAAATTGAGCTCTATACTTGATCTCATTGTGAAGTGTCATGTTTTTGAAGAGTCACGGTGTTTGATGTATTCTATTGAATGGCAAAAAAGAGGATTGCCACACGATTTGGCTTATTGAAAAAATCCCCCCATGCCAAATTGTTCATCTCAGATCAGCAGAAATACCTGATGTCGCCATTGATTCAGACTTATTTCAGATCATCTTCCAAAATATGTTTCATGGTCCGTGTGCATCACCATACATGTCTGTTTGATAATGCACAAACGATACCCTAGAGATTTAACTGCTGAGACTATCACCGTTTTTTATCACCATTAAATAAAATTCTCATTTCAAATCATAATCGCAAATCTTATTTACACACTTAAATACAAAATTACAATTATAACTGAAAGAGTTGCAACGCATGCAGGGTACAGCTAGTTGCTTAATGAATTTTTGTTAAAGAACTATTATACAGAAGGGAGTTGAAAAAATGTTTAAGTTTTAGATCAGCGAAGTTTTGTCCCCGCGAAGTTATGGGTCGGCGAAGTTACGTACTCGCGAACTTATGGATTGGTGAAGTTTAGCACCCGAAGTTATGGTTCGACGAAGTTTTATTCCCATAAATTTATGAATTATTGAAGCTTTAGCCACAAAGTTTTGTCCAACGGAGATTTGACAGCTAAGTTTTGACCTTAAATCCATTATTTCTTACCTTTTGTACCATTTCTGTCCTAATGTGCTTGTACTAAATATAAAAATCTTTTTCAAAAAGTCAAATCTTTGAAGCATGAAGGGACTGACGATTAATGCTGAAACGTACAAAAATGCGAACATTTTAACTCCTATATCCTCCTCAGACAAAGCCTTTTCAATAGAAGCCACCAGTTTGTCATCCCATTCACCAAAGAAAAGGGACTTCACCTCTTCATTCATTTCTTCCGATTTATTAAAATAATTCTTAATTTCTTCCATAGATTCTTTACACCTATCGCTGGGTTTTGAAAGTGTTCGCAAAATCCATATCGTACCCAAACTTTCTCCAATAGATGTAAAGAATTTCACATATATAGATTGTGGAACACAATTCCAAAGCCCCTGAGAAATTATACCCAAAACTGGGTTTGTGTCATAGGCCTGGTTTGTCAAATTGCTGGATATCTCATTATTAAAAATTATATCGATGTTTTTAGCTAAACTTGCCAATGAACTAAGTAAATTGACAAATTCAGCTATCATAGAAATATTATCTAGTTTTTGACTTGCCGTTCTGAACACCTTTATGAGTTCCGTTAGATTTCTGCAATATGTATTAATGTTTAGTAAAAACTGGTTTGTGGTTGTTGTAGGTATATTAGCGAAGTTTCTTTCTATTTCATCGTAGTAATCGCTGCGAATGGTCATTTCATCTCTCATTAGCGGATAAATAAATCGAATTCTGTTAAGTACTTCTCTGTCGTAGCAAGGTCCTCCGTTTTTCCTGAATTCCAGTATTTCTTTATTATACAACTGTATTTCCTTTACTGTGTTCCCGGACACCTATAAAAATATGTATTATTTAATAGGGTAATGGATTATGTAATAGATTATTTAATAATTAATAGATTACTTAGTAGACGTATTCTACTTGAAAACAATATCACGATAATTAACACAAAAATAGCTACGCAAATGATAGAAAACAACAATTTCATCCGGTATAATATCATTTTAAAGGAAAGTTACTAAAACATAAATTAGTATGGTTCCTTACAATGTACAAATATATATATATATATATATATATATATATATATATATATATATATATATATATATATATATATATATATATATATATATATATATATATATATATATATATATATATATATATATATATATATATATATATATATATATATATATATATATATATATATATATATATATATATATATATATATATATATATATATATATATATATATATATATATATATATATATATATATATATATATATATATATATATATATATATATATATATATATATATATATATATATATATATATATATATATATATATATATATATATATATATATATATATATATATATATATATATATATATATATATATATATATATATATATATATATATATATATATATATATATATATATATATATATATATATATATATATATATATATATATATATATATATATATATATATATATATATATATATATATATATATATATATATATATATATATATATATATATATATATATATATATATATATATATATATATATATATATATATATATATATATATATATATATATATATATATATATATATATATATATATATATATATATATATATATATATATATATATATATATATATATATATATATATATATATATATATATATATATATATATATATATATATATATATATATATATATATATATATATATATATATATATATATATATATATATATATATATATATATATATATATATATATATATATATATATATATATATATATATATATATATATATATATATATATATATATATATATATATATATATATATATATATNTATATATTCAGTAGGTCTGAGAATAAGTTTATAACTAAATTTTTTCCTTTTTTAGACAGATTTAACGTATATTTTAAATATATCTTTTTTTAATCGTATTCGAATCCAAACTAGACATAGAAACATAATAATTCCAAAACAATATTCACGCACGTTGCAACAAGTCATATTAAACTCCAACACTTATGCTCGCCCTTAAAAGGAGAGCATCAAATATATTTGCAAGTATGTGAATAATGGCAGTGAAATTTTAGTATTTCGAGTTGAAAATACTAATGTGACTGCTCTTCCAGTGAATAACAACGATGAAATAACACTGCAACAAATAACGCTGTACCAATTTATTTTATTTTCTGTTTTTACGTGCTATTTTTACTTATTGTAATTTATTTTTTTTGCTGTAATTTTCGTAAAAAAATTTTTTTGAGTGCTCCTCACACTATTGTATTAATATATTTTGCTTTGGCTATATTGATACATTATCAGAAAGCACTCTTTCTTGCGGATTTAATCGTGTGGGCTGATGAAAAGATTATATCTTTCTTTTTCTTCCGGTTTTTTAAATAAAATTTCAATCTTTTTTTTTGTAATCAGTTGTTTGTTATTTTTTTAATTATTATTTCCCCCCCCCAACTTTTTTTCTTACGTCTATAATTTTTCCTTGTTTTTATCTTCATTATATACTTATCTAATGAGTTCTGTTTACTTGCAGCNTTTTTTTCTTCATTTATCATATATATATATATATATATTTTTATTTTTTTTTCTTTGGGGGGAGGGGGTCATAGTATTAACCTTAAAAAAAAATCAATGTTAGAAATACCGAACGATGATCTTTTACCATCTAATGCCTTCAATAGTCTGTAAAAATTGCATATCTGAGAAGTTTTGCCACAATTTGGCAATCTAGTGGGTTGAGAGATGAAATATGATATAGGCGTTTATGGTCACTATCTGGCTAGAATGTGATTATACCTGTTTTCGATGCTTATGAAATATGTTAATTTTATTTCTGAAAAAATATGAATAAATGTTTTGAAGCAATATGATTTATAATTAGTTAAAAGTTTGATTTGTTCCTGATGTTCTCTAACTTGCCTTTTATTCTTTTCTGCTACAATTAAAAAAACAACAACATCAACGTAGGGAATACTGGACAAGGATCTACACTTAATTGTCAACATATTATACCGGATAATCTGGTTATTATTAGAAATGCATGGAAATTACCAAAAATTTATGAATTTTTGTTATATATTCTAAGAAAAAAATTATCGTACTTAAAACATATAAAATTCATTTCTAAATAAAATTCTAGCGTAGTCCCGGGAAAATAAAAGAATTTGTTTTTTTCCCATGGGCAACAAATGAGCCTCAATTGCACTTATGTAAACAATATTACACAGAAATTAGTAGTATGCTAAAGAACACGTGAGATAAGAAGTAATGCACAAATAATATATGAAACAAGAGGACACAAAAATACTAAATAATATATAGATAAGGTATGAGCAAATATAAAAATGCGAATATTAATAGAATAAGTTATGAACTAAGAAATGACCATGAACGATGTTAGTTTTAAAAGGGACGGAGAAGGTTCGTGAGATGAGAAGTAATACACAAATAATATATGAAACAAATGAGAGGCCATAAAGGTACAAAATAATATATAGATAAGGTATGAGCTAATCTAAAAATATGAATACAAATAGAATAAGGTATGAACAAAGGATTGGTCCTTAAATGATGTCAGTTTTAAACGTTAGGGAGAAGGTTCGTTAAATTGTGATACTTAGTTGAGACAAGGTAAAGTAAGAGGGTAATAAGTGTGATATCTCACGTTTTCATTAAAATAAAAATACAGCAGAACTATAATATTTTCCTACTATTTTTTTTAATAACTTTTTCATCAGAATAAATACACATCTAATCTTTGTTATAGTTTCGCTTACAAACGTAATTTAAAAATGTAGATAAAATTTAAAAATAAAAACAAAAATATGATAAGATTAATTACACCAATTTTGTTTTTGAACCGATAGTGCCTGAGCAGCATGGTCACGTATTGGGGAGTGTGGGTAACTGGAAACTCTTCATGTGTTGAAGGGAATGTTGTGTTATTTCTAATGTCACTTGCTAATGCAAGCAAGCCTGCAAGCGTATTTAAGGCCGATGGTGCGTTTCTTGTGCTGGAGAGGCGCAATCCATGACCAAGAATACGAATGTTCACAACAGAATGCAAATGTAACATGTTTAGGTATAAATGTTCCGGGACCCTGACAGCGGATTCCTTTTACACTTATCTGTTGCGGATTTTTTACAGTGTATTTCCCCTTCTGTTACCAAAGTTCAAAAATGTTTATATAAAAATATAATAAACCTGAAACCGAAAACTTCGCATTTTTAAGCACTTAACATTACGTTACTAACATGTAACATTAATTGTTTTTCAATATTATTATTGTTATTACTTTGAAAGATAAAACTATTTCATCTTTGTTACTATTATGGAAAAATTTATTAAATTTTCTACCGTATATTCGAAATGTTTGATAACATACGCTTTTTTCAAATTAAAAGTACTGTAAATCACTGAAATTGCTTTTTGTGAAATTACATAGGGGAAAAAACCTTTATATATAGTTGGTAACAAAATTTTAAAAAAATATCAGGGGGTAAGGCTTTCAGTGGAGCTAAATTTTTAAAGTATTTGTAATGCAAATTACTGAATTTTTGTACCTACTTATATTTCTCTTAATAATCTTAATAAGCAATGAAATACTAAATAAAAATTTCATAAATTAAAGTTGTAAGACTTATTCCTTACAATACTGTCAAATATTAAGATTTAAATTAACGAAATTTAATCAGAAAAATTAGTAATTTGCAAATATAGAACAAAACAAAATTTACATCGATAACCTAAAGTTCCTGAGATAGAGAGAAAAAAATATTTCAAAGTAGCATAATTTGATTTGTATTCTTATGAAATAAAATTGAAAATGTTTTTATTACATCACTAATAAGTGGAGTCAAAATGCTGATTTGCAATAATTTAAAAAGTCCTTGCTTAATGATGATATCTCATAATCTCTAACTAAATGCAAATATATGATCTAGTTAGTAAAATTCTTAACATTGGTTTAGTACAGATTTTTTAATAATTTTTAGTTAAGAGTAGTAAAAAATTGTGCATTTTATTTCTGTTTAATAAATGTGAAATACTTATAAAAACAATTTTAAATAAATTTACGGGAGTCTTCTCTTCCCATATGTTACTCTTTGTTTAACTCTGCTATGTAAAAAATTGTGGATAAAGTAACGGTAAAAAGTACCGGTACTCAGAATGCTGGTACTTTTTACCGTAAAATCCATTTTTCCCGGAACATGCTACTGATAAAAAAAAAATCTGATATATTGTTATTTTTACACTAGCAATTACAATAATATCACTGAATCACTCGAATTATATAAAAATATCACTGTAAAAATTACGCTACAAAATTTTATTTTAAGATTTATTTTACGGATTATGTACCCAAAGTGCTGGTACTTTATTCCGTAATTTTCTTTAGAAATTTTAACAGTGGGTTACCATGACATAGTGGGAGAGTAACAGAGGAAAAAAAAATCTGCTAGTCAATTTAATTCGACAGGTTATATTAAAAAAAAAGAAGAGTTTATACAAAACTGAAAAGTAAAAATTGATCTTACCCTTAAAAAATCAAGTGAACATTAAAACAACAAATTTGAAACAATTAGTTTAGTAAATAAAACATCTTCACTTTATTAATGTTTTATCTTTTTAGAATACAGCAAGTACAATGAAAATTTTTAACCCCTTCCTTCTCGCTCCCGTGAAACTGACGGGGTGAGGTTTCGCCCTCTGTTTCTCGCTCCTGTAATATTTCCGGGCGGGAGTGTTCAGTAGCAGCGTGGCAAAAAGAATAAAACTAATTCATTTCTTTTGCCCGGAAAACATTTTATTTCTCATTTTACACACCAGATGGCAGTATCAGGATATTTTTAAGGTAATGAGGAACCTGCATGCGTTGGGTAATCGCAAAATGTTGATTATTTTAAATTGTCTATATCTTAAAACTCTCTAAAGTCAATTCAGAATTTAAAAAATTGACCCCAATATTAAAAAAAACTTAACTTAAAATTAGCCCAAAACGAAACTAACTTCACGTGACACAAAATGAGGCGGGGTTTGCTTATGACGTCAAAGTATAGTAACTCAGCGAACGGGAGGAGTTAAACCGAAGCTTCCTATCTAGAAATGTGTTATAAAGACGTTTTAATTGGAACTGCGTTTTTTAAAAATTGTTTTTCTTTCATGTTTATATCATATATATAATAGTTTAAATATATATGTAGTGTATATCAGTTGCATCCTCCCCCTTGAGAAAATTTTTGTGGACACCTTTCAGCATAATGAAATAAAATTGAGGAATGAAAAAATAAATGTCGAAACTACTTTTTTTTTCAATAACTTTTGAAATAAATCCCATTTTCTTTATTTATACTGATTCATTTTCATTTATATTTGTCTATGTATAAAAGTCTGAACTGTTTTGAAAGTTTTTATTTAATGAGTTGATCCCAACTAGAGGGAATGGAATGAATGGTATATGGCCTCGAATTTAGGTAAATTAAAAAAAATTTCATTTTTTATTATTAACTTCTAAGATATTTTCCTGAATATTTTTTTGAAGAAATGTTAATAATGCTTAACTTTGATAATTTTTTCTTCCAGATAAAATTATTTTTTAACTTTTAAAAAAAAGAACCTGTACACCACTGTTCTAAGAATAAAATCCTTTCATTTTGAAGAATAAAAATAAAAAAAGAAAGAAAGCGATGTGAACAGCATTTCATAAACATTTTAATTCTGTATAATGAATTATTTATTCAGAGAAGCTTATCAAGCAGAAAAACAATCTTATAGAATTAAATTATAATTAAGTAAGTTATTGTAAAATGGTCTTAGCAACAGTATAATCATCATCTCCTAGAACAGGGATGGGCAAACTTTTTTGGTCGTGGGCCAAAAATCTAGAAAAAAAAGTTTGGTGGGCCGAGTAAAAACTTCTGAAATAAAATAAAGTCAATTCATCATTGAGTGCATGCCACTCTGCATCAACTTTGCGATTTTTAGTCGCCATTTTGGGATAAAAAATGTTTACAAATAACTCAAAAAGGCAGTAACCATTTTATACATTTAATAATTTCACCATTATTTACAATGACGTTGCATGTTTGCAACCTTTCCATACGCAGTAAATTATGTTACAGCTCGAGCCGGCAGAAAAATCCGTTCGTTGGAACTTAAAACGCGTAGTCAGCCTCATGTGAAGTACAATTCACCTACTATATTAGATTCCATATGTCTGCTCCTCGAGAAAGACAAATACTAGTTGGAGCTAATCTACAGCTATTCTATAAAGAACTTTTGCTGTCAACATTTTAATAGTTAAAGCTGTTTGTGCTAACTATTTTAATTAATTTATGTTTTGTAGAACAAAAATAGAGAAAGTGAAAAGGTCATCAGTACTTTGTTAAAAAAGAAATCAACAAAAATAGTTTTAAACAAAGTAGATATATTCGCCACTGATCGGCTAGTTAAAACTCTGTCCGCGGGCCGGATAAAATCTTCCGCCGGGCCGCAGTTGGCCCGCGGGCCGTAGTTTCCCCACCCCTGTCCTAGAACTTAGGTGGTATAACGCAGTAGTTGCAGACAATTTGCGAGTATTTTTTTTCATCGCGTTTGATGGCTTTACCCCAAATTTGTCTTTTTTCTCCTTTTGGTACACTAAAAAATAATTTATTTGGCGTGTTTAACGTAGAACTATTGCCTATGGTACAATGCAACACTTGTAGTTTTTGCTTGGAGCCATTTTTCAGAATTTATACTCGGCGCGGCATATGCTTTCCCCGTTTCGAAACATGATGGGAGTCGTGGTTGTACTATACTTTGACGTCAACAGAGCGGATGGGAAACCTAGCCGTGGTTTAGGGAGTGGGGCTAATCGAGCGATTTTAACTATTAATAACAAAATAACTAGTTATCGGACCGGTCTGAAATTGGTGTCTATCTTTATAAAATGGCATGATGTTTCATTTTAAAACATAAAAAAAAGCATGCAGGTTATTCATTGTAGATAGTTAGTTAATTTTAAACTAGATGTCAGCACTAATCAATTTTCAGGGATAAAAAAATAGGCACTTTTATGACCGTTTTCTTGAAAATTAATCAATCGTTAAAGGGTTAAACTGATTAGTTTATTAAAAAACTGTACATACAGAAAGTCATGACAACAATTTTGCCAACTAAGCAGAAAAAAATAAATACAATAATTACAGTAAAAGTAAAAAATTCTTAGACATTATTAAAATGTTTGATTTTTAAAACCAAAGTGATTTTTGAATACATATTAGATAAGCTTCGCAATATATTACATATTAAGCAATTTTCACAACAAGATAGAGTTTTAATTAACTAGATAATTTAATTATCAGATGAAATATAAATAGTAATTTTCGATTAAAGAGTGATTTAACTGCAGTTAATAAGAAGAAAAGAAGGTTGGGACTATAGCATTTTCGTTGTATCTGAAAAAGGTACTACACATAAGTTATTTTTAAAATTCTAATTTCAACTCAATATACATTTACTGAAAACATGCTATAAATTAATTTGAATACTTTGGAATTTTATTTGAGCACTTAAAATGTTCTGAAGTCATGGGATATGAACTGTTCAAGTATTCTTGGTGCACAAGGGGGGTTGGAAAGTAATGTCGTTCCGGCCCATTAAATATTCTCTAGTCTTAAAAACCAATTCCTTTTTTCCGATCCATTTCGATTAAATTTAGATCCGGCAGTAAAGGGTTGTTGCTAACGATGGTGAATACATTATTGATTAAAAATAAAATCTCGATAACAAATATCAAATGCACCGAAACGACATAACTTTCCGTTTCCCCTTATATTTTGAAAATATCCACAAATATTACAAGTATTAATGAACAAATAAGAAAGATGAACGAATACATAAATGGGAGTAATTAATAGAACTCACTTCGATATCTTTTATGCTGGCCATTCTCGTTCACCTAATAATTTAAGGAGTAACAAAAAAATGACGAATTCGATAGGAATTAAATTTTTATTAACATTGAAAAAGTTGAGAAGAAAAAGAAACAACTGTAAAAAAATTATATTATCACTTGTTTCAAATTCAACCAATTATGAGAAAGGGCGATTCTCTTCCTAGATATGAGATATCAAAAGGAATGATTTACAATATCTAATCAATCGTCATTATTTTTGATAAAAAAATAATCTATTAATCTTTACATTCATCATTAAATATTCAAATAAATGATTATTTTTAAAAGTTTTAGAAAAATATATATATGGTTTTGTTGCAATATATATATATATATTAGTTAAGTTTTTTTATTATTCCCCCCCCCCTTTTTCATACGCCTATAACTTTCCTTTGTTTTACCTTCATTTTGAACTTATATATATATATATTTCTGGAATTGTTTAATAAATTGAAGATCTTAGTGAAAGCATGCTCCATGTGACATTTTTGAAGAAAAAAAATTGAATTTTTCTGGGAAAGACATTATTTAGCATTGATTAACTAAACAATATTACTTTTTGACAAATTTCGTAAATCTTATTGAATGCTAAGAAATATAAATTCTATCAATCGGAAAGTTTCAGAAAAGAATTAAAGGCAGGACGTGTATTCTTTATTTTTCAAACATTTCTGAAATGTTAATTCTAAGTGAAATAAATTTAAATTTATTTATAGATTTACACCCATTATTCAAATACACTATTACAATGGGATACCTGCAAGTGAAGTAATGTGGGTATTTTGATTCTGATTCGTTGGTGAAACGACATTTGCTTACGTTAGCAACTGTACTTTCCTTCCTATTTCGAGTAAGCCAAGCCCGAACGTATCAATTCTCTTAGTGACACATTCTATATAATTTCACAAAGATTTCAATTCTTTTACTATACATTTCTTACTTAACACAAAGACAGGCATGAAGCCATGTGGAACATAAACAAACTAATTATGCGTCGAAGTTGCCAGGTACACAAAACAAAAATATATCATGGTTACAATAAAAGACATAAACAAATAATAAATCTTAGTTTGGTAAAAAATGCAGACGAGAAAGAATTATATTTAAACGAATTCGATGTGCGATACGACGTTGTATTTAATTGACTTCATGTTGATTAACAATCTTACTGAAATTTAGCTCAACTTAATCCCCTTATCTTTTTTTTAATAAACAATCAGCTGGCTTTGAGGTCATAGGTTACGTTTCTGTGTATCAGCGATCGTCTTCTTCTTGAGATGCAGATTACAAATTGTGTCTACGTGATATTGTGTCTCCGAGCTGTCTATACGCTTGCTTTTAACATGGCGCAAAACGTCAATGTGGAAAATGAAAAGCTTTTGCGGTCTAATTTTTTTATTTAAAAACTTACTCTCATGCTGCATTTCCTGGTATAAAAATGAAAATTGCAAAACCCAGAATACGGCAGTGATTTTGATAATTTTCATCTATTTTGAAAAATACAAATTAGCGATGTTTTAAAAAAGTTTAATAACTTATAAAATATTTTTTATCTGCTCTCTAGCCTAGATAACTCTACACGATAAAAATATAAATATATTTTAAAGCCACCGCATTAAATCAAGTGCAAGGCACTTAAAATATGCCTTTTTTATTGCACAGGGTTCGAACACGAAAGGCACCTGAAATAGCACACGTGAAGCAAGCTAAATTGTTTTTTATGCACTTATTTCTCTTGGTTATGAAATGATATGTATAAAAAAGTTGTCTATTTCGCTTCGGTTTCACCAAATGCTAAAAAATGAATAAAGTTTGACGAACTACACTTAAGGTAATGAAACAATACTTTTCGAAGCTCTTTCGCCAAGTGAAATACAAAAAGTAACTCTTTTAGTGTCTTGCACTCAAAGCAAAGCTGTAATGTTATACTGAATATACCATGATATACTATATATATCATACTATATATGTCATACTATATATACCGTAAGGAATGATGTGGGCTTTGGAAAGAATATATAGCTAAAAAAAAAAAAGCTTAAAACACACACATAGCTGAAAAGTTGAAACTTTTTAAAAATCACCAAATTAGATAGACGCATAGCTAATACCCAAATAAAAATTATTAACATCAATTAATAAATCTCAATTTTCGCAAATTTCAATTAACTCAGATAATGTAAAATTCGAATAACATCTTAAACATTAATAAATTAGATTGCAAACTTTTTTTAATTTTACGAAAGTGTGGTTTTTATTCTTTTTCACGTTCTGCGCCATTTTTAGAATTAGCAATGATGACGCTGACTATAAATTTGAGCCAATATGCATAAACAACTATTACGCGAATTCATATCAGTACTATAGATGAATTTACTACTGTACCGGTAACTGCTGGGTATTAATAAATGATGAACAGACAAGTGATAAAAAAATTAAAAAAAAAAACAAAAAAAAGGATTATGGCCGGGTAAAACAATATAGGTGTACATATTTAGCGTTGTGCTGCAATTTGCAACCCAGAAGGAAATCAATTTTTAAAAATCCAAGAAACGAATACATTCTACAAAAAAAGACATACCTCTTCTCCATAGAAGTTATCTCTCACCTAGGAAAAATAAAACCACTAGTCTGAATGAAGGAGTCCAGTTTTTGCACTGATATTTTTGTTTTATTGAAGATTTCTAAGACTCTTTATCACAACCTCTTAATATTATCATAAGAGGCACAGCATCAAGAATATGGGTACTATTGGGTAGCTGGAGCGGAAGACTGAACCATCAGAAAAGGCATCTTGCAAAAAAACGGATACGATCTGTGGGTTCCCTAACTCGGTGTCAGCAAATCCACATACCACGGTAGGTGTCGACCATCACAATCAGCATGCTCGTGCATCATGGTGAAGAGCAATAAATCAAAAAAAAAAAAAACTGCTGGAAAAGGTTCAAGCAGAACATCTTCAAAAAGGAACAGCTGCAGATATTTTTGGAATTTTCTTTAAAAATAATTCAGCGCTATAACAAAGCAAAAAAATGGCCGTGAAGGAGTCCATCAATGGCGGTGTTAGACGCCATGTAAAATCCGAAACCCTTTCCTCAATTGAGGAGGGAAGTGAAAAAAAAAGCTCCACGAAGGAGTCCATACGCTAAGAATCAACTGAATTCGAAATGCCCCGAGCGTCTCTTGCGCCTCGATATTTATCCTCTTGCTTAAAGTTAAAGTCAAATTACTTATTTTCCCAAAAGTTGAGATGTTATCCCAATTATTTTACCAGCGTTACGGTTAAGGAACACATCTCAGATTTTGTACGACACGCTGACATCAAAGATACCGGCAAACAGGTGTCTTTTTTCTAAGAAAAAGGGGTAGGGCTAAAGGAATGTGAACAGAGAGTCAAGGGGAGAAAGTCCCCATTGCACTACAGATTAAGGGGCGAGAAGAATTAGATCAGCAAATAAGGATTTGTATCATGAATTAACGAAATTATACCAAAATTAAATTAAACTTGTGACTTGATGTCACAAACACATATACATATATATGTGTGTATATATGTGTGTATATATAT